>NC_054490.1:7352769-7387769 GCF_017639515.1 Carcharodon carcharias
GGGTGTACCTACACCACACGGGACAATATCCTGGAACTCCCTGCCTAACATCGCTGTGGGTGTACCTACACCAGACGGACAAAATCCTGGAAGTCCCTCCCTAACAGAGCTGAAGGTGTATCTACAACACACGGACAAAATCCTGCAACTCCTTCCCTAACAGCGCCGTGGGTGTACCTACAACACACGGAAAAAATCCTGGAACTCCCTCCCTCGCAGCACCGTGGGTGTCCATAAACCACACGGATAACATCCTGGAACTCCCTCTGTAACAGCACTGTGGGTGTACCTACACCACACGGACAAAATCTTGTAACTCCCTCCCATACAGCGCCATGGGTGTACCTACACCACACAGGACAAAATCCTGGAACTCCCACTCTAACAGCACTGTGGATGTACGAACACCACACGGACAAAATCCTGGACCTCCCTCCCTAACAACGCTTTAGGTGTACCTACATCACACGGACAAAATCCTGGAACTCCCTCCCTAACAGCGCTGTGGGTGTACCTACACCACACGGACAAAATCCTGGAACTCCCTCCCTAACAGCGCGTGGGTGTACCTACACCACACGGACAAAATCCTGGAACTCCCTCCCTAACAGCGCCTGTGGGTGTACCTACACCACACGGACAAAATCTTGAACTCCCTCCCTAACAGCGCCGTGGGTGTACCTACACCACACGGACAAAATCCTGGAACTCCCTCCCTAACAGCGCCGTGGGTGTACCTACACCACACGGACAAAATCCTGGAATCCCTCCCGAACTGCGCTGTGGATGTACCTACACCACACGGACAAAATCCTGGAACTCCCGCCCTAACAGCACCGTGGGTGTACCTACACCACACGGACAAAATCCTGGACCACCCTCTATAACAGCGCTGTGGGGGTACCTACACCACACGGACAAAATCCTGGAACTCCCTCCCTACAGCGCCGTGGGTGTACCTACACCACACGGACAAAATCTGGAACTCCCTCCCTAACAGCGCTGTGGGTGTACCTACACAACACGGACAAAATCCTGGAACTCCCTCCCTAACAGCACTGTGGGTGTACCTACACCACACGGACAAAATCCTGGAACTCCCTCCCTAACAGCGCCATGGGTGTACCTACACCACACGGACAAAATCCTGGAACTCCCTCCCTAACAGCACTGTGGGTGTACCTACACCACACGGACAAAATCCTGGAACTCCCTCCCTAACAGCACCGTGGGTGTACCTACACCACACTGGACAAAATCCTGGAACTCCCTCCCTAACAGCGCCGTGGGTGTACCTACACCACACGGACAAAATCCTGGAACTCCCTCCCTAACAGCGCTGTGGGTGTACCTACACCACACGGACACAATCCTGGAACTCCTTCCCTAACAGCGCCGTGGGTGTACCTACACCACACGGACAAAATCCTGGAACTCCCTCCCTAACAGCACCGTGGGTGTACCTACACCAGACGGACAAAATCCTGGAACTCCCTCCCTAACAGCGCTGTGGTTGTTCCTGCACAACAGGGGACAAAATCCTGGAACTCCCTCCCTAACAGCATTGTGGGTGTACCTACACCACACGGGACAAAATCCTGGAACTCCCTCCCTAACAGCGCTGTGGGTGTACCTACACAACACGGTCAAATTCCTGGAACTCCCTCCCTAACAGCGCCGTGGGTGTACCTACACCACATGGGACAAAATTCGGGAAATCCCTCCCTAACAGCGCTGTGGGTGTACCTACACCACACGGGACAAATCCTGGAACTCCCTCCCTAACAGCGCCGTGGGTGTACCTACACCACACGGACAAAATCCTGGAACTCCCTCCCTAACAGCGCCGTGGGTGTACCTACACCACACGGACAAAATCCTGGAACTCCCTCCCTAACAGCACTGTGGGTGTACCTACACCACACGGACAAAATCCTGGAACTCCCTCCCTAACAGCGCTGTGGGTGTACCTACACCACACGGACAAAATCTGGAACTCCCTCCCTAACAGCGCTGTGGGTGTACCTACACCACACGGACAAAATCCTGGAACTCCCTCCCTAACAGCGACTGTGGGTGTACCTACACCACACGGACAAAATCCTGGAACTCCCTCCCTAACAGCACCGTGGGTGTACCTACACCACACGGACAAAATCCTGGAACTCCCTCCCTAACAGCGCTGTGGGTGTACCTACACCACACGGACAAAATCCTGGAACTCCCTCCCTAACAGCGCCGTGGGTGTACCTACACCACACGGACAAAATCCTGGAACTCCCTCCCTAACAGCAGCCGTGGGTGTACCTACACCACACGGACAAAATATGGAACTCCCTCCCTAACAGCGCTGTGGGTGTACCTACACCACACGGGACAAAATCCTGGAACTCCCTCCCTAACAGCGCCGTGGGTGTACCTACACCACACGGACAAAATCCTGGAACTCCCTCCCTAACAGCACCGTGGGTGCACCTACACCAAACGGGACAAAATCCTGGAACTCCCTCCCTAACAGCACCGTGGGTGTACCTACACCAAACGGGACAAAATCCTGGAACTCCCTCCCTAACAGCGCTGTGGGTGTACCTACACCACACGGACAAAATCCTGGAACTCCCTCCCTAACAGCTCCGTGGGTGTACCTACACAACACGGACAAAATCCTGGAACTCCCTCCCTAACAGCGCTGTGGGTGTACCTACACCACACGGACAAAATCCTGGAACTCCCTCCCTAACAGCGCCGTGGGTGTACCTACACAACACGGACAAAATCCTGGAACTCCCTCCCTAACAGCGCCGTGGGTGTACCTACACCACACGGACAAAATCCTGGAACTCCCTCCCTAACAGCCCTGTGGGTGTACCTACACCACACGGACAAAATCCTGGAACTCCCTCCCTAACAGCGCTGTGGGTGTACCTACACAACACGGTCAAATTCCTGGAACTCCCTCCCTAACCGCGCCGTGGGTGTACCTACACCACACGGACAAAATCATGGAACTCCCTCCCTAACAGCGCTGTGGGTGTACCTACACCACACGGGACAAAATCCGGGAACTCCCTCCCTAACAGCGCCGTGGGTGTACCTACACCACACAGGACAAATCCTGGAACTCCCTCCCTAACAGCGTCGTGGGTGTACCTACACCACACGGACAAAATCCTGGAACTCCCTCCCTAAAAGCACTTCGGGTGTACCTACACAACACGGACAATATCCTGGAACTCCCTCCCTCATCGCGCTGTGGGTGTACCTAGACCACACGGACAAAATCCTGGAACTCCCACCCTAACAGCACCGTGGGTGTACCTACACCAGACGGTCAAAATACTGGAACTCCCGCCCTAACAGCGCTGTGGTTGTACCTACACCTCAGGGACAAAATCCTGGAACTCCCTCCCTAACAGCGCCTGTGGGTGTACCTACACCACAGGGACAAAATCCTGGAACTCCCTCCCTAACAGCGCCTGTGGTGTACCTACACCACAGGGGACAAAATCCTGGAACTCCCTCCCTAACAGCGCCGTGGGTGTACCTACACCACACGGGACAAAATCCTGGAACTCCCTCCCTAACAGCGCAGTGGGTGTACCTACACCACACGGACAAAATCCTGGAACTCCCTCCCTAACAGCGCTGTGGGTGTACCTACACCACACGGACAAAATCCTGGAACTCCCTCCCTAACAGCGCTGTGGGTGTACCTACACCACACGGACAAAATCCTGGAACTCCCTCCCTAACAGCGCCGTGGGTGTACCTACACCACACGGACAAAATCCTGGAACTCCCTCCCTAACAGCGCTGTGGGTGTACCTACACCACACGGACAAAATCCTGGAACTCCCTCCCTAACAGCGCCGTGGGTGTACCTACACCACACGGGACAAAATCCTGGAACTCCCTCCCTAACAGCGCCGTGGGTGTACCTACACCACACGGACAAAATCCTGGAACTCCCTCCCTAACAGCGCTGTGGGTGTACCTACACCACACGGACAAAATCCTGGAACTCCCTCCCTAACAGCGCCGTGGGTGTACCTACACCACACGGACAAAATCCTGGAACTCCCTCCCTAACAGCGCTGTGGGTGTACCTACACCACACGGACAAAATCCTGGAACTCCCTCCCTAACAGCGCTGTGGGTGTACCTACACCACACGGACAAAATCCTGGAACTCCCTCCCTAACAGCGCTGTGGGTGTACCTACACCACACGGACAAAATCCTGGAACTCCCTCCCTAACAGCGCCGTGGGTGTACCTACACCACACGGACAAAATCCTGGAACTCCCTCCCTAACAGCACTGTGGGTGTACCTACACCACACGGACAAAATCCTGGAACTCCCTCCCTAACAGCGCTGTGGGTGTACCTACACCACACGGTCAAAATCCTGGAACTCCCTCCCTAACAGCACCGTGGGTGTACCTACACCCAAAGGACAAAATCCTGGAACTCCCTCCCTAACAGCGCTGTGGTTGTAACTGCACCACAGGGTCAAAATCCTGGAACTTCCTCCCTAACAGCAATGTGGATGTACCTACACCACACGGGACAAAATACTGGAACTTCCTCCCTAATAGAGCTCTGGGTGTACCTACACAACACGGTCAAATTCCTGGAACTACCTCCCTAACCGCGCCGTGGGTGTACCTACACCACACGGACAAAAGCATGGAACTCCCTCCCTAACAGCACCGTGGGTGTACCTACACCACACGGACAAAACCCTGGAACGCCCTCCCCAACAGCACCGTGGTGTACCTGCACCACTCGGATAAAATCCTGGAACTCCTTCCTTAACAGCACTGTGGGTGTACCTACACCACACGGACAAAATCCTGGAACTCCCTCCTAACAGCGCCGTGGGTGTACTCTCACCATACGGGTCAAAATCCTGAAACTCACTCCCTAACAGCTCCTTGGGTGTACCTACACCACACGGATAAAATCCTGGTACTCCCTCCCTAACAGCACTGTGGGTGTACCTACAACACACGGACAAAATCCTGGAACTCCCTCCCTAAAAGCGCTGTGGGTGTACCTGCACCACACGGTCAAAATCCTGGAACTCCCTCCCTAACAGCACCGTGGTTGTACCTACACCAGACGGACAAAATCCTGGAACTCCCTCCCTAACAGCACTGTGGGTGTACCGACACCAGACGGACAAAATCCTGGAACTCCCTCCCTAACAGCACCGTGGATGTACCTACACCACACGGGACAAAATACTGGAACTCCCTCCCTAATAGAGCTGTGGGTGTACCTACACAACACGGTCAAATTCCTGGAACTCGCTCCCTAACCGCGCCGTGGGTGTACCTACACCACACGGGCAAAAGCATGGAACTCCCTCCATAACAGCTCTGTGGGTGTACCTACACCACACGCGACAAGATCCGGGAACTCCCTCCCTAACAGCGCCGTGGGTGTACCTACACCACACGGGACAAATCCTGGAACTCTCTCCCTAACAGCACCGTGGGTGTACCCTCACCATACGGGTCAAAATCCTGGAACTCCCTCCCTAACAGCTCCGTGGCTGTACCTACACCACACGGATAAAATCCTGGTACTCCCTCCCTTAAAGGACAGTGGGTGTGCCTACAGAACACGGACAAAATCCTGGAAATCCCTCCCTAACAGCGCTGTGGCTGTACCTACACCACTCAGGGGACAAAATCCTGGAAATCACTCCCTAACAGAGCTGTGGGTGTACCTACACCACACGGACAAAATCCTGGAACTACCTCCCTTACAGCGCCATGAGTGTACCTACAACACACAGACAAAATCCTGGAACTCCCTCCCTAACAGCGTCGTGGGTGTACCTACACCACACAGACAAAATCCTGGAACTCCCTCCCTAACAGCGTTGTGGGTGTGTACACCACACGGGGCAAAGATCCTGGAACTCCCTCCCTAACAGCACTGTGGGTGTACCTACACCACACGGACAATATCCTGGAACTCCCTCCCTAACAGCGCTGTGGATGTACCTACAACACACGGACAAAATCCTGGAACTCCCTCCCTAACAGCGCCGTGGGTGTACCTACACCACACGGGGACAAAATCCTGGAACTCCCTCCATAACAGCGCCGTGGGTGTACCTACACCACACGGGACAAAATCCTGGAACTCCCTCCCTAACAGCGCTGTGGGTGTACCTACAGCCACACGGGACAAAATCCTGGAACTCCCTCCCTAACAGCACCGTGGGTGTACCCTCACCATACGGGACAAAATCCTGGAACTCCCTCCCTAACAGCGCCGTGGGTGTACCTACACCACACGGACAAAATCCTGGAACTCCCTCCCTAACAGCGCTGTGGTTGTACCTGCACCACAGGGGACAAAATCCTTGAACTCCCTCCCTAACAGCATTGTGGGTGTACCTACACCACACGGGACAAAATACTGGAACTCCCTCCCTAATAGAGCTGTGGGTGTACCTACACAACACGGTCAAATTCCTGGAACTCCCTCCCTATCCGCGCCGTGGGTGTACCTACACCACACGGGCAAAAGCATGGAACTCCCTCCATAACAGCACTGTGGGTGTACCTACACCACACGGGACAAGATCCGGGAACTCCCTCCCTAACAGCGCCGTGGATGTACCTACACCACACGGGACTTATCCTGGAAATCCCTCCCTAACAGCGCCCTGGGTGTACCCTCACCATACGGGTCAAAATCCTCAAACTCCCTCCCTAACAGCTCCGTGGGTGTACCTACACCACACGGATAAAATCCTGATGCTCCCTCCCTAACAGCACTGTGGGTGTACCTACACCACACGGACAAATCCTGGAACTCCCGACCTCACCGCGCCGTGGGTGTACCTACACCACACAAACAAAATGCTGGAACTCCCTCCCTAACAGCACTGTGGGTGCACCTACACCACACGTGGACAAAATCCAGGAAATCCCACCCTAACAGCGCTGTGGGTGTACCTACACCACACGGACAAAATCCTGGAACTCTCTCCCCAACAGCTCCGTGGGTGTACCTACACCACACGGATAAAATCCTGGTACTCCCTCCCTAACAGCACTGTGGGTGTACCTACACCACACGGACAAAATCCTGGAACCCCCTCCTAAAAGCGCTGTGGGTGTACCTGCACCACACGGTCAAAATCCTGGAACTCCCTCCCTAACAGCACCGTGTTTGTACCTACACCAGAAGGACAAAATCCTGGAACTCCCTCCCTAACAGCGCTGTGGTTGTAACTGCACCACAGGGGTCAAAATCCTGGAACTTCCTCCCTAACAGCATTGTGGATGTACCTACACCACACGGGACAAAATACTGGAACTTCCTCCCTAATAGAGCTCTGGGTGTACCTACACAACACGGTCAAATTCCTGGAACTACCTCCCTAACCGCGCCGTGGGTGTACCTACACCACACGGACAAAAGCATGGAACTCCCTCCCTAACAGCACCGTGGTTGTACCTACACCACACGGACAAAACCCTGGAACGCCCTCCCCAACAGCACCGTGGTGTACCTGCACCACTCGGATAAAATCCTGGAACTCCTTCCTTAACAGCACTGTGGGTGTACCTACACCACACGGACAAAATCCTGGAACTCCCTTCCTAACAGCGCCGTGGGTGTACTCTCACCATACGGGTCAAAATCCTGAAACTCACTCCCTAACAGCTCCTTGGGTGTACCTACACCACACGGATAAAATCCTGGTACTCCCTCCCTAACAGCACTGTGGGTGTACCTACAACACACGGACAAAATCCTGGAACTCCCTACCTAAAAGCGCTGTGGGAGTACCTGCACCACACGGTAAAAATCCTGGAACTCCCTCCCTAACAGCACCGTGGTTGTACCTACACCAGACGGACAAAATCCTGGAACTCCCTCCCTAACAGCGCTGTGGGTGTACCTACACCACACGGACAAAATCCTGGAACTCCCTCCCTAACAGCACCGTGGGTGTACCTACACCACACGGACAAAATCCTGGAACTCCCTCCCTAACAGCACTGTGGGTGTACCTACACCACACGGACAAATTCCTGGAACTCCCTCCCTAACAGCGCCGTGGGTGTACCTACACCACACGGACAAAATCCTGGAACTCCCTCACTAACAGCGCTGTGGGTGTACCTACACCACACGGACAAAATCCTGGAACTCCCTCCCTAACAGCGCCGTGGGTGTACCTACACCACACGGACAACATCCTGGAACTCCGCCCTAACAGCGCCGTGGGTGTACCTACACCACACGGACAAAATCCTGGAACTTCCTCCCTAACAGCGCCCTGGGTGTACCTACAGCACACGGACAAAATCCTGGAACTCGCTCCCTAAAGCGCAGTGGGTGTACCTACACCACACGGACAAAATCCTGGAACTCCTCCCTAACAGCATTGTGGCTGTACCTACACCACTCAGGGGACAAAATCCTGGAAATCACTCCCTAACAGAGCTGTGGGTGTACCTACACCACACGGGACAAAATCCTGGAACTACCTCCCTTACAGCGCCATGAGTGTACCTACACCACACAGACAAAATCCTGGAACTCCCTCCCTAACAGCGTCGTGGGTGTACCTACACCACACAGACAAAATCCTGGAACTCCCTCCCTAACAGCGTTGTGGGTGTGTACACCACAGGGGCAAGATCATGTAACTCCCTCCCTAACAGCACTGTGGGTGTACCTACACCACACGGACAATATCCTGGAACTCCCTCCCTATCAGCGCTGTGGATGTACCTACGCCACACGGACAAAATCCTGGAACTCCCTCCCTAACAGCGCCGTGGGTGTACCTACACCTCACGGGGACGAAATCCTGGAACTCCCTCCATAACAGCACCGTGGGTGTACCTACACCTCACGGGGACAAAATCCTGGAACTCCCTCCATAACAGCGCTGTGGGTGTACCTACACCACACAGGACAAAATCTGAACTCCCTCCCTAACAGCGCCTGTGGGTGTACCTACACCACACGGACAAAATCCTGGAAATCCCTCCCTAACAGCGCCGTGGGTGTACCTACACCACACGGACAAATCCTGGAACTCCCTCCCTAACAGCGCTGTGGGTGTACCTACACCACACGGACAAAATCCGGGAACTCCCTCCCTAACAGCGCCGTGGGTGTACCTACACCACACAGGACAAATCCTGGAACTCCCTCCCTAACAGCGACGTGGGTGTACCCTCACCATACGGGTCAAAATCCTGGAACTCCCTCCCTATCAGCACGGTGGGTGTACCTACACCACACGGACAAAATCCTGCAACTCCCTTTCTAACAGCGCTGTGGGTGTACCTACACCACACGGGGACAAAATCCTGGAACTCCCTCCCTAACAGAGCTGTGGGTGTATCTACAACACACGGACAAAATCCTGAACTCCCTCCCTAACAGCTCCGTGGGTGAACCTACACCACACGGATAAAATCCTGGTTCTCCCTCCCTAAAAGCACTGTGGGTGTACCTACAACACACGGACAAAATCCTGGTACTCCCTCCCTAACAGCACTGTGGGTGTACCTACACCACACGGACAAAATCCTGGAAGTCCCTCCCTAACAGCACCGTGGTTGTACCTACACCAGACAGACAAAATCCTGGAACTCCCTCCCTAAAAGCGCTGTGGGTGTACCTGCACCACACGGTCAAAATCCTGGAACTCCCTCCCTAACAGCACCGTGGTTGTACCTACACCAGACGGACAAAATCCTGGAACTCCCTCCCTAACAGCATTGTGGGTGTACCTACACCACACGGGACAAAATACTGGAACTCCCTCCCTAATAGAGCTGTGGGTGTGCCAACACAACACGGTCAAATTCCTGGAACTCGCTCCCTAACCGCGCCGTGGGTGTACCTACACCACACGGGCAAAAGCATGGAACTCCCTCCATAACAGCTCTGTGGGTGTACCTACACCACACGCGACAAGATCCGGGAACTCCCTCCCTAACAGCGCCGTGGGTGTACCTACACCACACGGGACAAATCCTGGAACTCCCTCCCTAACAGCACCGTGGGTGTACCCTCACCATACGGGTCAAAATCCTGGAACTCCCTCCCTAACAGCTCCGTGGCTGTACCTACACCACACGGATAAAATCCTGGTACTCCCTCCCTTAAAGGACAGTGGGTGTGCCTACAGAACACGGACAAAATCCTGGAACTCCCTCCCTCACCGCACCGTGGGTGTACCTACACCACACAGACAAAATGCTGGAACTCCCTCCCTAACAGCACTGAGGGTGCACCTAAACCACACGGGGACAAAATCCTGGAACTGCCTCCCTAACAGCGCTGTGGGTGTACCTACACAACACGGACAAAATCCTGGAACTCCCTCCCTAACAGCGCCGTGGGTGTACCTGCACCACAGGGGACAAAATCCTGGAACTCCCTCCCTAACAGCACCGTGGTTGTACCTACACCACACGGACAAAATCCTGGAACTCCCTCCCTAACAGCACTGTGGGTGCACCTACACCACACGGGACAAAATCCTGGAACTCCCTCCCTCACAGCGCTGTGGGTGTACCTACACCACACGGATAAAATCCTGGTACTCCCTCCCTAAAAGCATTGTGGTTGTACCTACACAACACGGACAAAATCCTGGAACTCCCTCCCTCACCGCGCCGTGGGTGTACCTACACCACACAGACAAAATGCTGGAACTCCCTCCCTAACAGCACTGTGGGTGCACCTACACCACACGGGGACAAAATCCTGGAACTCCCTCCCTAACAGCGCTGTGGGTGTACCTACACAACACTGATAAATTCCTGGAACTCCCTCCCTAACAGCGCTGTGGGTGTAACTACACCACACGTGACAATATCCTGGAACTCCCTCCCAAACAGCGCAACGGGTGTACCTACACCACACGGGACAATATCCTGGAACTCCCTGCCTAACATCGCTGTGGGTGTACCTACACCAGACGGACAAAATCCTGGAAGTCCCTCCCTAACAGAGCTGAGGGTGTATCTACAACACACGGACAAAATCCTGGAACTCCTTCCCTAACAGCGCCGTGGGTGTACCTACACCACACGGAAAAAATCCTGGAACTCCCTCCCTCGCAGCACCGTGGGTGTCCATAAACCACACGGATAACATCCTGGAACTCCCTCTGTAACAGCACTGTGGGTGTACCTACACCACACGGACAAAATCTTGTAACTCCCTCCCATACAGCGCCATGGGTGTACCTACACCACACAGGACAAAATCCTGGAACTCCCTCCCTAACAGTGCTGTGGGTGTACCTACAACACACGGGACAAAATCCTGGAACTCCCTCCCTATCAGCACGGTGGGTGTACCTACACCACACGGAAAAAATCCTGCAACTCCCTTTCTAACAGCGCCGTGGGTGTACCTACACCACACGGGGACAAAATCCTGGAACTCCCTCCCTAACACCGCTGTGGGTGTACCTACACCACACGGACAAAAATCTGGAACTCCCACTCTAACAGCACAGTGGATGTACGAACACCACACGGACAAAATCCTGGAACTCCCTCCCTAACAGCGCTGCAGGTGTACCTACATCACACGGACAAAATCCTGGAACTCCCTCCCGTACAGCGCTGTGGTTGTACCTTCACCACAGGAGACAAAATCATGGAACTCCCTCCTTAAGAGCGTCGTGGGGGTACCTACACCACACGGGACAAAATCCTGGAACTCGCTCCCTAACAGCGCTGTGGGTGTACCTACACAACACGGACAAAATCCTGGAACTCCCTCCCTAACAGCGCTGTGGGTGTACTTACACCACACGGGACAAAATCTTCGAACTCCCTCCCTAACATCGCCGTGGGTGTACCTACACCACACGGGACAAAATCCGGGAACTCCCTCCCTAACAGCGCCGTGGGTGAACCTGCAATACACGGAAGAAAATCCTGGAAATCCCTCCCTAACAGCTTTGTGGATGTACCTACACCACACGGACAAAATCCTGGAACACCCTCCCTAACAGCACCGTGGGTGTACCTACAACACACGGACTAAATCCTGGAACTCCCTCCCTAACAGCGCTGTGGGGGTACCTACATCACACGGACAAATTCCTGGAACTCCCTCCCTCAAAGCGCCGTGGGTGTACCTACTCCACAAGGGGACAGAATCCTGGAACTCCCTCCCTAACAGCGGTGTGGGTGTACCTACACAACATGGACAAAATCCTGAAAATCCCTCCCTAACAGCGCCGTGGGTCTAACTACAACACACGGACAAAATCCTGGAACTCCCTCCATAACAGGCGCTGTGGGTTAACCTGCACCACACGGATAAAATGCTGGAACTCCCTCCCTAACAGCACTGTGGGTGTACCTACACCACACGGGACAAAATCCTGGAACTCCCTCCCTAACAGCACCGTGGGTGTACCTACACCACACGGACTAAATCCTGGAACTCCCTCCCTAACCGCGCTGTGGGGGTACCTACACCACACGGATAAAATCCTGGTACTCCCACCCTAACAGCACTGTGGGTGTACCTACACCAGACGGACCAAATCCTGGAACCCCCTCCTAAAAGCGCAGTGAGTGTATCTGCACCACACGGTCAAAATCCTGGAACTCCCTCCCTAATAGCACCGTGGTTGTACCTACATCAGACGGACAAAATCCTGGAACTCCCTCCCTAAAAGCGCTGTGGTTGTACCTGCACCACAGGGGACAAAATCCTGGAACTCCCTCCCTAACAGCGCTGTGGGTGTACCTACACCACACGTGACAAAATACTGGAACTCCCTCCCTAATAGAGATGTGGGTGTACCTATACCACACGGTCAAATCCTGGAACTCCCTCCCTAACCGCGCCGTGGGTGTACCTACACCACACGGACAAAATCCTGGAACTCCCTCCCTCACCGCGCCGTGGGTGTACCTACACCACACAGACAAAATGCTGGAACTCCCTCCCAAACAGCACTGTGGGTGCACCTACAACACACGGGGACAAAATCCTGGAACTCCCTCCCTAACAGCGCTGTGGGTGTACCTACACAAATGGACAAAATGCTGGAACTCCCTCCCTAACAGTGCTGTGGGTGTACCTACACCACACGGGACAAAATCCAGGAACTCCTTCCCTAACAGCACTGTGGGTGTACCTACACCACACGGACAAAATCCTGGAACTCCCTCCCTAACAGCACCATGGTTGTACCTACACCAGACGGACAAAATCCTGGAACTCCCTCCCTAACAGCGCTGTGGGTGTACCTACAACACACGGGACAAAATACTGGAACTCCCTCCCTAACAGCGCTGTGGTTGTAACTGCACCACAGGGGACAAAATCCTGGAACTCCTCCCTAACAGCATTGTGGATGTACCTACACCACACGGGACAAAATACTGGATCTTCCTCCCTAATAGAGCTGTGGGTGTACCTACACAACACGGTCAAATTCCTGGAACTACCTCCCTAACCGCGCTGTGGGTGTACCTACACCACACGGGACAAAATCCGGGAACTCCCTCCCTAACAGCGCCGTGGGTGTACCTATTCCACACGGGACATTTCCTGGACCTCCCTCCCTAACAGCGCCGTGGGTGTACCCTCACCATACGGGTCAAAATCCTGGAACTCCCTCCCTAACAGCTCCGTGGGTGTACCTACACAACACGGACAAAATCCTGGAACTCCCTCCCTCACCGCGCCGTGGGTGTACCTACACCACACAGACAAAATGCTGGAACTCCCTCCCTAACAGCACTGTGGGTGCACCTAAACCACACGGGGACAAAATCCTGGAACTCCCTCCCTTACAGCGCTGTGGGTGTACCTGCACCACAGGGGACAAAATCCTTGGACTCCCTCCCTAACAGCGCTGTGGTTGTACCTGCACCACAGGGGACAAAATCCTGGAACTCCCTCCCTAACGGCACCGTGGTTGTACCTACACCACACAGGACAAAATCCTGGAACTCCCTCCCTAACAGCGCTGTGGGTGTACCTACAACACACGGGAAAAAATACTGGAACTCCCTCCCTAATAGAGCTGTGGGTGTACCTACACAACACGGTCAAATTCCTGGAACTCCCTCCCTAACCGCGCCGTGGGTGTACCTACACCACACGGACAAATGCATGGAACTCCCTCCCTAACAGCGCTGTGGGTGTACCTACACCACACGGGACAAAATCCGGGAACTCCCTCCCTAACAGCGCCGTGGGTGTACCTACACCACACAGGACAAATCCTGGAACTCCCTCCCTAACAGCGCCGTGGGTGTACCCTCACCATACGGGTCAAAATCCTGGAACTCCCTCCCTAACAGCTCCGTGGGTGTACCTACACCACACGGATAAAATCCTGGTACTCCCTCCCTAAAAGCACTTCGGGTGTACCTACACAACACGGACAATATCCTGGAACTCCCTCCCTCATCGCGCTGTGGGTGTACCTAGACCACATGGTCAAAATCCTGGAACTCCCTCCCTAACAGCACCGTTGGTGTACCTACACCAGACGGTCAAAATACTGGAACTCCCGCCCTAACAGCGCTGTGGTTGTACCTACACCTCAGGGGACAAAATCCTGGAACTCCCTACCTAAAAGCTCTGTGGGTTCACCTACACAACGCGGACAAAATCCTGGAACTCCCTCCCTCACCGCGCCGTGGGTGTACCTACTCCACATGGGGACATAATCCTGGAACTCCCTCCCTAACAGCGGTGTGGGTGTACCTACACAACATGGACAAAATCCTCAAACTCCCTCCCGAACAGCGCCGTGGGTGTAACTACAACACACGGACAAAATCCTGGAACTCCCTCCATAACAGCGCTGTGGGTGTCCCTACACCTAACAGACAAAATGCTGGAACTCCCTCCCTAACAGCGCTGTGGGTGTACCTACACCACACAGGGGACAAAATCCTGGAACTCCCTCCCTAACAGCACCGTGGGTTAACCTGCACCACACTGATAAAATCCTGGAACTCCCTTCCTAACAGCGCTGTGGGTGTACCTACACCACACGGACAAAATCCAGTAACTCCCTCCCAAACATCGCCATGGGTGTACCTACACCACACGGGACAAAAACCAGGAACTCCCTCCCTAACAGCGCAGTGGGAGTACCTACACCTCACGGGACAAAATCCTGGAACTCCCTCTCTAACTGCGCTGTGGGTGGAACTACACAACACAGACAAATTCCTGGAAGTCCCTCCCCAACAGCACCGTGGGTGTACCTGCACCACACAGATAAAATCCTGGAACTCCCTCCCTAACAGCACTGTGCGTGTACCTACACCATACGGACAAAATCCAGTAACTCCCTCACTAACAGCGCTGTGGGTGTACCTACACCGCACGGACAAAATCCTGGAACTCCCTCCCTAACAGCGCCGTGGGTGTACCCTCAACATACGGGTCAAAATCCTGAAACTCCCTCCCTAACAGCTCCGTGGGTGTACCTACACCACACGGATAAAATCCTGGTACTCCCTCCCTAACAGCACTGTGGGTGTACCTACACCACACGGACAAAATCCTGGAACCCCCTCCTAAAAGCGCTGTGGGTGTACCTGCACCACACGGTCAAAATCCTGGAACTCCCTCCCTAACAGCACCGTGTTTGTACCTACACCAGAAGGACAAAATCCTGGAACTCCCTCCCTAACAGCGCTGTGGTTGTAACTGCACCACAGGGGTCAAAATCCTGGAACTTCCTCCCTAACAGCATTGTGGATGTACCTACACCACACGGGACAAAATACTGGAACTTCCTCCCTAATAGAGCTCTGGGTGTACCTACACAACACGGTCAAATTCCTGGAACTACCTCCCTAACCGCGCCGTGGGTGTACCTACACCACACGGACAAAAGCATGGAACTCCCTCTCTAACAGCACCGTGGTTGTACCTACACCACACGGACAAAACCCTGGAAAGCCTTCCCCAACAGCACCGTGGTGTACCTGCACCACTCGGATAAAATCCTGGAACTCCTTCCTTAACAGCACTGTGGGTGTACCTACACCACACGGACAAAATCCTGGAACTCCCTTCCTAACAGCGCCGTGGGTGTACTCTCACCATACGGGTCAAAATCCTGAAACTCACTCCCTAACAGCTCCTTGGGTGTACCTACAACACACGGACAAAATCCTGGAACTCCCTACCTAAAAGCGCTGTGGGTATACCTGCACCACACGGTAAAAATCCTGGAACTCCCTCCTGAACAGCACCGTGGTTGTACCTACACCAGACAGACAAAATCCTGGAACTCCCTCCCTAAAAGCGCTGTGGGTGTACCTGCACCACACGGTCAAAATCCTGGAACTCCCTCCCTAACAGCACCGTGGTTGTACCTACACCAGACGGACAAAATCCTGGAACTCCCTCCCTAACAGCATTGTGGGTGTACCTACACCACACGGGACAAAATACTGGAACTCCCTCCCTAATAGAGCTGTGGGTGTACCTACACAACACGGTCAAATTCCTGGATCTCGCTCCCTAACCGCGCCGTGGGTGTACCTACACCACACGGGCAAAAGCATGGAACTCCCTCCATAACAGCTCTGTGGGTGTACCTACACCACACGCGACAAGATCCGGGAACTCCCTCCCTAACAGCGCCGTGGGTGTACCTACACCACACGGGACAAATCCTGGAAATCTCTCCCTAACAGCACCGTGGGTGTACCCTCACCATACGGGTCAAAATCCTGGAACTCCCTCCCTAACAGCTCCGTGGCTGTACCTACACCACACGGATAAAATCCTGGTACTCCCTCCCTTAAAGGACAGTGGGTGTGCCTACAGAACACGGACAAAATCCTGGAAATCCCTCCCTAACAGCATTGTGGCTGTACCTACACCACTCAGGGGACAAAATCCTGGAAATCACTCCCTAACAGAGCTGTGGGTGTACCTACACCACACGGACAAAATCCTGGAACTACCTCCCTTACAGCGCCATGAGTGTACCTACACCACACAGACAAAATCCTGGAACTCCCTCCCTAACAGCGTCGTGGGTGTACCTACACCACACAGACAAAATCCTGGAACTCCCTCCCTAACAGCGTTGTGGGTGTGTACACCACAGGGGCAAGATCATGTAACTCCCTCCCTAACAGCACTGTGGGTGTACCTACACCACACGGACAATATCCTGGAACTCCCTCCCTATCAGCGCTGTGGATGTACCTACGCCACACGGACAAAATCCTGGAACTCCCTCCCTAACAGCGCCGTGGGTGTACCTACACCTCACGGGGACAAAATCCTGGAACTCCCTCCATAACAGCGCCGTGGGTGTACCTACACCTCACGGGGACAAAATCCTGGAACTCCCTCCATAACAGCGCTGTGGGTGTACCTACGCCACACGGGACAAATCCTGGAACTCCCTCCCTAACAGCACCGTGGGTGTACCCTCACCATACGGGTCAAAATCCTGGAACTCCCTCCCTCACCGCGCCGTGGGTGTACCTACACCACACAGACAAAATCCTGGAACTCCCTCCCTAACAGCGCTGTGGTTGTACCTGCACCACAGGGGACAAAATCCTTGAACTCCCTCCCTAACAGCATTGTGGGTGTACCTACACCACACGGGACAAAATACTGGAACTCCCTCCCTAATAGAGCTGTGGGTGTACCAACACAACACGGTCAAATTCCTGGAACTCCCTCCCTAACCGCGCCGTGGGTGTACCTACACCACACGGGCAAAAGCATGGAACTCCCTCCATAACAGCACTGTGGGTGTACCTACACCACACGGGACAAACTCCGGGATCCCTCCCTAACAGCGCCGTGGGTGTACCTACACCACACGGGACTTATCCTGGAAATCGTTCCCTAACAGCGCCCTGGGTGTACCCTCACCATACGGGTCAAAATCCTCAAACTCCCTCCCTAACAGCTCCATGGGTGTACCTACACCACACGGATAAAATCCTGATGCTCCCTCCCTAACAGCACTGTGGGTGTACCTACACCACACGGAAAAATCCTGGAACTCCCTACCTCACCGCGCCGTGGGTGTACCTACACCACACAAACAAAATGCTGGAACTCCATCCCTAACAGCACTGTGGGTGCACCTACACCACACGCACAAAATCCTGGAACTCTCTCCCCAACAGCGCTGTGGGTGTACCTACACCACACGGACAAAATGCTGGAACTCCCTCCCTAACAGCACTGAGGGTGCACCTAAACCACACGGGGACAAAATCCTGGAACTGCCTCCCTAACAGCGCTGTGGGTGTACCTACACAACACGGACAAAATCCTGGAACTCCCTCCCTAACAGCGCCGTGGGTGTACCTACACCACACAGGACAAAATCCTGGAACTCCCTCCTTAACAGCGCCATGGGTGTACCTAGACCACATGGGACAAAATCCTGTATCTCTCTCCCTAAAAGCACTGTGGGTGTACCTACACCACATGGACACAATCGTGGAACTCCCTCCCTAACCGCGCCGTGGGTGTACCTACACCACTCGGACAAAATCCTGGAACTCCCTCCCTAACAGCGCTGTCGGTGTACCTACACCACACGGACAAAATCCTGGAACTCCCTCCCTAAAAGCGCCGTGGCTGTAGCTACACCACACGGTGACAAAATCCTGGAAATCCCTCCCTAACAGCATTGTGGCTGTACCTACACCACTCAGGGGACAAAATCCTGGAAATCACTCCCTAACAGAGCTGTGGGTGTACCTACACCACACGGACAAAATCCTGGAACTACCTCCCTTACAGCGCCGTGAGTGTACCTACACCACACAGACAAAATCCTGGAACTCCCTCCCTAACAGCGTCGTGGGTGTACCTACACCACACAGACAAAATCCTGGAACTCCCTCCCTAACAGCGTTGTGGGTGTGTACACCACAGGGGCAAGATCATGTAACTCCCTCCCTAACAGCACTGTGGGTGTACCTACACCACACGGACAATATCCTGGAACTCCCTCCCTATCAGCGCTGTGGATGTACCTACGCCACACGGACAAAATCCTGGAACTCCCTCCCTAACAGCGCCGTGGGTGTACCTACACCTCACGGGGACAAAATCCTGGAACTCCCTCCATAACAGCGCCGTGGGTGTACCTACACCTCACGGGGACAAAATCCTGGAACTCCCTCCATAACAGCGCTGTGGGTCTCTACACCACACGGACAAAATCCTGGATCTCCCTCTCTAACAGCGCTGTGGATGTACCTACATCAGATGGACAAAATCCTGGAACTCCCTCCCCAACAGCTCCGTGGGTGTCTACACCACACGGACAAAATCCTGGAACTCCCTCCCTAACAGCACTGTGGTTGTACCTACACCACATGGACAAAATCCTGGAACTCCCTCCCTAACAGCACTGTGGGTGTACCTACACCGCAGGGACAAATGCTGGAACTCCCTCCCTAACAGCACTGTGGGTGTACCTACACCGCAGGGACAAATGCTGGAACTCACTCCCTAACAGAACCATGGGTGTACCTACACCACACGGACAAAATCCTGGAACTCTCTCCCCAACAGCGCTGTGGGTGTACCTACACCACACGGACAAAATCCTGGAACTCCCTCCCTAACAGCGCTGTGTGTGTACCTACACCACACGGGGACAAAATCCTGGAACTCCCTCCCGAACACCGCTGTGGGAGTCTAAACCACACGGACAAAAACCTGGAACTCCCACTCTAACAGCACTTTGGATGTACGTACACCACACGGACACTATCCTGGAACTCCCTCCCTAACAGCCCTGTGGGTGTACATACATCTCACAGATAAAATCCTGGAAATCCCTCCCGAACATCGCTGTGGTTTTACCTTCACCACAGGTGACAAAATCATGGAACTCCCTCCCTAAGAGCGCCGTGGGTGTACCTACACCACACGGACAAAATCCTGGAACTCCCTCCCTAACAGCGCAGTGGGTGTACCTACACCACACAGAGAAAATCCTGAAACTCCCTCCCTCACCGCGCGGTGGGTGCACGTACACCACACGGGACAAAATGTTGGAACTCCCTCCCTAACAGCGCCATGTGTTTACCTACACCAAACGGAACAAAATCCTGGAACTCCCTCCCTAACTGCTTTGTAGGTGTACCTACACCACACGGACAAAATCCTGGAACTCCCTCCCTAACAGCACCGTCGGTGTACCTACATCCCACGGACAATAACCTGGAACTCGCACTCTAAAAGCACTGTGGATGTACGTACACCACACGGACAAAATTTTGGAACTCCCTCCCTAACAGCGCTGTGGGTGTACCTACATCACACGGACAAATCCTGGAACTCCCTCACGAACAGCGCTGTGGTTGTACCTTCACCACAGGGGACATAATCATGGAACTACCTCCCTAACAGCGCTGTGGGTGTACCTACAACCCACGGACAAAATCCTGGAACTCCCTCCCTAACAGCGCAGTGGGTGTACCTACACCACACGGGACAAAATCCTGGAACTCACTTCCTAACAACGCCGCGGGTGTACCTACAACACACAGACAAAATCCTGGAACTCCCTCCCCAACAGCACCGTGGGTGTACCTGCATCACACGGATAAAATCCTGGAACTCCCTCCCTAACAGCACTGTGGGTTTACCTACACCACACGGACAAAATCCTGGAACTCCATCACTAACAGCGCTGTGGTTGTACCTACACCAGACGGACAAATTCCTGGAACTCCCTCCCTAACAGCGCTGTGGTTGTACCTGCACCACAGGGGACAAAATCCTGGACCTCCTTCCCTAACAGCGCTGTGGTTGTACCTGCACCACATGGGACAAAATACTGGAACTCCCTCCCTAATAGAGCTGTGGGTGTACCTACACCACACGGGCAAAAGCATGGAACTCCCTCCATAACAGCGCTGTGGGTGTACCTACACCACACGGGACAAGATCCGGGAACTCCCTCCCTAACAGTGCCGTGGGTGTACCTACGCCACACGGGACAAATCCTGGAACTCCCTCCCTAACAGCACCGTGGGTGTACCCTCACCATACGGGTCAAAATCCTGGAACTCCCTCCCTCACCGCGCCGTGGGTGTACCTACACCACACAGACAAAATGCTGGAACTCCCTCCCCAACAGCACCGTGGTGTACCTGCACCACTCGGATAAAATCCTGGAACTCCTTCCTTAACAGCACTGTGGGTGTACCTACACCACACGGACAAAATCCTGGAACTCCCTCCCTAACAGCGCCGTGGGTGTACTCTCACCATACGGGTCAAAATCCTGAAACTCACTCCCTAACAGCTCCTTGGGTGTACCTACACCACACGGATAAAATCCTGGTACTCCCTCCCTAACAGCACTGTGGGTGTACCTACAACACACGGACAAAATCCTGGAACTCCCTCCCTAACAGCGTCGTGGGTGTACCTACACCACACAGACAAAATCCTGGAACTCCCTCCCTAACAGCGTTGTGGGTGTGTACACCACAGGGGCAAGATCATGTAACTCCCTCCCTAACAGCACTGTGGGTGTACCTACACCACACGGACAATATCCTGGAACTCCCTCCCTATCAGCGCTGTGGATGTACCTACGCCACACGGACAAAATCCTGGAACTCCCTCCCTAACAGCGCCGTGGGTGTACCTACACCTCACGGGGACAAAATCCTGGAACTCCCTCCATAACAGCGCCGTGGGTGTACCTACACCTCACGGGGACAAAATCCTGGAACTCCCTCCATAACAGCGCTGTGGGTGTACCTACGCCACACGGGACAAATCCTGGAACTCCCTCCCTAACAGCACCGTGGGTGTACCCTCACCATACGGGTCAAAATCCTGGAACTCCCTCCCTCACCGCGCCGTGGGTGTACCTACACCACACAGACAAAATGCTGGAACTCCCTCCCTAACAGCACTGAGGGTGCACCTAAACCACACGGGGACAAAATCCTGGAACTGCCTCCCTAACAGCGCTGTGGGTGTACCTACACAACACGGACAAAATCCTGGAACTCCCTCCCTAACAGCACCGTGGTTTTACCTACACCACACGGACAAAACCCTGGAACGCCCTCCCCAACAGCACCGTGGTGTACCTGCACCACTCGGATAAAATCCTGGAACTCCTTCCTTAACAGCACTGTGGGTGTACCTACACCACACGGACAAAATCCTGGAACTCCCTCCCTAACAGCGCCGTGGGTGTACTCTCACCATACGGGTCAAAATCCTGAAACTCCCTCCCTAACAGCTCCTTGGGTGTACCTACACCACACGGATAAAATCCTGGTACTCCCTCCCTAACAGCACTGTGGGTGTACCTACAACACACGGACAAAATCCTGGAACTCCCTACCTAAAAGCGCTGTGGGTGTACCTGCACCACACGGTAAAAATCCTGGAACTCCCTCCCTAACAGCACCGTTGTTGTACCTACACCAGACGGACAAAATCCTGGAACTCCCTCCCTAAAAGCGCTGTGGGTGTACCTGCACCACACGGTCAAAATCCTGGAACTCCCTCCCTAACAGCACCGTGGTTGTACCTACACCAGACGGACAAAATCCTGGAACTCCCTCCCTAACAGCATTGTGGGTGTACCTACACCACACGGGACAAAATACTGGAACTCCCTCCCTAATAGAGCTGTGGGTGTGCCTACACAACACGGTCAAATTCCTGGAACTCGCTCCCTAACCGCGCCGTGGGTGTACCTACACCACACGGGCAAAAGCATGGAACTCCCTCCATAACAGCTCTGTGGGTGTACCTACACCACACGCGACAAGATCCGGGAACTCCCTCCCTAACAGCGCCGTGGGTGTACCTACACCACACGGGACAAATCCTGGAACTCCCTCCCTAACAGCACCGTGGGTGTACCCTCACCATACGGGTCAAAATCCTGGAACTCCCTCCCTAACAGCTCCGTGGCTGTACCTACACCACACGGATAAAATCCTGGTACTCCCTCCCTTAAAGGACAGTGGGTGTGCCTACAGAACACGGACGAAATCCTGGAACTCCCTCCCTCACCGCACCGTGGGTGTACCTACACCACACAGACAAAATGCTGGAACTCCCTCCCTAACAGCACTGAGGGTGCACCTAAACCACACGGGGACAAAATCCTGGAACTGCCTCCCTAACAGCGCTGTGGGTGTACCTACACAACACGGACAAAATCCTGGAACTCCCTCCCTAACAGCGCCGTGGGTGTACCTACACCACACAGGACAAAATCCTGGAACTCCCTCCTTAACAGCGCCATGGGTGTACCTAGACCACATGGGACAAAATCCTGTATCTCTCTCCCTAAAAGCACTGTGGGTGTACCTACACCACATGGACACAATCGTGGAACTCCCTCCCTAACCGCGCCGTGGGTGTACCTACACCACTCGGACAAAATCCTGGAACTCCCTCCCTAACAGCGCTGTCGGTGTACCTACACCACACGGACAAAATCCTGGAACTCCCTCCCTAAAAGCGCCGTGGCTGTAGCTACACTACACGGTGACAAAATCCTGGAAATCCCTCCCTAACAGCATTGTGGCTGTACCTACACCACTCAGGGGACAAAATCCTGGAAATCACTCCCTAACAGAGCTGTGGGTGTACCTACACCACACGGACAAAATCCTGGAACTACCTCCCTTACAGCGCCGTGAGTGTACCTACACCACACAGACAAAATCCTGGAACTCCCTCCCTAACAGCGTCGTGGGTGTACCTACACCACACAGACAAAATCCTGGAACTCCCTCCCTAACAGCGCTGTGGGTGTACCTACACCACACAGACAAAATCCTGCAACTCCCTCCCTAACAGCGCTGTGGGTGTACCTACACCACACAGACAAAATCCTGGAACTCCCTCCCTAACAGCGTTGTGGGTGTGTACACCACAGGGGCAAGATCATGTAACTCCCTCCCTAACAGCACTGTGGGTGTACCTACACCACACGGACAATATCCTGGAACTCCCTCCCTATCAGCGCTGTGGATGTACCTACGCCACACGGACAAAATCCTGGAACTCCCTCCCTAACAGCGCCGTGGGTGTACCTACACCTCACGGGGACAAAATCCTGGAACTCCCTCCATAACAGCGCCGTGGGTGTACCTACACCTCACGGGGACAAAATCCTGGAACTCCCTCCATAACAGCGCTGTGGGTCTCTACACCACACGGACAAAATCCTGGATCTCCCTCTCTAACAGCGCTGTGGATGTACCTACATCAGATGGACAAAATCCTGGAACTCCCTCCCCAACAGCTCCGTGGGTGTCTACACCACACGGACAAAATCCTGGAACTCCCTCCCTAACAGCACTGTGGTTGTACCTACACCACATGGACAAAATCCTGGAACTCCCTCCCTAACAGCACTGTGGGTGTACCTACACCGCAGGGACAAATGCTGGAACTCACTCCCTAACAGAACCATGGGTGTACCTACACCACACGGACAAAATCCTGGAACTACCTCCCTTACAGCGCCGTGAGTGTACCTACACCACACAGACAAAATCCTGGAACTCCCTCCCTAACAGCGTCGTGGGTGTACCTACACCACACAGACAAAATCCTGGAACTCCCTCCCTAACAGCGTTGTGGGTGTGTACACCACAGGGGCAAGATCATGTAACTCCCTCCCTAACAGCACTGTGGGTGTACCTACACCACACGGACAATATCCTGGAACTCCCTCCCTATCAGCGCTGTGGATGTACCTACGCCACACGGACAAAATCCTGGAACTCCCTCCCTAACAGCGCCGTGGGTGTACCTACACCTTACGGGGACAAAATCCTGGAACTCCCTCCATAACAGCGCCGTGGGTGTACCTACACCTCACGGGGACAAAATCCTGGAACTCCCTCCATAACAGCGCTGTGGGTCTCTACACCACACGGACAAAATCCTGGATCTCCCTCTCTAACAGCGCTGTGGATGTACCTACATCAGATGGACAAAATCCTGGAACTCCCTCCCCAACAGCTCCGTGGGTGTCTACACCACACGGACAAAATCCTGGAACTCCCTCCCTAACAGCACTGTGGTTGTACCTACACCACATGGACAAAATCCTGGAACTCCCTCCCTAACAGCACTGTGGGTGTACCTACACCGCAGGGACAAATGCTGGAACTCACTCCCTAACAGAACCATGGGTGTACCTACACCACACGGACAAAATCCTGGAACTCCTTCCCTAACAGCGCCGTGGGTGTACCTACACCACACGGACAAAATCCTGGAACTCCATCCCTATCAGCGCAGTGGGTGTACCTACACCACACAGACAAATTCCTGGAACTTCCTCTCTAACAGCACTGTGGGTGTACCTACACCCAACAGACAAAATCCTGGAACTCCCTCCCTTACAGCTCCGTGGATGTACCTGCATCACACGGACAAAATCCTGGAACTCCCTCCCTAACAGCGACGTGGGTGTCTACACCTCACGGACAAAATCCTTGAACTCCCTCCCTAACAGCGCTGTGGATGTACCTACACCACATGCGGACTGCAGCGGCTCAAGTAGGCAGCTCACCCACCCACCACCTTCTCAAGGCTGGCAGTTAGGGACAGGCAATAAATGCTGTTCCCGCCCAGCGACGCTTAGATGCCTTGAATGAATGAGACGCAAATATGTGGGTGATTGTATGTGGTGTGTGCCTGCACCTATGCTCGATTGTAAGCCTTGTGTGATCACGTGTGCCGATGTTTGAGCGACTGGGCGTGTGATTGCGTGTGCCAGAATGCACGTGTGCTCACGTGTGCAGGAGCGCCTGATCGAGCCTGTGTTTTTGAAGGAGCGAGAGCAAGGGTGTCTTGAGTGGGCGAGTACCTGAGCAGACATTAACGGACACTTGATTTGCCTGTCTTTTTTTCTGGACATCGATCCTCTCTACCCTCTCTCTTTCTCTCTCTCAGCTTTTTGTCTCTCTCTCTCTCTCTCTATCCCCACCACCACCCCCCCCCCGACTCCCTTTCTCCCTCTCTCTCAGAGCCGAGGCTGACTGCTACCCCCTGATCGAGGTGGATGACATGGTCCGAATGGGCCGACGACCGGATCCCAAGTGCGTATTCACCTACGTCCAGTCACTGTGCCACCAACTCCACAAGCTGGAACCCGAACGCGCGGCAGCGCCCAAGAGAGAGTCAACGTGAGGTGGCCTCAGTAACCCACCCACCCACCCTCGCTCATTTGCTACCTGCGTGAATTGCGAGGGGGGTGAATAGGAGGGGTGGTTGGCAGGAGAGAGAATAACCTCTACTAGTTCGGATTTGACCATTACTGAGGCCCTCAGACCATAATATGACCAGGGTTAGACCATTCGGCCCATCGAGCCTGTTCCATCATTCAGCACGATCATGGCTGACCTTGGGCCTCAACTCCACTTCCCCTCCTCCCCTTCCTCACGTCCCTCGATTCCCAGAGAGTCCAAAGCTCTGTCCATCTCGGCCTTCGATCCATGGAGTGACGGGTCATCCACGTCCCTCTGGGGTGGAGAATTCCAAAGATTCACAAACCCTCCGAGTGAAGAAATTTCTCCCCATCTCTGCCCGAGTTGGCTGACCCTCTTATCCTGAGACTGTGACCCTTTGTTCTAGATTCCCCCAGCCGGGGGGCGGGGAGACAACATCTCCGTCTCTAACCCGTCGAGCCCCTTCAGGACGCTGAACGTTTCAACTAGATGACCTCTCGTTTTAGCTAAACCCCGGAGAAACACAGACCCAATATCCTTGACATCTCCTCACAGGAGAGGCCCTCTCGCCCCCAGTGAGCAGCCTAGTGAGCCTTCACTGTGCTGCCTCCAGTGCAAGCACATCCCTCCTTAAATACGGAGACCGAAATTGTGCGCGATATTCTCGGTGTGGTTTCACCGAAACCCTAGACGATTGGAGCAAGGAGACTTTATCCTTGCACTCCAGTCCCCTCTCAATGAAGGCCGACTTGCCACTTGCTTTCCCAATTGCTTGCTGTACCTGCACGCTAACTTTCTGTTCCTCCCGTGAGCGTACCCGAGTCCCTCTGAACATCGACATTTACACGTTTCACAACCCTTAACATGTCCCGCTTGCCGGTCGTCACGAGAGAGGAGAATAACCTCACATGGGCTGGAGTGTGAAGAGGTTCCACTCAAGTGAGTTGGAAATTCCTATGACCCTTCCACACTCCCCCACCTCCCCCCAACGATTTAGGCAGAGGGAGGCCATTCAGCCCTTCACACCTCTGCACAGCCGAATGTGGCCCATCCCGTTTCATCCCTCACTCTCCAGCTCTTCGTCCCTCCCGAGTTACAGCACTTCCTGGTCCATATCCCAGTCGTGAGGCATTCTTGACCCCTCCTACCACCCTCCGCAGCCTCGGGATGAAAATACTTCTCTTCAATTTCCTCTCTAACCCTCCCTGCAATTATTTTAAACGTTTGCACCGCGCCCCCCCCCAACCCCCACCCCACCCAGGTTTAATGACCTCACTGCCAAAGAGGTGATGGACTTGGGGAGAGCTAACAAAGCAAAGGGGTCGCACTATGAACGGCCGGAGCCTGGAAAGTGCTGAAGATCGGGGGGGATCTTGCTGTGCATGTCCACAGATCCCCGAAGGTAGCAGCCAGGTCGGTAAGGTGGATAAGAAGGGATACGGGGATGCTTGCCTTTACCAGCCAAGGCATAGGATACAAGAGCAGGGAGGTTCGGCTGGAACTGTATGAAACGCTGGTTAGGCCACAGCTAGAGTATTGGCTGCAGCTCTGGTCACCACATTGTAGGAAGGACGTGATTGTACATGGAGGGGGTGCGGAGGAGATTCACCAGGAGGCTGCCTGGGGCTGGAGAGTCTGAGCTATGAGGAAAGATTGGATAGGCTGGGGTTGTTTCCCTTGGAGCAGCGAAGGTTGAGAGGGGACCCTGATCGAGGTGTGTACGACGATGAGGGGCATAGATAGGGTGGATAGCAAGGCACTTTATCCATGAGTAGAGGGGCCAATAACCAGGGGGCGTAGATTTAATCTAAGAGGTAGAAGGCTAAGAGGGGAGTTGAGGAGAAATGTTATCACCCAGAGCGAGGCGGGAGGCTGGAACCCATTGCCTGAAAGGGTGGTCGAGACAGAAACTCTGGTCGCCTTTAAGAAGTGTTTAGATATTCACTTCCGTTGCCATTGCCCCCAGGGCTATGGACCGAGCGCTGGGAGATGGGATGGGCGTGGTCAGGTCTTCGTTGGGCAGTGAGGACACGATGGGCCGAATGGTCTCCTTCTGTGCTGTAAACGTCTATGAGTCCAAGGGGGAATAGGCCCCTCATATCCACCCTGTATAGACCCCATCACCATGGTAAACGCTTCAATGAAATCTCCCCTCGGCCTCCCCACATCCCCCATTCCCGAACAGCCCCGAAGCCCCTCCAGTCTGTCTCCTCGTCGCTGAAACCCTCCCATCCCGGCGACAACCCTCTGTAAGCCCCCTCTGTACCCTCTCCAGGGTGATCACGTCTCTCTGATAGTCCCGGTGACTGGGACTGTACACAGGACCCCAGCTGTGGCCTAACCAGTGTTTTATACACTTCAGGCATAACCCCCCAACCCGCCCCCAGCTCTTATATGAACATATGTACAGACGAACACGTGAATCAGGAGCAGGAATAGGCCATTCGGCCCCTCTGCGTCCTGCTATCCCATTCAATAAGATCGCGGCTGATCTGAATGTCACCTCAACCCCACCCCCCCCGATAACCTTTCACCCCCCCCTTGTTAACCAAGAATCTATCTCGCTCTGCCTTAAAAATATTCACAGACTCTGCCTCTGCCTCCTGTTGAGGGAGAGATTTCCAAAGTCTCGCCGCCCCCCCCAGAGAGAAAACATTTCTCCTCATCTCTGTCTTAAATGGACGACCCCTTATTTTTAAACAGTGACCCCCCCCACCTCGTTCTAGATTCTTCCACAAGAGGAAACACCCTCTCCACATCCACCCCTGTCCAAGACCCTCTCAGGATCTTAAAGGTTTCAATCGAGTCGCCTCTCACTCTTCTAAACTCCAGCGGATACGAGCCTAACCTGTCCAGCCTTTCCTCATGAGACAACCCACCCCATTCCTGGGATTAGTCTGGTAAACCTTCTCTCAACTGCTTCCAACGCATTCACACTCTTCCTTAAATAAGGAGACCAGTACTGTACACAATACTCCAGATGTGGTCTCACCAGTGCCCTGTACAACTGGAGCGTAACCTCCCTACTTTTATATTCAATTCCCCCCTCACAATAAATGATAAGATTCTATTAACTTTCCTCATTACCTGCTGTACCTGCATAACTAACCCTTAGTGATTCATGCACTAGGACATCCAGATCCCTCTGCATCTCTCAGAGCTCAGCAATCTCTCATTATTTAGATAATACTCTTCACACTAACCTTTAGTGATTCATGCACTAGGACACCCAGATCCCTCTGCATCTCCCAGAGCTCTGCAATCTCTCACCATTTAGATAATACACTTCACACTAACCTTTAGTGATTCATGCACCAGGACACCCAGATCCCTCTGCATCTCTCAGAGCTCTGCAATCTCTCACCATTTAGATAATACACTTCACACTAACCTTTAGTGATTCATACACTAGGACACCCAGATCCCTCTGCATCTCTCAGAGCTCTGCAATCTCTCACCATTTAGATAATACTCTTCACACTAACCTTTAGTGATTCATGCACCAGGGACACCCAGATCCCTCTGCATCTCTCAGAGCTCTGCAACCTCTCACCATTTAGATAATACACTTCACACTAACCTTTAGTGATTCATGCACTAGGACACCCAGATCCCTCTGCATCTCTCAGAGCTCTGCAATCTCTCACCATTTAGATAATACACTTCACACTAACCTTTAGTGATTCATACACTAGGACACCCAGATCCCTCTGCATCTCTCAGAGCTCTTCAATCTCTCACCATTTAGATAATACACTTCACACTAACTTTTAGTGATTCATGCACCAGGACACCCAGATCCCTCTGCATCTCTCAGAGCTCTGCAACCTCTCACCATTTAGAGAATACACTTCACACTAACCTTTAGTGATTCATGCACTAGGACACCCAGATCCCTCTGCATCTCTCAGAGCTCTGCAATCTCTCACCATTTAGATAATACTCTTCACACTAACCTTTAGTGATTCATGCACTAGGACACCCAGATCCCTCTGCATCTCTCAGAGCTCTGCAATCTCTCACCATTTAGATAATACTCTTCACACTAACCTTTAGTGATTCATGCACTAGGACACCCAGATCCTGCTGCATCTCTCAGACCTCTGCAACCTCTCACCATTTAGATAATACACTTCACACTAACCTTTAGTGATTCATGCACTAGGACACCCAGATCCCTCTGCATCTCTCAGAGCTCTGCAACCTCTCACCATTTAGATAATACACTTCACACTAACCTTTAGTGATTCATGCCCTAGGACACCCAGATCCCTCTGCATCTCTCAGAGCTCTGCAATCTCTCACCATTTAGATAATACACTTCACACTAACCTTTAGTGATTCATGCACTAGGACACCCAGATCCCTCTGCATCTCTCAGACCTCTGTAACCTCTCACCATTTAGAGAATACACTTCACACTAACCTTTAGTGATTCATGCACTAGGACACCCAGATCCCTCTGCATCTCTCAGAGCTCTGCAATCTCTCACCATTTAGATAATACTCTTCACACTAACCTTTAGTGATTCATGCACCAGGGACACCCAGATCCCTCTGCATCTCCCAGAGCTCTGCAATCTCTCACCATTTAGATAATGAGCTTCTTTTATATTCTTCTGTCAAAATGGACAATTTCACATGTTCCCCACATGATGCTCCATTCGCCAGATCTTTGCCCGCTCACTTCACCTACTCAGGTCCCTTGGTAGCCTCCCTCATGTCCTTCTCACGGCTCACTTTCCTATCCTTGTGTCATCAACAAATTCAGCGAAACATACCTTTAATCCCTTCATCCAAGCCGTTTATATTCCGGTTGGCTCCAAATGTGTCATTTTAAGAAACTATCCCGGAAACATTCTGCGACCTCCTCATCTAGGCTACCTTTGTTCATCTGGCTTTTCCGGTCTATATGTAAATTAAAATCTCCCGCGATTATCGCCGTGTCCTTCTGGCAAGCTCCCATTATTTTTTCCTTTATGCTCCATCCTACCATGTGGTTACTGTCAGGGGCCCTGTACACCACTCCCACAAGTGACCTCTTTCCTTTACCATTTCTCATCTCAACCCAAACCGCTTCCACATCCTGGTTCCCCGCGCTTAGATCATCCCTCTCCATTGTGCTAATCATGGATTAACAGATCCACCCCTCCACCTTTTCCCTCGCTTCCTGTCCTTCCTAAGTGTCACGTACCCATCAATATTCAGGTCCCAACACACCTCCTCCTGCAGCCGTGTCTCCGTCATGACTATCAGGTCATACTTATTTGTTTCTATTTGCGCGATCAGTTCGTCTGTTTTGTTTCGAATGCTAGGTGCGTTGAGATACCGAGCCTTTAGCTTTGCCCTTTTTTTGTTTTTGTAGCATTGCGCCTCAACTGCCGATTTACCCTTAGATTTCTACACTCTATCCCTTCGTGCCACATTCTGTTCATCATTCCCCATGTTAATACCTTTCCCCTCTTTCCTTCCTTTTTGCTCTTTGACCCACCACCTATTCTATGCCTCGGCCAATAAAGGATTGAGCCCACCTGCCTTCTCCATCACCTCAGTGACCTTCAGGGACCTGTGGACATACACCCCAAGGTCCCTCAGTCCCTCTACACTTCTCAGTATCCTACCATTCATTGTGTATCCCCTTGTCTTGTTGGCACCCACCCCTCCCCCACCCCTGCAAATCCACTGGCTCAAACTCCCCTAGAGTAAACTGCATGTGCCACTTCTCTGCCCACCTCACCAGTCCATCGATATCTCCCTGCAGCTGACAACCTTCCCGTTCATTATAAACCACAGGGCCAGTTTTCACATCGTCTGTAACTTTCTTAATAATACCACCCCTTATATTTAAGTCTAAAGCCTTGATTTATAACACAAACAACAAGGGGCCTAGTGCTGATGCTGGGGAACACCATGGTGGGGGGGGGCAGTCAGTGATGGTAATGCCGTTGAACGTCAAGGGGCGATGGTTGGATTCTCTCTTGTTGGAGATGGCCATTGCCTGGCACTTGTGTGGTGTGAATGTTACTTGCCACTTGTCAGCCCCGAGCCTGGATATTGACCAGGTCTTGCTGCATTTGGACATGGACTGGCTTCAGTATCTGAGGAGTCGTGAATGGTGCTGAACATTGTACAACCATCAGCGAACATCCCCACTTCTGACCTTATGATGGAAGGAAGGTCATTGATGAAGCAGCTGAAGATGGTTGGGCCGAGGTCACTAACCCTGAGGAACTCCTGCAGTGATGTCCTGGAGCTGAGATGACTGACCTCCAACAACCATGACTGTCTCCCTTTGAGCTGTTGAAAATACCTTGCGTGCAGGGCACATTACACACGGAACGAGAGGTGGACCAGCCATTGAGAATCTTTGGGTGGAGGTGAAATGCCCTCGAGAGGTCGATGGTGCACAGGGGTCAAAGGTGATGAAAGTCAAATCCGGACCAGTGATCTAATGTCGCTTTTGCCTCAAGCAAACATCACTAAGAACCTGTTGGTATGATTTTATTTGCTGACACATCTCAGCTTGCTGTGCCTATTAAAAGAAGCCTTAACCTAGTCAATGAGTTGAGAGTTTCCTTCGACACAATCCACAGCACTGGTCAGGGGAGATCAACACTGCATCTAACTCACTGCCCTGGGTGCGCTCGATGCTGACACTGGGTATAAAGTGGGGGGAGGGACACATTATCAGGGTAATGCAGAGGGAGCTCTACACTGTATCTAACCCGTGCTGTACCTGCCCTGGGAGCGCTCGATGCTGACACTGGGTATAAAGTAGGGGGAGGGACACACTGTCAGGGTAATGTAGAGGGAGATCTACACTGTATCTAACCCGTGCTGTACCTGCCCTGGGAGCACTCGATGTTCTGGAGACGTACCACCAACGATGTCCAGGCAGGATCCTCCACATCAGGTGGTCCAACTCCTTCCCGAGCCAATTTACCCAGCGTCAAGGCACTCATCACTCAAAACCAGCTCCGCTGCTCGGGACATGTCCTTCACATGCCTGACCCAGCGTGCTGAGATCTCCTGCTTCATTTTTAATTCACGTTTCTGATGTGGGAGTCTCTGGCTGGGCCCAGCATTTATTGCCCGTCCCTAATTGCCCTCTTGAGAAGGTGGTGGTGGGTGAGCTGCCTTCTTGAGCTGCTGCAGTCCCCGTGTGGTGTAGGTACACCCATGGCGCTGTTAGTGAGGGAGTTCCAGGATCTTGTCCCTGTGGTGTAGGTACACCCACGGCGCTGTTAGCGAGGGAGTTCCAGGATTTTGTCCGTGTGGTGTAGGTACACCCACAGCGCTGTTAGGGAGGGAGTTCCAGGATTTTGTCCCGTGTGGTGTAGGTACACCCACCGCGCTGTTAGGGAGGGAGTTGCAGGATTTTGTCCGTGTGGTGTAGGTACACCCATGGCGCTGTTAGTGAGGGAGTTCCAGGATTTTGTCCGTGTGGTGTAGGTACACCCACGGCGCTGTTAGGGAGGGAGTTCCAGGATTTTGACCCAGCGACAATGAAGCGTGTGTGTGTGTGAGAGAGAGAGAAAGCGAGATCTCCCTGGGCGCTTCAGGTCCTGACTCGGCCTAGTCGGCCTCTCGAGAGCCTTAGTTTGGACAGAGCAGAACTACCAGATGCCCTGGTTGGGGGGCGGAGGTGGGAGGGTGCCAGATTGGACTGTTTGTCCGTCCGTGGTGCTGCGGGATTGGGGGTCATCCCTCGGACTTTGCTGCTGCCCCTCCCCCACCCCCCCCACCATCCCACCCCACCCCACCCCCGTCTCCTGCCTTCCTGGTGCTGGACTCCCGGGGACTTAGGCTCCCAACCCCCTCCCACACCCCCCTCCGGGGAGGGGCTAGAGAGAGGCTGCCGGCCAATCAGGACGGCTCGGACGCTTCGATGAGGTGGGGCCTCCTCCCGAGCGAGGTGTGGGGGGGTTGGGGGGGTGGGGGTGGGGCTGAGGTGCGGAAGTCCGGCCTCCAGCCAATGGACGCTGACCAGAGGGTGGAATGGCTGCGGGGGGCTGGATTGACCACCGACTCTTGCGTTGGCCGCGAATGGGGGATAATCTCAACCGACCCCAACGCCCTGGCCCACGTCCAGCTCCCCCTCTGCACCTCCTCACCGGGAGTCATGTAAGGTACCACTCACCAGCCGTCCCAGTGGGAGTCAGGCCTACGAAGGTCAAACTGCCCCATCCTGGGTGGGGTTTTACCATTGACCAGAAACTGAACTGGACCAGCCATATAAATACTGTGGCTACAAGAGCAGGTCAGAGGCTGGGAATCCTGCGGAGAGTAACTCACCTCCTGACTCCCCAAAGCCTGTCCACCATCTACAAGGCACAAGTCAGGAGTGGGATGGGACACTCCCCACTTGCCTGGATGAGTTGCAGCTCCGACAACACTCAAGAAGCTCGACACCATTCAGGACAAAGCAGCCCCGCTCGATCGGCTCCCCATCCACAAACATTCACTCCCTCCACCACCGACCCACAGTAGCAGCAGCGTGTGTACCATCTACAAGATGCACTGCAGCAACTCACCAAGGCTCCTTCGACAGCGCCTTTCAAACCCACCACCTCTACCATCTAGAAGGACAAGGGCAGCAGACACATGGGGAACCCCCACCGCCTGGAACCTCCCCTCCGAGCCCCACACACCATCCCGACGTGGGAATATATCGGCCGTTCCTTCACGCTCTCACCCCGAGCGTGCGCCCGGTTAGGACAGGGGTCAAAGCTCGGCCTTCGAGTCAGGCTGAGCC
>NC_054490.1:7397769-7437769 GCF_017639515.1 Carcharodon carcharias
CACAAACACAGATGCACTCACACATGCACAAACTCACACACAGACACACAAACACACATACACACAGACACACACACATAAACATGCACAAACATACACACACAGACACACACACACACTCACACACACTCACACATACAAACAGATGCACTCACACACACACAGACACACACACAGACACACTCACAGACACACACAAACACACACTCACACACAAATACACACACACGCACAGATGCACACACACATAAACACACGCTCACATATACACACACACATCCACACATACACGCACAGACACACACACACACACACGTACACACACACAGATACACACACAGACACACATAGTCACACACACACGGACATGGACACACACAGACACACAGACACATACACACACACACACACACACAGACACACACACAAACACACACACACATAGACACACATAAGGACACGGACACACGCAGACACACACACACACACACACACACACACATAGATACACACACGGATACACGCACACATAGACGCACACAGACACACACACACACACACACACACAGACACACACACACACAGACGCACACACACAGATACACACGGACACACACACATAGACACACACACGGACATACGCACACATAGACATACAGACACACACACACACACACAGACACACACCACACACAGACACACACACACAGATACACATGGACACACACACGTAGACACACACACGGACACTGACACACACACACAGATACACACGGACACACACACATAGACACACACACGGACAAGGACACACACACACAGATACACACACAGACACACACACATAGACACACACACGGACACGGACACACACACACAGATACACACACAGACACACACACATAGACACACACATGGACACACACACACACACTGATATATAGACACACACACGGACACACACACGGACATACACACACACTCATACAGGAAAGAGCAGAATTTCCTGTTGCGCAATTTGAAAAGGGGAATTTCTCACAGTCTGATGTCAATGCCCCATATTCCTTCAGTTTCTCTCTCTCTCTCTCTCGCTGCTGTCAGTCTTGGCCAGTTGGCACAGGCCTCAGGTCCTCAAGGCCAAATGCTCGGCGCATGGACACTGGCTTTGCAGCTGCTGTGGGAGGTGGGGGGTGGGGGGTGGTGGTGGTGGGTGGGAGGTGGGGAGGGGAGGGGTGTTGGTGGCAATGATGCCCTTTTGCCCCGATCTATCTTAGCTTCCCTCCCTCCTTTACCCCCTCCCTTACCCACCTCCCTTATCCCCTCCCTCCTTTACCCCCTCCCTTACCCACCTCCCTTATCCCCTCCCTCCTTTACCCCTCCCCTTACCCACCTCCCTTATCCCCTCCCTCCTTTACCCCCTCCCTTACCCACCTCCCTTATCCCCTCCCTCCTTTACCCCTCCCCTTACCCACCTCCCTTATCCCCTCCCTCCTTTACCCCTTCCCTTACCCACCTTCCTTATCCCCTCCCTACTTTGCCCCTCCCTTACCCACCTCCCTTATCCCCTCCCTCCTTTACCCCCTCCCTTACCCACCTCCCTTATCCCCTCCCTCCTTTACCCCCTCCCTTACCCACATCCCTTATCCCCTCCCTCCTTTACCCCCTCCCTTACCCACCTCCCTTATCCCCTCCCTCCTTTACCCCCTCCCTTACCCACCTCCCTTATCCCCTCCCTCCTTTACCCCCTCCCTTACCCACATCCCTTATCCCCTCCCTCCTTTTTCCCCTCCCTTACCCCCCTCCCTTACCTCCCTCCTTTACCCCCTCCCTTACCCACCTCCCTTATCCCCTCCCTCCTTTACCCCTCCCCTTACCCACCTCCCTTATCCCCTCCCTCCTTTACCCCCTCCCTTACCCACATCCCTTATCCCCTCCCTCCTTTACCCCCTCCCTTACCCACATCCCTTATCCCCTCCCTCCTTTACCCCCTCCCTTACCCACCTCCCTTATCCCCTCCCTCCTTTACCCCTCCCCTTACCCACCTCCCTTATCCCCTCCCTCCTTTGCCCCTCCCTTACCCACCTCCCTTATCCCCTCCCTCCTTTACCCCCTCCCTTACCCACCTCCCTTATCCCCTCCCTCCTTTGCCCCCTCCCTTACCCACCTCCCTTACCTCTCTCCTTTGCCCTTCCCTTACCCACCTCCCTTACCTCCCTCCTTTACCCCCTCCTTTACCCCCACCTTATCCCCTCCCTCCTTTACCCCCTCCTTTACCCCCACCTTATCCCCTCCCTCCTTTACCCCCTCCTTTACCCCCACCTTATCCCCTCCCTCCTTTACCCCCTCCTTTACCCCCACCTTATCCCCTCCCTCCTTTACCTCCTCCCTTATCCCCCCACTTGCTCCACTGTTTACCACCCTCCTTTACCTCCTCTCTGACCCCCTCCCTTATCCCCTCCCTCCTTTACCCCCTCCCTTACCCACCTTCCTTATCCCCTCCCTCCTTTGCCCCTCCCTTACCCACCTCCCTTATCCCCTCCCTCCTTTACCCCCTCCTTTACCCCCACCTTATCCCCTCCCTCCTTTACCCCCTCCCTTACCCACCTCCCTTACCTCTCTCCTTTGCCCTTCCCTTACCCACCTCCCTTACCTCCCTCCTTTACCCCCTCCTTTACCCCCACCTTATCCCCTCCCTCCTTTACCTCCTCCCTTATCCCCCCACTTGCTCCACTGTTTACCACCCTCCTTTACCTCCTCTCTGACCCCCTCCCTTATCCCCTCCCTCCTTTACCCCCTCCCTTACCCACCTCCCTTATCCCCTCCCTCCTTTACCCCCTCCTTTACCCCCACCTTATCCCCTCCCTCCTTTACCTCCTCCCTTATCCCCCCACTTGCTCCACTGTTTACCACCCTCCTTTACCTCCTCTCTGACCCCCTCCCTTACCCCCTCCCTCCTTTACCCCCTCCCTTACCCTCTCACCCACTCCCTTACCCACACTACCTCCCCCCTCACTCATCCTCCCTTGCCCCCTCCCTTAACTCCGCCCTCCTTTACCCCCCTCCCTTATCCCCTCACTTGCTCCACTCCATGTACCCCTCTTCCCTTTCACCCTCGCTTACTCAACATCACCACCTCCCTATCCTCACCCCCTCTTGGCCCTCTCTCCCTGCGCCCCCCCCGCCCCCCCCATTTACCCCCGCCCCCCTCACTATGGGCTGCCCCCTAACCTCCCCCACCCTCCTGCTCCACCCGCCCCCCAACCACCCCCCGCCCCCCCACCCCTCCCCCCGCAGCTGAGTCCAGACCGCCTTGACCACCCCCCCCCACAATCTGGGGAAGCAGGGGCGGAGGTCAATGGGAGGTCAGGGGCCAGAGTGGAGGGGAGGAGGAGCAACCCAGCCTGGTGAACTCTTTTGAAGGGGAGAGGTCCTGGTCGGCAAGGCCTCTGGACCTGATGCAGCAGGAAGACAACCGGAGTCCCCGAGAACAGAGACGAGCAAACACCAGCGTGGTTCCCGAGTCACAAGAGGAGAGAGAAGGGCAGGCGACCAAAACCCAGGAGAAAGGGAGAGAGGGAGGGAGAGAGAGAGGGGGAGAGAGAGGGAGGGAGAGAGAGAGAGAGAGAGAGGTGGAGAAGACAGAGAGAGAGAGAAGGAGAGAGAGACAGGGGGAGAGGGAGGGAGAGAGAGAGAGAGAGAGAAGGGGAGAGAGAGGGAGAGAGAGGTGGAGAGATAGAATGAGAGAGAGAGAGAGAGGGGGGGAGAGGGAGGGAGAGAGAGAGAGAGGGGGGGAGAGAAAGGCGGAGAGGGAGGGGGAGAGAGAGAAGGAGAGAGAGAAAGAGGCGGAGAGATAGAATGAGAGAGAGAGAGAGAGAGAGGTGGAGAAGACAGAGAGAGAGAGAAGGAGAGAGAGAAGGAGAGAGAGAGAGGGGGAGAGGGAGGGAGAGAGAAGGAGAGAGAGGGAGAGGAGAAGAGAGACAGAGAGAGTGAAGGAGATAGAGATGGAGGCGGAGAGAGAAGGAGAGAGAGAAGGAGAGAGAGAGGAGGAGAAAGAAGGAGAAATAGAAGGAGAGAGAGAGAGGGGTGAGAGGGAAGGAGAGAGAGTAGGAGAGAGAGGGGTGGAGAGATAGAAGGAGAGAGAGAGAGAGGGGGAGAGGGAGGGAGAGCGAGAGGGGGGGAAGAGAGAGCAGGGGAGAGGGAGGGAGAGAAAAGCAGAGAGGGAGGGAGAGAGAGAGAAGGAGAGAGAGAAAGAGGTGGAGAGATAGAATGAGAGAGAGAGGTTGAAGAAGAGAGAGAGAGAGAAGGAGAGTGAGAAGGAGACAGAGGGAGACAGAGACAGGGTGAGAGGGAAGGAGAGAGAGAAGGAAAGAGTGGGAGAGGAGGAGAGAGACAGAGAGAGTGAAGGAGATAGAGCAGGAGAGAAAATGAGAGAGAGATGGAGGCGGAGAGAGAAGTAGAGAGAGAGGGAGCAAGAGAGAGACAGAGAGAGGGAGAGAGAGAAAGAAGGAGAGAGGGGGAGAGGGAGAGAGGGAGGGAGAGAGATAGAAGGAGAGAGAGAAGGAGAGAGAGGAGGAGAAAGAAGGAGAATTAGAAGGAGAGAGAGAGGGTGAGAGGGAAGGAGAGAGAGAAGGAGAGAGAGGGAGAGGAGAAGAGAGACAGAGAGAGTGAAGGAGATAGAGATGGAGGCGGAGAGAGAAGGAGAGAGAGAAGGAGAGAGAGAGGAGGAGAAAGAAGGAGAAATAGGAGAGAGAGAGAGGGGTGAGAGGGAAGGAGAGAGAGTAGGAGAGAGAGGGGTGGAGAGATAGAAGGAGAGAGTGGGAGAGGAGGAGAGAGACAGAGAGAGTGAAGGAGATAGAGATGGAGGCGGAGAGAGAAGGAGAGAGAGAGGTGGAGAGATAGAAAGAGAGAGAAATTGGGAGAGAGAAGGAGAGAGAAAGAGAGAAAAGGAGAGAGAGAGACAAGAGAGATAAAGAGAGAGAGAGAGAGACGGAGAGGTTTAGGGAGGGAATTCCAGAGCTCAGGGCCACTCTCAGGCAGCTGAAGGCATGGCCGCCAATGATGGAGCGATTAAAATCGGGGGATGGTCAAGAGGCTGGAATTTGGGGAGTGCAGAGATCTCGGAGGGTCGTAGGAAGGTTACAGAGATAAGGAGGGGTGTAGGAGCTGGAGGAGGTTACAGAGATAGAGAGGGTTGTAGGGGCTGGAGGAGGTTACAGACATAGGGAGGGTTGTAGGGGCTAGAGGAGGTTACAGAGATAGGGAGGGTTGTAGGGGCTAGAGGAGGTTACAGAGATAGGGGGGGTTGTAGGGGCTGGAGGAGGTTACAGAGATAGGGAGGGGTGTAGGGGCTGGAGGAGGTTACAGAGATAGGGATAGGTGTAGGGGCTGGAGGAGGTCACAGAGATAGGGAGTGTTGTAGGGGCTGGAGGAGGTTACAGAGATAGGTAGTGTTGTAGGGGCTGGAGGAGGTTAAAGAGATAGGGAGAGTTGTAGGGGGCTGGAGGAGGTTACAGAGATAGGTAGTGTTGTAGGGGCTGGAGGAGGTTATAGAGATAGGGAGGGGTGTAGGGGCTGGAGGAGGTTACAGAGATGGGGAGGGGTGTAGGTGCTGGAGGAGTTTACAGAGATAGGGCGGGTTGTAGGGGTTGGAGGAGGTTAGAGAGATAGGGAGGGTGTCTAGGTCTGGAGGAGGTTACAGAGGTAGGGTGGGTGTAGGGGCTGGAGGAGGTTACAGAGATAGGGAGGTGTGTAGGGGCTGGAGGAGGTTACCAAGATAGGGAGAGTTGTAGGGGCTGGAGGAGGTTATAGAGATAGGGAGGGTTGAAGGGGCTGGAGGAGGTTACAGAGATAGGGAGAGTTGTAGGGGCTGGAGGAGGTTACAGAGATAGGGAGATTTGTAGGGGCTGGAGGAGGTTACACAGATAGGGAGGGGTCTAGGGGCTGGAGGAGGTTACAGTGATAGGGATGGTTGTAGGGGCTGTAGGAGGTTACAGAGATAGGGATAGGTGTAGGGGCTGGAGTAGGTTACAGAGATAGGGAGGTTTGTAGGGGCTGGAGGAGGTTACAGAGATAGGGAGGGTTGTAGGGGCTGCAGGAGGTTACAGAGATAGGGAGGGTTGTCGGGGCTGGAGGAGGTTACAGAGTTAGTGAGGGGTGTAGGGGCTGGAGGAGGTTACAGAGATAGGGAGGGGTGTAGGTGCTGGAGGAGGTTACAGAGATAGGGAGGGTTGTCGGGGCTGGAGGAGGTTACAGAGTTAGTGAGGGGTGTAGAGGCTGGAGGAGGTTACAGAGATAGGGAGGGGTGTAGGGGCTGGAAGTGGTTGTAGTGACTGGAGGTTTTTAGTACCTGTTAAGGATGCCGCTCTCCCTCATACTGATCCTCCGACAGGGAGAGCGGAGAGTGTGGGACTCGCTCCCTCGGTGGGTGGGGAGAGTGTGGGACTCGCTCCCTCGGTGGGTGGGGAGAGTCTGGGACTCTCCCATGGTGGGTGGGGAGAGTCTGGGACTCGCTCCCACGGTGGGTGGGGAGAGTCTGGGACTCGCTCCCACGGTGGGTGGGGAGAGTGTGGGACTCGCTCCCACGGTGGGTGGGGAGAGTGTGGGACTCGCTCCCACGGTGGGTGGGGAGAGTGTGGGACTCGCTCCCACGGGGAGCGTTAAGTGGAAGCTGGATGAACACACCGGGGAGAGAGGGAGAGAGGAACAGAGGGATTAGCAGCCGGGGGTGAGAGAGTCGGTCGTGGGAGGAGGCTTGGGAGAGGAACAGAGACAGAATGGCAGGGTTGACGGGCTGAATGGCCTCCTCCCTGACTGGAAAGCCCCTGATATTTGACGTCAGTCGGAGCGCTGAGCTCTCGCTGTCTGCTTGTGGTCCACACCTTGGTTTCGCCACTGGGACTGTGGTGTCGTTGTCATGGGAGCTGCGGACTGGTTTGACTTGTTCCCCTTGTTGCTGTTTCCCAGAAGTGACTCTCCGCTTAAGCCCGTTTGAATTTTGCCCTGTCTCCCACTGAATACCAGTCGGGGAGCCCCAGAACCCGACAGCCCAGGGCCCCCCGCTGTCCCCCGACCCCGGTGATGAGCTGGGCCTGGTGAGGCTAAGCGAGCCTGGCACCAGCCTGACTCAGCGCAGAGCTTGGCGATCGGAGTGTGGGCTGGAAACTGGAGCAGAGAAGAGGCGTAACGGCCTCCAAATGCTGCACTCAGTCCCTTAACATTCTCGGGGCCACTTCCTAAGGGCATTTCAACCACCCCTCCCTATCCCTGTAACCTCCTCCAGCCCCTACACCCCTCCCTATCTCTGTAACCACCTCCAGCCTCTACACCCCTCCCTATCGCTGTAACCTCCTCCAGCCCGAACACCCCTCCCTATCTCTGTAACCTCCTCCAGCCCCTACACCCCTCCCTATCTCTGAAACCTCCTCCAGCCCCTACACCCCTCCCTATCTCTGTAACCTCCTCCGGCACCTACACCCCTCCCTATCTCTGTAACCTCCTCCAGCCCCTACTAACCTCCCTATCTCTGTAACCTCCTCCAGCACCTACAGCCCTCTCTATCTCTGTAACCTCCTCCAGCCCGTACACCCCTCCCTATCTCTGTAACCTCCTCCAGCCCCTACACCCCCTCCCTATCTCTGTAACCTCCTCCAGCCCCTACAACCCTCCCTATCTCTGTAACCTCCTCCAGACCCTACTAAACTCCCTATCTCTGTAAACTCCTCCAGCCCCTAGACTCCTCCCTATCTCTGTAACCTCCTCCAGCCCCTACACCCCTCCCTATCTCTGTAAACTCCTCCAGCCCCTAGACCCCTCCCTATCTCTGTAACCTCCTCCAGCGCCTACAACCCTCCCTATCTCTGTAAGCTCCTCCAGCCCCTACACCCCTCCCTATCTCTGTAAGCTCCTCCAGCCCCTACAACACTCCCTATCTCTGTAACCTCCTCCAGCCCCTACACCCCCTCCCTATTTCTGTAATCTCCTCCAGCCCCTACACCACCTCCCTATCTCTGTAACCTCCACCAGCCCCTACACCCCTCCCTATCTCTGTAACCTCCTCCAGCCCCTACACCCCTCTCTATCTCTGTAACCTCCTCCAGCCCCTAAACCCCTCCCTATCTCTGTAAACTCCTCCAGCTCCTACACCACCTCCCTATCTCTGTAACTTCCTTCAACCCTACAAAACTATCTCTCAAACCTCCTCCAGCCCTTACAACCCTCCTTATCTCTGTAACATCCTCCAGACCCTACACCCCTCCCTATCTCTGTAAACTCCTCCAGCCATACAACACTCCCTATCTCTGTAACCTCCTCCAGCCCCTACATCACTCCCTATCTCAGTAACCTCCTCCAGCCCCTACAACCCTCTCTATCTCTGTAACCTCCTCCAGCCCCTACAACCCTCCCTATATTTGTAACCTCCTCCAGCCCCTACACCCCTCCCTATCTCTGTAACCTCCTCCAGTCCCTACACCCCTCCCTATCTCTGTAACCTCCTCCAGATCCTACACCCCTCCCTATCTCAGTAACCTCCTCCAGATCCTACACCCCTCCCTATCTCTGTAAGCTCCTCCAGCCCCTACACCCCTCCCTATTTCTGTAACCTGCTTCAGCCCCTACACCCCTCCATAACTATGTAACTTCCTCCAGCCCCTACACCCCTCCCTATCTCTGTAAACTCCTCCAGCCACTACAACCCTCCCAATCTCTATAACCTCCTTCAGCCACTACACCCTCCCTATCTCTGAAAGCTCCTCCAACCACTACACACCTCCCTATCTCTGTAAACCCTACAGCCCCTACACCCCCTCCCTAACTCGGCAACCTCCTCCAGCACCTACACCCCTCCCTATCTCTGTAACCTCCTCCAGCCCCTACTAAACTCCCTATCTCTGTAACCTCCTCCAGCCCCTACTCCCCTCCCTATCTCTGTAACCTCCTCCAGCCCCTACACCCCCTCCATATTTCTGTAACCTCCTCCAGCCCCTACAACCCTCCCTATCTCTGTAACCTCCTCCGGACCCTACTAAACTCCCAATCTCTCTAACATATTCCGGCCCCTACACACTGCCTAAATCTGTAACCTCCTCCAGCCCCTACACCCCTCCTTATCCCTGCAACCTCCTCCAGCCCCTACACCCCCTCCCTATCTCTGTAACCTCCTCCAGCCCCTACGACCCTCCCTATCTATGTAACCTCCTCCAGCCCCTATACACCTCCTTATTTCTGGAATCTCCTCCAGCCCCTACACCCCTCCCTATCTCTGTAATCTCCTCCAGCCCCTACACCACCTCCCTATCTCTGTAAAATCCTCCAGCCCCTACAGCCCCTCCCTATCTCTGTAACATCCTCCAGCCCCTACAACCCTCTCTATCTCTGTAACCTCCTCCAGCCCCTAAACCCCTCCCTATCTCTGTAAACTCCTCCAGCTCCTACACCACCTCCCTATCTCTGTAACGTCCTTCAACCCTACAAAACTATCTCTCAAACCTCCTCCAGCCCTTACAACCCTCCTTATCTCTGTAACGTCCTCCAGACCCTACACCCCTCCATATCTATGTAACCTCCTCCAGCCCCTACACCCCTCCCTATCTCTGTAACCTCCTCCAGCTCTTACACACCTCCCTATTTCTGTAACCTCCTCCAGCCCCTACAACCCTCCCTATCTCTGTAACCTCCTCCATCCCCTACAACCCTCCCTATCCCAGTAACCTCCTCCATACCCTACAGCACTACCTATCCCTGTAGCCTCCTCCAGACCCTACACCTCTCCCCATCCCTGAAACCTCTTCCAACCCCTATACCCCTGACTATCTCTTTAAACTCCTCCAGCCCCTACAACCATAACTATCTCTGTAAACTCCTCCAGCCCCTAAACACCTCCCTATCTCTGTAACCTCCTCCAGCAACTACACCCTCCCTATCTCTGTAACATCCTCCAGCCTCTACACCCCTCCCTATGTCTGTAAACTCCTCCAGCCCCTACACCCCTCACTATCTCTGTAATCTCCTCCAGCTCCTACACCACCTCCCTATCTCTGTAACGTCCTTCAACCCTACAAAACTATCTCTCAAACCTCCTCCAGCCCTTACAACCCTCCTTATCTCTGTAACCTCCTCCAGCCCCTACACCACCTCCCTATCTCTGTAACATCTTCCAGCCCCAACACCCCTCCCTATCTCTGTAAACTCCTCCAGCCCCTATAACCCTCCCTAACTCTGTAACTTGCTCGAACCCTACAACCCTAACTCTCAAACCTCCTCCAGCCCGACAACCCTCCTTATCTCTGTTACCTCCTCCAGCCCCTACAACCCTCCCTATCTCTGTAACCTCCTCCAGTCCCTACAACCCTCCCTATCTCTGTAACCTCCTCCAGCCGCTACAACCCTCCCTATTTCTGTAACCTCATCCAGCCGCTACAACCCTCACTATCAATGCAAACTCCTCCAGCCCCTTCAACCTTCCCTATCTCTTTAACCTCCTCTAGTCCCTACAACCCTCCCTATCTCTCTAATCTCCTCCAGCCCCTACACCGCTCCCTATCTCTGTTACCCCCTCCAGCCCCTATAACCCTTTCTCTGAATCCTCATCCAGTCCGTACAACGCTCCCTGTCTCTGTAACCTCCTCCAGTCCCTACAAACTTCCCAGACTCTGTAACTTCCTCCAGTCCCTACAACCCTCCCTTTCTCTGTAACCTCCTCCAGTCCCTCCAAACCACCCTGTCTCTGTAACCTCCTCCAGTCCCTACAACTCTCCTTATCTCTGTAACATCCTCCAGCCCCTACACCCCTCGCTATCTCTGTAACCTCCTCCAGTCCCTACAAACCTCCCTGTCTCTGTAACATTCTCCAGTCCCTACAAACCTCCCTGTCTCTGTAACCTCCTCCAGTCCCTATGACCCTCCCTATCTCTGTAAACTCCTCCAGCCATTACAACCCTCCCTATCTATGTAACCTCCTCCAGTCCCTACAACCCTCCCTATCTCTGTAACCTCCTCCAGCCCCTACACCCCTCGCTATCTCTGTAACCTCCTCCAGTCCCTACAAACCTCCCTGTCTCTGTAACATTCTCCAGTCCCTACAAACCTCCCTGTCTCTGTAACCTCCTCCAGCCCCTACAAGCCTCCCTATCTCTATAACCTCCTCCAGGCCCTCACAACCCTCCCTATCTCTGTAAAATGCTCCAGCCCTTACAACCCTCCCTATCTCTGTAACCTCCTGCAGCACCTACACCCCTCCCTATCTCTTTAAGCTCCTCTAGTCCCTCCAACCCTCCCTATCTCTGTAACCTCCTCCACGTCCTATAAGACTCCCTATCCCTGTAACAACGTCCAGCCCCTACACCCCTCCCTATCTCTGTAACATCCTCCAGCACATACAACCCTCCCTATCTCTGTAACCTCCTCCAGCCGCTACACCGCTCCCTTTCTATGTAAACTACTCCAGCCCCGACAACCCTCCCTATCTCTGTAACCTCCTCCAGCACCTGCACCCCTTCCTATCTCTTTAACCTCCTCTAGTCCCTACAACCCTCCCTATCTCTGTAACCTCCTCCAGTCCCTATGACCCTCCCTATCTCTGTAAACTCCTCCAGCCCCTACAAACTTCCCAATCTCTTTAACCTCCTCTAGTCCCTACATCCCTCCCTATCTCTGTAACCTCCTCCAGCCCCTACAACCCTCCATATCTCTGTAACCTCCTCCAGCCTCTACAACTCTCACTATCTCTGTAACCTCCTCCAGCCTCTACATCCCTCCCTATCTCTGTAACCTCCTCAAGGTCCTATAAGACTCCCTATCTCTGTAACAACGTCCAGCCCCTAAACCCCACCCTATCTCTGTAACCTCCTCCAGCCCCTACAACGCTCCCTATCTCTTTAACATACTCCAGCCCCTACAACCCTCACTATCTTTGTAACCTCCTCCAACCGCTACACCGCTCCCTTTCTATGTAAACTACTCCTGCCCAGACAACCCTCCCTCTCACTGTAACCACCTCCTGCTTTTACAAACTTCCCTATATCGGTAACCATCTCCAGGTCCTATAACACTCACTATCTCTGTAACATCGTCCAGCCCCTACAACCCTCCCTATCTCTGTAAACTCCTCCAGCACTTACAACCCTCCCTATCTCTGTAACCTCCTCCAGCCCCTATGAACTTCCCTATCTCTGTAACCTCCTCCAGCCCCTATAAACCTCCCTATCTCTGTAACCTCCTCCTGCCCCTACAACACTCCCCATTTCTGTAGCCTCTTCCAGCACCTACAACCCTCCCTATCTCTGTAACCTCCTCCGAGCCCTTACAACCTTCCCTATCTCTGTAACCTCCTCCAGCCTGGACAAGCCTCACTATCTCCGTAGTCTCCCCGAGCCCCTTCAAGCTCCCTATCTCTGTAACCTCCTCCAGTCCCTGCAACCCTCCCTATTTCTGTAACCTCATCCAGTCACTACAAATCTCCCTGTCTCTGTAATCTCCTCCAGCCCCTACACCCTTCCCTATCTCTGTAACCTCCACCAGCCCCTACAACCCTCCCTATCTCTGCAACCTCCTCCAGGCCCTGCCAACCCTCCCTATCTCTGTAAAATCCTCCAGCCATTACAACCCTCCCTATCTCTGTAATCTCCTCCAGCCGCTACAACCCTCACTATCACTGCAAACTCCTCCAGCCCTTTCAACCTTCCCTATCTCTTTACCCTCCTCAAGTCCCTACAACCCTCCATATCTCTGTAATCTCTTCCAGCCCCTACACCCCTCCCTATCTCTGTAACCTCCTCCAGCCCCTACACCCCTCCCTATCTCTGTAACCTCATCCAGTCCCTACAATGCTCCCTGTCTCTGTAACCTCCTCCAGTACCTACAAACCTCTAAGTCTCTGTAACCTCGTCCAGTCCCTACAACCCTCCCTATCTCTATAACCTACTCCAGCCGCTACAACCCTCCCTAACTCTGTAACCTCCTCCAGCCGCTACAACCCTCACTATCACTGCAAACTCCTCCAGCTCTTTCAACCTTCCCTATCTCTTTAACCTCCTCAAGTCCCTACGACCCTCCCTATCTCTGTAATCTCTTCCAGCCCCTACACCCCTCCCTATCTCTGTAACCTGCTCCAGTCCCTACAACCCTCCCTATATCTGTAACCTCCTCCAGCACCTACACCCCCTCCCTATCTCTGTTACCCCCTCCAGCCCCTACACCCCTCCCTATCTCTGTTACCCCCTCCAGCCCCTATAAACCTATCTCTGTAACCTCATCCAGTCCCTACAATGCTCCCTGTCTCTGTAACCTCCTCCAGTCCCTACAACCCTCCCTATCTCTGTAACCTCCTCCATTCCCTCCAAACCACCGTCTCTGTAACTTCCTCCAGCACCTACAACCATACCTTTCTCTGTAACCTCCTCCAGTCCCAACAAACCTCCCAGTCTCTGTATCATTCTCCAGTCCCTACAAACCTCCCTGTCTCTGTAACTTCCTCCAGCCCCTACACCATTCCCTATCTCTGTAACCTCCTCCAGCCCCTACAACCCTCCCTCTGTCTGCAACCTGCTCCAGTCCCTACAAACCTCCCTGTCTCTGTAACCTCCTCCAGCCCCTACACCCCTCCCTATCTCTGTAACCTCCTCCAGCCCCTACAAGCCTCCCTATCTCTATAACCTCCTCCAGGCCCTCACAACCATCCTTATCTCTGTAAAATCCTCCAGCCCTTACAACCCTCCCTATCTCTGTAACCTCCTCCAGCACCTAAACCCCTCCCTATCTCTTTAACCTCCTCTAGTCCCTACAACCCTCCCTATCTCTGTAAACTTCTCCAGTCCCTATGACCCTCCCTATCTCTTTAACCTCCTCCAGCCCCTACAACCCTCCCTATCTCTGTAACCTCCACCAGCCCCCACAGTCCTCCCTAACTCTGTAAACTCCTCCAGCCCCTACAACCCTCCCTATCTTTGTAAACTCCTCCAGCATCTACAACACTCCCTATCTCTGTAACATCCTCCAGCCCCTACAACCCTCCCTATCTCTGTAACCTACTCTAGCTCCTTTAAGACTCCCTATCTCTGTAACATCGCCCAGCCCCTACACCCCTCCCTATCTCTGTAACCTCCTCCAGCCCCTACAACCCTCCCTATCTCTGTAACATCCTCCAGCCCCTACAACCCTCACTATCTCTGTAACCTCCTCCAGCACCTACACCCCTCCCTATCTCTTTAAACTCCTCTAGTCCCTACAACCCTCCCTATCTCTGTAACCTCCTCCAACCCCTACACCCCTCCCTATCTCTGTAACCTCCTCCAGCCCCTACAACCCTCCCTATCTCTGTAAGCTCCTCCAGCTCCTATAACACTCCCTATCTCTGTAACCTCCTCCAGTCCCGATGACCTTCCCTATCTCTGTAACCTCCTCCAACCCCTACACCCCTCCCTATCTCTGTAACCTCCTCCAGCACCTACACCCCTCCCTATCTCTGTAACCTCCTCCAGCCCCTACACCCCTCCCTATCTCTGTAACCTCCTCCAGCCCCTACAACCCTCCCTATCTCTGTAAGCTCCTCCAGCTCCTATAACACTCCCTATCTCTGTAACATCGTCCAGCCCCTACAACCCTCCCTATCTCTGTACCTGCCTCCAGCCCCTAAAACCCTCCCTATCTCTGTAACATCCTCTACAACCCTCCCTATCTCTGTAACATCCTCCAGCCCCTACAACACTCGCTATCTTTGTAACCTCCTCCAGCCCCGACAACCCTCCCTCTCACTGTAACCACCTCCTGCTTTTACAAACTTCCCTATATCGATAACCTCCTCCAGCTCCTATAACACTCCCTATCTCTGTAACATCGTCCAGCCCCTACAACCCTCCCTATGTCTGTCACCTCCTCCAGCCCTTGCAGCCCTCACTATCTCTGTAACCTCCTCCTAGCCCCTACAACCTTCCCTATCTCTGTAACCTCCTCCAGCCTGGACAAGCCTCCCTATCTCTGTAATCTCCCCGAGCCCCTACAAGCTCCCGATCTCTGTAAAGTCCTCCAGTCCCTACAACCCACCCTATCTCTGTAAACTCCTCCAGTCCCTACAAATCTCCCTGTCTCTGTATCCTACCCCAGCACTTACAACCCTCCCTATCACTGTAACCTCCTCCAGCCCCTAGAGCCCTCCCTATCTCTGTAACGTCCTCCAGCCTCTACAACTCTCACTATCGCTGTAACCTCCTCCAGCCCCTACAACCCTCCCTATCTCTGTAAACTCCTCCAGGTCCTATTACCCTCCTTATCTCTTTAACATCGTCCAGCCCCTACACCCCTCCCAATCTCTGTAAACTCCTCCAGCCCCTACAACCCTCCCTATCTCTGTAACCTTCTCCAGCCCCTACAACCATCCCTACATCTGTAACATCCTCCAGCCCCTACAACCCTCACTATCTCTGTAACCTCCTCCAGCCGCTACACCCCTCTCTTTCAATGTAACCTCCTCCAGCCCCGACAACCCTCCCTATCACTGTAACCACCTCCAGCTTTTACAAACTTCCCTATATCGGTAACCTCCTCCAGCCTCTATAAACCTCCCTATCCCTGTAACCTCCTCCAGCCCCTATAAATCTCCCTATCTCTGTAACCTCCTCCTGCCCCTACAACCCTCCCTATCTCTGTCACCTCCTGCTGCCCCTACAACACTCCCTATTTCTGTAACCTCTTCCAGCCTGGACAAGCCTCCCTATATCTGTAACCTCCCTGAGCCCCTACAAGCCTCCCTATCTCTGTAAACATCTCCAGCCCCTTCAACCCTCCCTATCTCCGTAACCTCCTTCAGCCCCTACGCACCTCCCTATCTCTGTAATCTCCTCCAGGCCCTACACCCCTCCCTATCTCTGTAACCTCCTCCAGCCCCGACAACACTCCCTATCTCTGTAAACACCTGCAGCCCCTACAACACTCCCTATCTCTGTAACCTCCTCCAGCCACTACACCCCTCCCTTTCTATGTAACCTCCTCCAGCCCCGACAACCCTCCCTATCTCTGAAACCTCCTCCAGCTTTCACCATCTTCCCTATATCAGTAAACTCCTCTATCCCCTATAACCCTCCCCATCTCTGTAACCTCCCCCATTCCCTACAACACTCCCTATCTCTGTAACATCCTCCAGGCCCGACAATCCTCCCTTCCTCTGTAAACTCCTCCAGCCCCGACAACACTCCCTATCTCTGTAAACACCTGCAGCCCCTACAACCCTCCCTATCTCTGTAACCTCCACCAGCCCCTACAACACTCCCTATCTCTGTAACCTCCTCTAGCCCCTACACATCCCTCCTATCTCTGTAACCTCCACCAGCTCCTAAAACCCCCCCATCTCTGTAAACTCCTCCAGCCCCTACACCTTCCCTATCTCTGTAACCTCTACCAGCCCCTCCAACACTCCCTTTCTCTGTTACCTCCTCCAGTCCCACAGCCCTCCATATCTCTGTAACCTCTACCAGCCCCTACAATCCTCCCTATCTCTGTAACCTCCTCCAGCTCCTACAGCCCACCCAATCTCTGTAACCTCCTCCCGCCCCTACACGTTCCCTCTCTCTGTAACCTCCTCCAGCCCCTACAACCCTCGCTGTCCAAGTATATTACATCGTGTAGCAGTCCCTCAGTACTGACCCTCCGAGAGTGCGGCACTCCCTCAGTACTGACCATCTGACAGTGCAGCTCTCCCTCAGTACTGACCATCTGACAGTGCAGCTCTCCCTCAGTACTGACCCTCCGACAGTGCGGAACTCCCTCAGTACTGACCCTCTGACAGTGCAGCACTCCCTCAGTACTGACCCTCCGACTGTGCGGCATTTCCACAAGACTGACCCTCCAACAGTGCGGCGTTCCCTCAGTACTGACACTCCGACAGTGTGGCGCTCCCTCAGTACTGTTCCTCTGACAGTGTGGCACTCTCTCAGCACTGTCTCTCTGACACTGCGGCGCTCCCTCAGTACTGATCCTCCGACAGTGCGGCGCTCCCTCAGTACTTATCCTCCAACAGTGCGGCGCTCCCTCAGTACTGACACTCTGACAGTGCAGCACTCCCTCAGTACTGACCCTCCGACAGTGCGGCACTCCCTCAGTACTGACCCTCGGACAATGCGGCGCTCCCTCAATACTGACCCTCCGACAGTGTGGCACTCCCTCAGTACTGACCCTCCGACAGTGCGGCACTCCCTCAGTACTGACCCTCCGACAGTGCGGCACTCCCTCAGTACTGACCCTCCGACAGTGCGGCACTCCCTCAGTACTGAACCTCCGACAGTGTGGCTCTCCCTCAGTACTGACCATCCGACAGTGCGGCACTCCCTCAGTACTGACCCTCTGAGAGTGCGGCACTCCCTCAGTACTGACCCTCCGACAGTGCGGCACTCCCTCAGTACTGACCCTCCGACAGTGCGGCGCTCCCTCAGTACTGAACCTCCGACAGTGCGGCACTCCCTCAGTACTGACCCTCCGACAGTGTGGCTCTCCCTCAGTACTGACCCTCCGACAGTGCGGCACTCCCTCAGTACTGACCCTCCGACAGTGCGGCACTCCCTCAGTACTGAACCTCCGACAGTGCGGCACTCCCTCAGTCCCGGCTGCCGTTCCTGTTGTGTCTGACGGTCGGAGCTGACGTCCCTCGGTCCGATCCTGTTGAATTGGCGGATGTTTGAGTGTTGTGGTGGGGGGGGGAGGGGTGTTGGAACGAGTGAGTAAGTGACCCAGGGAGGAATGGGTCACAGCCGAGAGCGACTGGGTACTGAACCCCCCCCCCGCCCACCACCCCACCCCACCCCCCCGGGGATACGTATGTGCGATTCGGTTTCGGACCCCTTGCTGACCCCTGGGGTTTAGAGCAATCGACTGACCTGGGCTGTCCTGTTTTTACGCCCCCACCCACCCACCCCCCCAACCCCCCATTGCTCAGGAGCTGATCGACATCAAGAACGCCGACAAGGCCTACATCCGTAACATGCAGGCCGATGAGAACGTCTTCTTCTGGCAGGCCCTCATTTTACCGGTACGTTCCGAGAGCGGCGCCGACCTGAGGAGGGTGTGGGGCTAGCGTCCGAGGGACCGGAGGGCGAGGAGGGTGAGGGGGATAGCGGCTGAGGGACGGGTGAATGAGGAGGGTGTGAGGGGTTAGTGGCTGAGGGACGGGTGAATGAGGAGGGTGAGGGGGATAGCGGCTGAGGGACGGGTGAATGAGGAGGGTGTGAGGGGTTAGTGGCTGAGGGACGGGTGAATGAGGAGGGTGTGAGGGGTTAGTGGCTGAGGGACGGGTGAATGAGGAGGGTGAGGGGGATAGCAGCTGAGGGACGGGTGAATGAGGAGTGTGAGGGTATAGCGGCTGAGGGACTGGAGAACAAGGAGTGTGAGGAGATGGGGGTGAGGGACAGTAGAATGAGGAGTATGAGGGGATAGCGGCCGAGGGACTGGAGAATGAGGAGCGTGAGGGGGATAGTGGCTGAGGGATGGGAGAATGAGGAGTATGAGGGGATAGGGGGTGAGGGACAGGAGAATGAGGAGTGTGAGGGGATAGTGACAGGGATGGGGGTGAATGAGGAGTGTGAGGGAATAGTGGCTGAGGGAGGGGAGAATGAGGAGTGTGAGGGGGATAGGGGGTGAGGGACGGGAGAACGAGGAGTGTGAGGGGATAGGGGGTGAGGGACAGGAGAATGAGGAGGGTGAGGAGATAGCGGCTGAGGGACAGGAGAATGAGGAGTGTGAGGGGATAGGGGGTGAGGGACAGGAGAATGAGGAGTGTGAGGGAATAGTGACAGGGATGGGGGGGTGAATGACGAGTGTGAGGGAATAGTGGCTGAGGGAGGGGAGGATGAGTAGCGTGAGGGGGATAGGGGGTGAGGGACGGGAGAACGAGGAGTGTGAGGGGATAGGGCGTGAGGGACGGGAGAACGAGGAGGGTGAGGGGATAGCGGCTGAGGGACTGGAGAACGAGGAGTGTGAGGGGATAGTGACAGGGATGGGAGGGGGAATGAGGAATGTGAGGGGCTAACGGTTGAGGGACAGGAGAATGGAGGCAGGGAGTTTGGGAATTGGAGGCCTGGGAACTGGAGACCGGAGGTTGATCTTGGTGGGAACGAGAAGGAATCCCCTTAATCGACGAGGCCAGGGTAGGGGAAGCAAGCGACCCCCGGGGAACAGGAGCTCACAAGTCAAACCCTCGCACCATCGGATTAAAGAGTTGCAGAGCGAGCGCTGTATTTTATTGCTCCAGCGATGGGATTGAAAACTCAAGGAGAGACAGAGCCACAGCTCCGGCCTCAATGTTGTGGGAAGGACCTAGAGGCACTGGCGAGGGCGCAGGGACCCTTCGCAAGGGATGATAACCAGGAACGCGCTGGGTTTGCATGTTTATCAGGGGAGGTGGACTGACAGCCGGGGTCTCCGGAGGGAGAACGTGGGAACTCGCTCGCCTCCACCCTGGGGGTTGGGGGGGGCGGGTGGTGGTGGAGCTACGGGGGGGCAAAACCGGAGGTTAAGAGTTGTTACAGGGGGTTAGAGGAAAGTCGCAAGAAACAGCGGTGAACCTGAGGGACTGGGAGGTCTCTCGAATGCGGCATAGGAGGAGTGGGGGAGAATGGAATGTGGATGTGAATGAGCAAAAGCACGAGATTGGGGCCGGAAACCGGGGTGGGGGGGTGGGGGGGGGTGTGTGAAAAGGAAGCGTTTGGCCAAGAGGAACGTGGGTCCATTGCAAGCAGAGCCAGGAGAATTTACAATGGGGGAATAGGGACACGGCAGAGAAGCTAAATGATCAACCCTTGTGTGTGTTTTCACCGAGGAAGAAATCTCCCAGAGTTAGACACCCAAGGGACTCGGTGGGGGTGGGGGTGGGGGGGGGCGCGGAATGAGGAGTTGAAGGGAATTAGTATAAGTGAGAATGTTGTGTTGGAGGAATTAATGGGACTGAAAGCTGATTAAGTCCCCGGGACCTGATGTCCTGCGTCCCAGAGCGTTGAAAGAGGCTTCTATAGAGACAACGAACGCACTGGATGATCATTTTCCAAAATTCGATAGACTCTGGGATGCTCCCTGAAGATTGGAAGATAGCAAGTGTCACCCCCGCTGTTTAAGAAGGGAGGGGGAGAGAAAACAGGGAGCTATAGGCCTGTTAGCCTGACATCAGTAGTAGGGAAAATGGTGGAATCTATAACATAGGATGTGATACATGGATCCTTGGCTAATCATGATCTGGCTGGGCATGCTCAGCACGGATTGGTGAATGGGAAATGGTGTTAGACTAACTCCGTTGGAGTTTTTTTTGTGGATGTTGCCAACAATGGGGAGTCGGTGGACGAGGTATACTTGGATTTTCAGAAGGCTTTAGATAAAATCCCCCACAAGGGGGTTGATTAGCAAACTCAAAGCCCATGGGACAGGAGGCAATATTCTGGAATAGGTTAAGGATTGGCTGACAGGCAGGAGACAGAGGGTAGGGATAAACGGGCGATTCTCGCGTTGGTGGGCTGTGACTAGTGGGGGTACCGCAAGGGTCAGTGCTCTAGTCCCCAGCCAGTCACTATATATATATATATATATATATATATCAACGATCTGGATGGGGGAGACCAAATATTTCCAAGTGCACAGATGATGCAAAACTAGGCAGGAATGTGCGTTGTGAGGAAGATTAGGCCACAGGAAGATTGGGGCGGAATTAGTGAGTGGGCAAGAACACGGCAGATGGGATGTAATGTGGAAAGCTGTGAGGTGACTCACTTTGGTAGGAGGGGAGATTTGAAAGTCTGGATTTACCAAGGGACCCGGGTGTCCTTGTCGATAAGTCACTGAAAGCTAACTTGAAGGAGCAGCAGGCAGTTAGGAAGGTTAATGGAACCTTAGCCTTTATGGCAAGAGGGTTCGGGTACAGGAGTAGTGAAGTCTTGCTTCGGTGGTATAGAAGTTGGTTGGACCGCTCCTGGAGTACTGTGTGCAGTTTTGGTCCCCTTCCCTCGGAAAGAATATTATAGTCGCAGAGGGAGTGCAGTGAAGGTTCGCCAGACTTGCTCCCGGGGATAGCGGGGCTGTCCTACGAAGAGAGACTGGGCCTGGATTCTCTAGAGTTTCGGAGAGTGAGAGGCGATCTCCTCGAAACCTAGAAAATACTTTAAAGGAGTAGACGGGGCCGATGCGGGTAAGATGCTCCCCCTGGCTGGGGTGTCCAGGACCAGGGGGCACAATTTCAAAATAAAGGGGGCAGCCAACCGGGGACCAGAATGGGGAGGAATTTCTTTACTGTGGGGGGCTGGGAATCTTTGGAATTCTCTACCCCAGGGTCCTGTGGGAGTTCAGTCAGTTTAAGGCAGAGGTTGACAGATTTCCAAATACCGATGAGGTAAATACCGGGATAGTGTGGGGCATTGAAATGTAGGTTCGGCCATGATCGTATCCAACGGCAGAGGCAGCCTCGATGGGCTGAATGGCCTCCTATGCTCCTCTTTTCCGATGAATAGCTCCCGGGCTTGGAAGGGAAAATTTGGACGAGCGTCTTGAGGGGGTGGGGGGTGGGGTGGGTAGGGGGAACGAGAGGGTTAGGGTGGCTGATGGAGATGAGGAAAGGTGAGAGGAGGCAACCGGCATGGAGCGGCTGGGCCGAATGGACTCTTCCTGTGCCGTCCATTTCACGTGACCTGGGCGTAAGGAGAATCAGGAACGAGGTCGGAAATTGGGGGCAGAAAGCGGGAGGTGGAGTGGGATTGGGAGCATGGGAAGAGGGTTGTGGAATGATGGGCTGGACGATGGGGGTGGGAGGGGGTACAGGGATGGAATTAAGCCAAATTGACAGAGAAAGGGGGCCACGGGGTTACCCTGTGATAAAACTCTAACCTCGCTCCCTCTCTCCCTCTCTCTCCTTCCCGTCTCACAGCAACAGCCACCTTATGACAAGGGAGCGTTCAGAATCCACATCAATTACCCCTCAGATTACCCCTTCAAACCTCCCAAAGTCACGTTCAAAACACAGATCTACCATCCCAACATCGATGAGAAGGGCCAGGTCTGCCTTCCAATCATCAGCGCTGATAACTGGAAGCCGGCAACCAAAACAATGCAAGGTAAGAGAACCCAGAGCCCAGGAAAACTGCCTCCTGACAGGGAGCATCGAGCACAGGTTAGATACAATGCGGAGCTCCCTCTACATTACCCCGACAGTGTCCCACCTCTCCCCACTTTATACCCAGTGTCAGCATCGAGCGCTCCCAGGGCAGGTACAGCACGGGTTAGATACAGTGTAGATCTCCCTCTACATTATCCTGACATTGTGTGTCCCCCACTTTGTACCCAATGTCAGCATCGAGCGCTCCCAGGGCAGGTACAGCACGGGTTAGATACAGTGTAGAGCTCCCTCTACATTACCCTGACAGTGTGTCCCTCCCCCCACTTTATACCCAGTGTCAGCATCGAGCGCTCCCAGGGCAGGTACAGCACTGGTTAGATACAGTGTAGATCTCCCTCTACATTACCCTGACAGTGTGTACCTCCCCCCACTTTATACCCAGTGTCAGCATCGAGCGCTCCCAGGGCAGGTACAGCACGGGTTAGATACAGTGTAGATCTCCCTCTACATTACCCTGACATTGTGTCCCCCACTTTATACCCAGTATCAGCATCGAGCGCTCCCAGGGCAGGTACAGCACGGGTTAGATACAGTGTAGAGCGCCCTCTACATTACCCTGACAGTGTGTCTCCCGCACTTTATCCCCAGTGCAGCATCGAGCGCTCCCAGGGAAAGTACAGCACGGGTTAGATACAGTGTAGATCTCCCTCTACATTACCCTGACAGTGTGTCCCTCCCACTTTATACCCAGTATCAGCATCGAGCGCTCCCAGTGCAGGTACAGCACGGGTTAGATACAGTGTAGAGCTCCCTCTACATTACCCTGACAGTGTGTCCCTCCCCCCACTTTATACCCAGTGTCAGCATCGAGCGCTTCCAAGGCAGGTACAGCACGGGTTAGATACAGTGTAGACCTCCGTCTACATTACCCTGACAGTGTGTCCCCCACTTTATACCCAGTGTCAGCATCGAGCGCTCCCAGGACAGGTACAGCACGGGTTAGATACAGTGTAGAGCTCCCTCTACATTACCCAGACAGTGTGTCCCCCCACTTTATACCCAGTGTCAGCATCGAGCTCTCCCAGGGCAGGTACAGCACGGGTTAGATACAGTGTAGAGCTCCCTCTACATTACCCTGACAGTGTGTCTCCCCACTTTATACCCAGTGTCAGCATCGAGCTCTCCCAGGGCAGGTACAGCACGGGTTAGATACAGTGTAGAGCTCCCTCTACATTACCCCGACAGTGTCCCACCTCTCCCCACTTTATACCCAGTGTCAGCATCCAGCGCTTCCAGGGCAGGTACAGCACGGGTTAGATACAGTGTAGAGCTCCCTCTGTTTTATCCTATCAGAATTACAATGGAATTTACAGTCTATCCACATGCCTTCTCTAATTATTGGCCAATCACCTTCAACCGGTGTCCCTCTGATTCTCGATCCTTCCGCCGATGGGAACAGTTTCTCCCGATCGACTCTGCCCAGCCCCCTCACGATTTTGAACACCTCGATCAAATCCCCTCTCGACATTCTCTTCTCCAAGGAGAACAGTCCCGGCTTCTCCAATCTCTCCACGTCACTGAGGTTCCTCATCCCTGGAACCATTCTCGTGAATCTTTCCCGCGGTCTCTCTCTCTCTCTCTCTCTAAAGCCTTCACATCCTTCCTAAAGTGCGGAGCCTAGAACTCCATCGAGCGCTCCCAAGGCAGGTACAGCATGTGTTAGATACAGTGTAGAGCTCCCTCTACATTGCCCTGACAGTGTGTCCCTCCCACTTTATACCCTGTGTCAGCATCGAGCGCTCCCAGGTCAGGTACAGCACGGGTTAGATACAGTGTAGAGATCCCTCTACATTACCCTGACAGTGTGTCCCTCCCCCACTTTATACCCAGTGTCAGCATCGAGCACTCCCAGGTCAGGTACAGCACGTGTTAGATACAGTATAGAGCTACCTCTGGGCACAGTACTCCAGTTGAGGCTGAGCCAGTGTTTTATAACACATTTAACATCACCTCCCTGTTCTTGTACTCTGTGCCCCTATCGATTCCATTTATTTTTAACCACGCTCTCAACTTGTCCTGCCACCTTCAACGATTTCTGCATCTATCTTCCCTCTGTTCCTGCGCCCCTTTTGGAATTGTTTTTCCTTGCTTTGTCCCTCTACGTTTTACATCCCAAAATGAGTCATTCTCTCCTTGCCCTCTAACTGTTCCTCGAACTTTCTCATATCTCTCCTTCAGAGAGACGAAGAATTCTCGCTGCAATTAAACAGGGTATTGGTGACGCCACACCCTGGAGTACTGAGTGCAGTTTTTTAGTCTCCTTGTCCATGGCACCATACATTGGTCTTAGAGGAGGGTGCAGCAAAGTTTCACTAGACTGACGCACGAGAAGGTTGTGTTATGACCCCAGACCAGAGCCCCAAATGTTGTTACATTTCTGGACGAGACCCCCGAATTTGTTTCAATCTGGCTATGGGACCAGTAACCTTCTTTTGTGAAATTTGAAATCCCAGGTACTTGCTGAGAGACTAAATCTACAAGATTGCAAGGTTTTAAACAAACAGAAGAAATTTTACTATAGAAGAGTCAGCAAAGCAAACAGTCAATGCTATCTATCTTATGCTCTAACATCCAGAAGGAATGTGAGCTTAAACGTGAATTAACAGCAAAACTGTGTTCGGACACGCCACAAACTGCGCATTAAATGGCAGATACAACCAAGGCAGATGCCACTTATTTTCTTAGCAACCCCCTCCCCAGATGTCAGTCATCGCTGTGAGCTGCAAAATCTTTTAAGACTCCGTCTTTCTCAAGACGGATTTCAGCTCCTCTCTTTAGAAGACCTAGCCTCTGATTTGCCTCAATGGCAACTCCAACCCACGTTTCCCCAACACCGCCCAGTGGTTCAATCTCTTCTCCTGAGACTGTGTCCCACTGGGTTCATTAGACTGCACCCCAGCACCAACTCTCAGCAGCACGGGGCTACCAATGGGTCCCAGGGCCTCTCCGAGCTCCTCTCTTTAGAAGACCTAGCCTCTGATTTGCCTCAATGGCAACTCCAACCCAAGTTTCCCCAACACCGCCCAGTGGTTCAATCTCTTCTCCCGAGACTGTGTCCCACTGAGTTCATAAGGCTGCACCCCAGCACCAACTCTCAGCAGCACGGGGCTACCAACGGGTCCCAGGGCCTCTCTGAGCTCCTCTCTTTAGAAGACCTAGCCTCTGATTTGCCTCAATGGCAACTCCAACCCAGGTTTCCCCAACACTGCCCAGTGGTTCAATCTCTTCTCCCGAGACTGTGTCCCACTGGGTTCATAAGACTGCACCCCAGGACCAACTCTCAACAGCACGGGGCTACCAACGGGTCCCAGGGCCTCTCTGAACTCTGGGCCCCTCAGCCGCACAGAGCGAATGGCAGGGTTCCCCCCCACCCTTCATCCACGCCCCGACTCGCTGGCGCCCCCCCCCCGCACTCATCAGTTACCGTTAGCGTCTCCCAACGGGGTTCCGCTCCCTGTCCTGAGACGGGGGTCGAACGCCTCATTCTTTGGCGCTTGCTCCACCTTGAAATGTCGCGACCTCCAGTCAGGCAAGGGTCACCCTACAGCCCCCATTCCCTCCCCGCCCAGAAATTACCGGGGTGTGTGGCTTCCTTAAAAAAAAATCCAAAAAAACATAACTGTCATCTCAGCTTCCCCGGGCAGAGCGATTCGGGTCAGAACTGGCCAATATTCCCCGGAGTTTGGAAGGAAGAGGGGCGATCGGGTTGAAATGTTTACAACTCTTGAGGAGTTTGACCGGGTGGATACCGAGAGGGCTGTTTCCAGACCGCCTCCTCCCCCGGCACCACCCCCCCCCCCAATTCCCTGGCTGGGGAGTCTAGAGCTGGGGTGGGTGGGTGGGGGTACTGGGAGGGGGGGGAGGGCCACAGTCTCAAGATAAGGGTGTCGGCCATTTTGGACAGAGAGGAGGAGAAATTTCTTCGCTCGGAGGGTTGTGAATCTTCGGAATTCTCTACCCCCAACACTCACCACCACCCCACCCCCCCACCCCCCCCCCCCCCCGCCCCCAACAGGGAGCCGTGGACGCTCTGTCCAGACTGGGATGCAGAGATTTTATTTGGACACCGAGGGAATTGAGGGACAGGGGGCGTGGGCGGGGAGCGAGGAGCTGAGGTCGAATGTCGGCCATGACAGTACTGAATGGTAGAGCAGGCTTGAGGGGCTGAATGGCCTCCCCTTTGCACCGATCTCTCAGGTTCTCTCTGTCTCTGTACTTCAGATGAAGTCATTTTAGTCTGATTTTAATTTGTAACATCTTTTCTGTTGGTGGGTTGGGAGCGTCACTGATGAGGACAATGTTTATTGCCAAGCCCGACATCCTGAATTTTGGACCGTACCTCTTTCTTCAAATCAGTGTTTCATTATTGACTAGTCTGTTCCTAGTTGTGTTTTAAGTCGACGATATTTGCCCTGAACATTATTTAACCATCAAACAAGGTATGGTCAGCTGTAGCATGATGGAGATAAGAGAGTTTGAGAGAGAGAGAGACAGAGAGAGAGACAGAGAGAGAGAGAGAGAGTGAGAGACAGAGAGAGAGAGAGAGACAGTGACAGAAAGAGAGAGAGACAGAGAAAGACAGAGACAGAGACAAAGAAAGAGAGAGACAGAAAGAGAGAGAGAGAGATGGCGAGAGAGACAGAGAGAGACAGAGAGAGAGACACAGTAAGTGACAGAAAGAGAGAGAGACAGAGAAAGACAGAGACAGAGACAAAGAAAGAGAGAGACAGAGAGAGAGAGACAGAGAGAGAGACCAAGAGAGACGGAGAGAGAGACAGAGATAGAGAGAGAGACAGAGTAAGTGACAGAAAGAGAGAGAGAGAAAGACAGAGAGAGACAGAGAAAGACAGAGAGAGAGACAGAGAGTGAGAGAGACAGAGAGAGAGGGAGACAGAGAGAGAGAGAGACAGACAGAGAGAGACAGAGGGAGGCAGAGAGAGAGACAGAGAGAGAGAGAGAGTAAATGACAGAAAGAAAGTGACGGGTTGAAAGAGAAAGAAACTGAGAGAGACCAGGACAGATCGAGGGAGACAGAGAGAGAGAGAGAGAAAAAGAGTGAGAAAGGGGAGACAGAGATAGGGAAGCAGAAGAGAGAGAAAGATCGATGATGAGATGATGAAAGACAGGTAGGGGTTTGGGAAGAGGAGTTTGTACAGGCAGGTGTGAAGTGATATGGAGAGAATGAGAGATGGAGAGACATGTAGAGAGACATAAGAAAGAGAAACAGGGAAGGACTTGGAGGTTACAGAAATGGAGGGAGTGAAAGAGAGAGAGAGAGAGAGAGATAATGAGAGAGAGACAGAAAGAGAGAAACAGAGAGAGAGAGACAAATAGAGAGAGAGACAGAGAGAGAGAGGGCGATAAATAGAGATGGACATAAAAAGAGAGAGAAAATGCAGAAGGAGAAATAAAAGGAGAGGTTTATGGAGATACCAAAATAGATCTAGACAGAGAATGAGAGACAGAGAGAGATACAGAGAGAGAGAGACAGAGAGAGAGAGACAGAGAGAGATGGATAAAGAGAGACACACACAGAGATATAGATAGAGAGAGAGAGACTGGGAGAGGGATAGAGATAGAGAGACACACAGACCCATAGATAGAGAGAGAGAGAGGGGCAGGGAGAGGGATAGAGATAGAGAGAGACACACAGACCCATAGATAGAGAGATAGAGACAGGGAGAGTAGAGAGAGAGACACACACACACACAGAGGGATGGAGAGAGAGAGAGACAGGGAGAGCGATAGAGAGAGAGAGACAGGGAGAGGGATAGAGAGAGAGACAGACAGAGGGATAGAGAGAGAAAGACAGGAAGAGGGATAGAGAGAGAGAGACACACAGACAGAGGGATAGAGAGAGAGAGACAGGAAGAGGGATAGAGAGAGAGACACACACAAACAGAGAGGTAGAGAGAGAGAGAGAGACAGGGAGAGGGATAGAGAGAGAGAGAGAGACATGCACACAAACACAAACTCTCTCATTATTTCTCTCTTTCTGTCTCTCTCTCATTATCTCTCTCTCTCTGTCTCTCTCTCTCTCTTTCACTCCCTCCATCTCTGTAACATCCATGTCCTTCCCTGTTTCTCTTTTTTATGTCTCTCTACATGTCTCTCCATCTCTCATTCTCTCTATTTCACGTCACACCTGCCTGTACAAACTCTTCTTTCCAAACTCCTACTTGTCTTTCATCATCTCATCATCAATAAAGAGGGATATAGAGAGAGAGAGACATGTGCACAAACAGAGGGACAGAGAGAGAGAGAGACAGGGAGAGGGATAGAGAGAGAGAGAGAGACATGTACACAAACAGAGGGATAGAGAGAGAGAGAGAGAAACAGGGTGGGGGATAGAGAGAGAGAGACACACACACAGAGGGATAGAGAGAGAGAGACAGGGAGAGGGATAGAGAGAGAGAGAGACATGTACACAAACAGAGGGATAGAGAGAGAGAGAGACAGGGAGAGGGATAGAGAGAGAGAGAGACGGAGAGGGACAGGGAGAGAGAGACATGCACACAAACAGAGGGATGGAGAGAGAGGGATTAGATGGTGTTGAGTGGAATGCGATTCCTGACAATGGGCTCCCTCTAGCCCCTCTCCATTCCACTGAGACACGTCGTCCCTCAGGTTGTGATGTAGCAGAGGGAGGGCCGCCCGTAACCTAGGTGCTGACCTCCTCCGAACTGCTGCCGCTCCCCACCTCCCCTCCCCCCTCCCCATCCCCAAGCGGTGTGCGCGGGCAGGGCTTGGGGCAGGGTGGGTGGTTGGGGGGGGGAGTCTTGGCAGGGGTGGGGAGGGCAAAAGACCGAGGAGACTGTGTGATCGGCTACTGTATTTACCTGTCTGTGTTTTCTTCTTCCCTCCCTCCCCTTCCCCCACCCACACCAACCCACCCCAACTCAACCCAACTCAACCCACCCCAACCCAACCCGCCCCAACCCAACCCAACTCAACTCAACTCAACCCAACTCAACCCACCCCAACCCAACCCAACCCAACCCACCCCAACTCAACCCAACCCAACTCAATCCACCCCAACCCAACCCAACCCAACTCAACCCACCCCAACCCAACTCAACCCAACTCAACTCAACCCAACTCAACTCACCCCAACCCAACCCAACTCAACTCAACCCAATCCAATCCAACCCAACTCAACTCAACCCAACCCAACTCAACCCACCCCAACCCAACCCAACCCAACTCAACCCACCCCAACCCAACTCAACCCAACTCAACTCAACCCAACTCAACCCACCCCACCCCAACCCAACTCAACCCAACCCAACTCAACCCAACTCAACTCACCCCAACTCAACCCACCCAACCCACCCAACCCAACCCAACTCAACCCACCCCAACCCAACCCAACCCACCCAACCCAACTCAACCCCACTCAACCCACCCCAACCCACCCCAAACCAACCCAACTGTACCCAACCCAACTCAACTCACCCCAACCCAACTCAACCCACCCCAACCCAACCCAACTCAACCCCACTCAACCCACCCCAACCCAACCCAACTGAACCCAACCCAACTCAACTCACCCCAACCCAACTCAACCCACCCCAACTCAACTCATCCCAACCCAACCCAACCCAATCCAACTCAACCCAACTCAACCCACCCCAACCCAATTCAACCTAACCCAACCCAACCCAACCACCCCAACCCAACTCAACCCAACCCAACCCAACCAACCCAACCCAACCAACCCAACCAACCCAACCCAACCCAACTCAACGCAACCCAACCTTACTCAACCCAACCCAACACAACCAACCCAACCCAACCCAACTCAACGCAACCCAACTCAACCCAACTCAACCTAACCCAACCCAACCAATCCACCCTAACCAACCCAACTCAACCCAACCCAACCTTACTCAACCCAACCTAACCCAACTCAACCCAACCTACCAAACCCAACCCAACCCTCACTCTCTCTATCTGGCGGCAGTTATCGAATCGCTGGTGAACCTGATCGACAACCCCGAGCCGGAGCACCCCCTGCGCATTGAGCTGGCAGAGGAATACAGCAAAGACCGCAAGAAGTTCTTCAAGAACGCGGAGGAACACACGAGGAAGTACAGCGAGAAGCGGCCTGTCGATTGAAGGGCGACTCTCCACCACCCCACCCCCTCCAACTGCCGGCCCCTGGCCTCTGACACCCACCCCAACCCCCTTGTCGGACCCCTGACCCTTTGAGACCCCTTCCCCTCTCCCAACACCGCCACACCCCACCCCCGCCCCCGCAGGCCCAGCCCCATCACCCTATCCGTGACCCGCCGCTGCGTTCATTGTAGTCCTGTCGCCCTTTCCGATTTTAATGCACCACATTTATTGTGAATGTTGTCGTTCCATTTTTTTAATTTTTTACTTCGATGGAGGGGGGGAGGGGGGAGGGGGAGGGTGGCGGGTGTGACCCCTGTGCTGCTCAGCCACCCACCATTCCCTATTTCCCTCTCTCCCCTCTCTCCCCCAACTCCCCAATTCCCCCGACGCCCACCCCCCCACCACCCCCCCCCCCCCTCCCTCTGTCCGGGGATGGGGTACTTTTGGGTTCCCTCAGTCCCATGTGGATAGGGTAGGGGGTGGAATAAGACCAGGTGGGGGGTGGGTACAAGTGGGATGGAGGTGGGGTCTGTGGGGGGGGTGGGGGGGGGGGGTGGTAGTAGGGAAACAGATGGACAGAGGAAGGGAGGGAGGGGACAAAGAGAAGGAGAAAGGAGCCTCGGAGGGGTGGGCGAAGAGGTGTGGAAGGAAAAGGGGGCCAAAATAAGGGGGGAGGGTAGGAGGGAGAGGGGAAGGAGAGGGAGGGGGAGGGAGGGTGGGAGGGAGGGGTGTGGGGGAGGAATATAGGGAAGGAAGTGTGGAGAGATGGAGGAAAGAGAGGGGGAGGGAAGGAGAGGGGGAGGGAGGGAATGTAAGCGGGAGAGAGGGAAGGAGGGAGTGGAGGAGGGAAGGGGTAGGAGGGGAAGGATAGAAAGAGGGAGGAGAGGAGGGGGGAGTGAGAAGGGGGGATGGGAAAGAGAGGGAGGGAGAGAGGGAGTGAGGGAAGGAAAGAAATAGGGAGGGGGGAAGAGAGGGACAAAAGGAGGTTGGGAAGGAGGGAGGGAGGGTATGTTAGAATGAGGGAGGGAAGGGGAGAGAGGGAGGAGGGGAGAGGGATGAAAGGAGAGAGGGAAGGAGGTTGGGAGGGAGGGAAAGAGAGTGGGAAGGGCGAGGGAGGAAAGGAGATCAGGGATGGGACCTCTTTAGTTTATCAGTTCTTCTGTAATAGAATTTCTTTTTTTTTAATGAATACAAAAGAAAATAAAAAAAATGGTCACTGCACTGAGTTGCTGGCTAATTAAAATAGAATTGACAAGCTTCCTTTGTTTGTGTGTGTGTGTGTATCTGCCTGTGTGCCTGTGTTTGAGTATGTGTGTGTCTTTGTGTGTGAGTGTGCGCGCGTGTGTGTGTTCGTGTTTGTGTCTTTGTGTGTGTGTGTCTTTGCGTGTCCATGTCTGATTGTCAATGTCTTTGTTGGTTTGTATGTGTGTCTGTGTGCGTCTGTGTGTGTCTTTATGTGTGTGTGAGTCTCTGTGTGTGTGTGTCCATGTTTGTGTCTTTGTGTGTGTGTCTTTTTGTATATGTGTGTGTCCATGTCTGTGTGTTTGTGTCTGTGTGTGTCTATGTGTTTATCTTTGTGTGTGTGTGTCCATGTCTGTGTCATTGTGTGTGTGTATGTGTATGATGTTTTGTGTGTGTGTGTGTGTGTGTGTGTGTGTGTGCGTGTGTGTGTGTGTGTGTGTCTCCTACTCCTACCCAAAGACCCAAAGTCAAACTGCAGTAACTTGCCATAGTCTCGATCTACACAACCCAAAGTGCTCCTGAGCGAATGAAGCATTTTACTGGGGTAGACACTACTGGAGGAAATGTGGAATCCAATGTGCATGTAGCAAGATCCCACCATCAGCCAGAGTAAAAGATCCATTTCAATCCTTTTGTGTGATGTTGGTTAAGGAAGAAATGTATGGCCCAGGGATTGCTACTCAACATGCCTTCTGATAATGTCCGAGGAGACGTACTACATTCACCTGAGAGAGCAGACACAGACCTCCAATCAATCCCTGGTCTAAAAGGTGACATCTCCAAAGTGCAGCGCTCCCTCAGTACTGACCCTCCGACAGTGCGGCGCTCCCTCAGTACTGACCATCCGACAGTGCGGCGCTCCCTCAGTACTGACCCTCCGACAGTGTGGCGCTCCCTCAGTACTGACCCTCCGACAGTGCGGCGCTCCCTCAGTACTGACCCTCCGACAGTGCGGCACTCCCTCAGTACTGACCCTCCGACAGTGCGGCGCTCCCACAGTAATGACCCTCCGACAGTGCGGCGCTCCCTCAGTACTGACCCTCCGACAGTGCGGCACTCCCTCAGTACTGACCCTCCGACAGTGCGGCACTCCCTCAGTACTGACCCTCCGACAGTGCGGCGCTCCCTCAGTAATGACCCTCCGACAGTGCGGCGCTCCCTCAGTAATGACCCTCCGACAGTGCGGCACTCCCTCAGTACTGACCCTCCGACAGTGCGGCACTCCCTCAGTACTGACCCTCCGACAGTGCGGTGCTCCCTCAGTACTGACCCTCCGACAGTGCGGCTCTCTCTCATTACTGACCCTCCGACAGTGCGGCACTCCCTCAGTACTGACCCTCCGACAGTGCGGCACTCCCTCAGTACTGACACTCCGACAGTGCGGCACTCCCTCAGTACTGACCCTCCGACAGTGCGGCACTCCCTCAGTACTGACCCTCCGACAGTGCGGCACTCCCTCAGTACTGACTCTCCGACAGTGCGGCACTCCCTCAGTACTGACCCTCTGACAGTGCGGCACTCCCTCAGTACTGACCCTCCCACAGTGCGGCGCTCCCTCAGTACTGACCCTCCGCCAGTGCGGCGCTCCCTCAGTACTGACCCTCTGACAGTGCGGCGCTCCCTCAGTAATGACCCTCCGACAGTGCGGCACTCCCTCAGTACTGACCCTCCGACAGTGCGGCACTCCCTCAGTACTGAACCTCCGACAGTGCGGCACTCCCTCAGTACTGACCCTCCGACAGTGCGGCACTCCCTCAGTACTGACCCTCCGACAGTGCGGCGCTCCCTCAGTACTGACCCTCTGACAGTGCGGCTCTCTCTCATTACTGACCCTCCGACAGTGCGGCGCTCCCTCAGTACTGACTCTCCGACAGTGCGGCACTCCCTCAGTACTGACCCTCTGACAGTGCGGCACTCCCTCAGTACTGACCCTCCCACAGTGCGGCGCTCCCTCAGTACTGACCCTCCGCCAGTGCGGCGCTCCCTCAGTACTGACCCTCTGACAGTGCGGCGCTCCCTCAGTAATGACCCTCCGACAGTGCGGCACTCCCTCAGTACTGACCCTCCGACAGTGCGGCACTCCCTCAGTACTGAACCTCCGACAGTGCGGCACTCCCTCAGTACTGACCCTCCGACAGTGCGGCACTCCCTCAGTACTGACCCTCCGACAGTGCGGCGCTCCCTCAGTACTGACCCTCCGACAGTGCGGCTCTCTCTCATTACTGACCCTCCGACAGTGCGGCGCTCCCTCAGTACTGACCCTCCGACAGTGCGGCGCTCCCTCAGTACTGACCCTCCGACAGTGCGGCGCTCCCTCAGTACTGACCCTCCGACAGTGCGGCGCTCCCTCAGTACTGACCCTCCGACAGTGCGGCACTCCCTCAGTACTGACCCTCCGACAGTGCGGCGCTCCCTCAGTACTGACCCTCCGACAGTGCGGCGCTCCCTCAGTAATGACCCTCCGACAGTGCGGCACTCCCTCAGTACTGACCCTCCGACAGTGCAGCACTCCCTCAGTACTGACCCTCCGACAGTGCGGCACTCCCTCAGTACTGACCCTCCGACAGTGCGGCACTCCCTCAGTACTGACCCTCCGACAGTGCGGCACTCCCTCAGTACTGACCCTCCGACAGTGCGGCACTCCCTCAGTACTGACACTCCGACAGTGCAGCGCTCCCTCAGTACTGACCCTCCGACAGTGCAGCGCTCCCTCAGTAATGACCCTCCGACAGTGCGGCACTCCCTCAGTACTGACCCTCCGACAGTGCGGCACTCCCTCAGTACTGACCCTCCGACAGTGCGGCGCTCCCTCAGTACTGACCCTCTGACAGTGCGGCTCTCTCTCATTACTGACCCTCCGACAGTGCGGCACTCCCTCAGTACTGACCCTCTGACAGTGCGGTGCTCCCTCAGTACTGACCCTCCAACAGTGTTGCGCCCCCTCAGCACTGATCCTCCGACAGTGCAGCTATCCCTCAGTACTGACCCTCCGACAGTGCGGCACTCCCTCAGTACTGACCCTCCGACAGTGCGGCGCTCCCTCAGTACTGACCCTCTGACAGTGCGGCACTCCCTCATTACTGACAGTGCGGCACTCCCTCAGTACTGACCTTCCGACAGTGCGGCACTCCCTCAGTACTGACCCTGCTGACAGTGCGGCACTCCCTCATTACTGACCCTCCGACAGTGCAGCACTCCCTCAGTACTGACCCTCCGACAGTGCGGCGCTCCCTCAGTACTGACCCTCCGACAGTGCGGCACTCCCTCAGTACTGACCCTCCGACAGTGCGGCGCTCCTTCAGTACTGATCCTCTGACAGTGCGGCACTCCCTCAGTACTGACCCTCCGACAGTGCGGCACTCCCTCTGTACTGACCCTCCGACAGTGCGGCGCTCCTTCAGTACTGATCCTCTGACAGTGCGGCACTCCCTCAGTACTGACCCTCCGACAGTGCGGCGCTCCTTCAGTACTGATCCTCTGACAGTGCGGCACTCCCTCAGTACTGACCCTCCGACAGTGCAGCACTCCCTCAGTACTGACCCTCCGACAGTGCGGCGCTCCCTCAGCACTGACCCTCCGACAGTGCGGCGCTCCCTCAGTACTGACCCTCCGACAGTGCGGCGCTCCCTCAGTACTGACCCTCCGACAGTGTGGCGCTCCCTCAGTACTGACCCTCCGTCCGTGCAATTCCTTCACAGTACTAATCCTTTGTCATTGCTTCACTCCTTCAGTACTAACCTTCCATCAGTTTACTGCTCCATCTGTGAGTGTGTGAGCAGGGTGTGTGTGTTTGCGTAAGGCAGAGATATATATGTATATGTGAGTTTGTGTGTTTTTGTTTGAGCATGATTGTGATTGTCTAGGTTTGTGTGTGTGTGAGAGAGACAGGGGGTGTGAGAGCCTGAGTTTCATCGTGTATATGAGTGTAAGTGTGTGTATGTGTGAGTATGAGTGTGTGTGTGATTGTGTGTGAATGTACATGTGTGTGTCTGCCTGTATGTGAGAATGTGTCTGAGTGCGTGTCTGTGTGAATGTGTTTGTGTGTGTATATGTGAGTGTGTGTGTATCCATGTGTGAGTGTGTGTGTAGGTGAGTGCATGTCTGTCTGTATGTATGTGAGACTGTGTATATGTGTGTGCCTGTATCTGTCTGTGTGAGAGACTGTGCATCTCTGTGTGATGTTGTCTTTGTGAGAGTGTGTGTGTGTGTGTGTGTGTGTGTGTCTGTGTGTGCGAGGGAGTGTGTGTGAGACTGTGTGTGAATGTACATGTGTGAGTCTGCCTGTATGTGAGACTGTGTACATGTGTGTGCATGTATCTGTCTGTGTGAGAGACTGTGAGTCTGTGTGTGATTTCACCTTGAAGCCTTTCCAGAGAGGCCAGAGGGTTGTGTCCCGTACCCATGAGGGGTCTCTGAGGGATCGACGCACAGTCTTCCAGAGGCCGCAGCCATCAAACCAAACTCCCAGCCCCTTCCCCTCGCGCTGGACTGTCTCTCCCGACGCACATTCGGCTTCCACCAGCAATAACCCGGCCGGAACCTCGAGGCCCAGTTCGCCCTCCGGCGGGCACCACGGGGCCCGACACCCACCTCGCTGGGGGTCAAGAGGCATTTGATGCCGCTTTGTATGACCCGATACGGCCAGGACAGGCATGGTGGTTAACACAGATGTCAGGCAGCCAGAATGCAGTCCGGCACTCCCTGTGTCCGTCGGAACGTCCCGTTCGTTCCTAATAATCCAGTCAGCGGAGCGGCTGAATGGCTTGGCGCGCGTTCCCCATAAAATCCACTCGGGCCCAGCAACCTCCAAGCCTCCCCATCCCACTGTCGACCCACAATAGCTTTCACCCCCAAATCTCGCAGGCCCCCACCGTGACCCACGTCCAACAGCGCGGCTCAAAGATGTAACTCTCGCTTTGGCGAATGAACTTCCGGCCAAAGTTATGGCCGGTCTTGTCTCCCCCCCCTCCCCCCCCCTCCCCCCCCACTTGTCGTCCATCAAACGGTCCCTTTAAACGCCAGAGACGTTCCTCCCATGCTTGCCTGAACACGATGAAGTCGTCAATATAAACGGCGCGATCTCTCAGTCCGTCAGCCGCTCTGCTCGTTGGTCTCTGAAATGTTGCCGGTGCCCTTTTCACTCCAAGCGGCTTTGGTGTGAACCACCTGGTGTCACACAAGCTGGTATCTCTCCTTCCCTTTCCAACGAGTCACCAGTATTCTCGCAGCAAAGTCAATTGTTTGCGATGAACGTTGAGTGCCCCAAACTCTCGATACAATCCTCCAGTCGTGGAATAGGATGGGGCAAGTGCCTTTATCGATCGAGGCGTAGATTACATAAGCGGGGAGGTCATGTTGGAGTTGTATAGAGCCTTGGTGAGGCCACAGCTGGAGTACTGTGTGCAGTTCTGGCTGCCACATTATAGGAATGATGTGATTGCGCTGGAGCCGGGGGGCAGAGGAGATTCACCAGGATGTTGCCTGGGATGAAACATTTAAGTTATGAAGAGAGGTCGGATAGACTTGGGTTGTTTTGGTTGGAGCAGAGAAGACTGAGGGGTGACCCTGATCGAGGTGGACAAGATTATGAGGGGCATGGACAGGGTGGATAGGGAGCAGCTGTTCCCCTTTAGTTGAAGCGTCAGTCACGAGGGGGGCATAAGTTCAAGGTGAGGGGCAGGAGGTTTAGGGGGGGATGTGAGGAGAAGCTTTGTTACCCAGAGGGTGGTGAGGGTCTGGAACGCGCTGTCTGGGAGGCTGGTGGAGGTGGGTTTGCCTCACATCCTTTAAAAAGTACCTGGATGAGCACTCGGCATCGTCATAACATTCAAGGCTATGGGCCAAGTGCTGGTCAATGGGGTTAGGGAGCTAGGTCAGGTGTTTCTCGTGTGTTGGTGCAGACTCGATGGGCCAAAGGGCCTCTTCTGCACCGTGTGATTCTGTCAATCAGCCTATGTTACTGCATTCACTTGTCAGTCATCAATAACGTGATCTTTGTGTTCCGTTGGGTTTTGGGCACCATTACAAGGGGTGAACTCCAATTACTCTGACATTTTTTAAACTCATTCACGGGGACGTGGGCTTCACTGGCCGGGCCCAGCATTTATTGCCCGTCCCTAAGTGCCCCCTTGAGAAGGTGGGGGTGTGTGTGCTGCATCCTTGAACCGCTGCAGTCACCGTGCGATGTAGATACGCCGGGTTCCAAGGTGTCATTTTCAATCAAACATAAATACAATTTCTTTCCACAACTGAGCCAATTTCGTTGGATTTTATTCTACATGGGTGTTACCTTATTGAAACAGAACCCTCCACATCAACATCGTGTGAAGCCAAATTTGTTTTCCCCGGTCTATGTCCATAAATTGCTTTGTGTGGCTGCAACAAATCTTGTGAGTCACTTTGTCAGTTTCCTGGCCGGTAATGTAATGTCACATTTAGATTCTTAAGTACTTCCTCATCTTCCAATTGAATCAGAGGAAGGTCAATGGCAGAATATTTCAATTCTATTTCCTCCTCCTTCTCTAACACAACCAGTATCTCCTTCTGTTTACCCTCTCTGTCAAAGTACTGCTTGAGATGCCTTCAAGAAAAATCACAGCAAAGGTGTTGGTGGAGGGGGTTAACCAAACTCTTTACGAAATATGGGCAAGCCAAAGAAATCAGGGTTCGAATTTCATGTCACAGCTTTTTAAAGAAGTAACGAACAGCTCAGGGATAAGGGAAATTCAGGTCGTCGGCATATCACCCCGATTCACAAGGTGCCTGAGAAAGGTGCCATTAACAAGGTTGTTAAAGGCTCCATTTGGGGCCTATGGTCAAGACTACCCACCCGATTGGGATCGGGGTTATTCCACTCTTGTGGTTTGCCACCAGGAACGCCCCGAATGAGTCAACAGGGGCTCAGTCCTTTCGGGTTCATTAATGGTCATGAGCTAAGGGGACTGCTCAAACTGATTCGGGAGAAACTAATGAGTCAAACGCCCTGAAACGACTCTCCTGGGTGACGCGACGACATTCAGAGAAAGGTTGAGTGAGGCCGTGAGCCAGCTAGAGGACATTTCAAGGCTCCGCAGCTAGCGATGAAGGCAAAGGCAGGCAAGAGGGCAAAGGCTTTGTAGCTGTGTGGCTGGGGGTGATGGGGGAGTGGGTGGGGGAGTATGGGGGGGGGGAAGGTGTTAGTACTGTTGCCGGTGTCAGGCAAACCATTGAAGGCCAGGCTTAGTGGATCTCACCAGGTTGAAAAGAGACTGAGTGAGGTAAACTGCGTCGTGAGCACTCCGGATAGATAGCGCGTGTGCCATGTAAACGTGCTCAAGCGGTACTTTGACAGAGAGGGTAAACACAAGGAGACGCTGGTAGTGTTAGGTAAGGAGGAGGAAATAGAATTGGAATATTCTGCCATTGACCTTCCTCTGGTTCAACTGGAAAATGAGGAAGACATTAGGTTACCTTCCAGGAAACTGTCAAAGTGACTCACAAGAGTTGTTGCAGCCACACAAAGCAATTTATGGAAATCAGGTGGACATGCCCATGATTGTCGGTAAGTAGTGACTTCCGCTTTTAGTCTGAGGGATGGGCCCCACGCAGGACCCTGATAAAAAAGCTCCTCAAAAGCTGGAATGGGAATTGAAGGTGCAGCTTTGATCGCTGCCTGACGGTTTACCCATCACCTGACATGAGTGACATGACCCGCAGAATTTGGCTACACCTTTCCACAACCCACAGCCCAGGCCGATAGGAATGTCTTTGCATCCCAACTTGGGTCTCCCTAATTCCCGAATCTCCAGCCGTTGGAATCTCGTGATCCGCTCACTCACCAAAAATTCCCGTCCTGGGGCCCCAGGTGGTATCTCGACTCGGTGCACCATCGCCCGCCGTTGAACCAAGGGAGCGCGAGGTGGCCTCCGCTTTCTCAGGAACGCACGGGGGTGAATTTCGACGTTCCGAGCTCAGGCGCGTGCCCGGCAAACCCCCCTCCCCACCCCCCATTACCCCCCCCCCACCGATGCGAGTGAAGTTACGCAAGATGATATCGGGCGTCCTGATGTTATCAAGCGTGCGAGCGAGACCGAGGTCGGCCTGGGAGTCGGAACCCCACCCACCGACAATTAAAGGGCCGATTAGGACCAATGAAAAGCCGATTGTCCGCTATTTTACATCGCCCCCTCTCTTTGAGCTGCAATCTTTGCATTGCTTGCCTTCATTTCGGGCTCACTGTTGTCTCCAAGGCCCCTGGAGGATTGATCTTGTCTGGACCCTTCAAGTCACCGGAGAGCCTCCCCTTGCCCCGGATAATGGGGATCGTGGTCTCCGCTGAGGTGGCACCTCCTCTGAAGAGGAGGAGGAGGAGGAGGAAGAGAGGGGCCAGAAGGGGGAGGAGGCCGCCTGACCCTGTGCAGCCTCCAGGGGAGGGACCCTTTGGGAGGAGAGGCGCAGGCACAAGGGGGCGCAGGGCCAGCAGGTAGCCCGAGGTGGGAGGGGTGGGCCGCAAGAAGGCCCCTCTATCCTGCC
>NC_054490.1:7442769-7450859 GCF_017639515.1 Carcharodon carcharias
CATCGATCTCGGATTTAAAATGAACAATCGATCCGGCATCGATTGCCGTTTGCGGGGGAGAGAGTTCCAAACCTCTGCCTCCCTTTGTGTGGAGACGTGTTTTCTAATTTCACTCCGGAGAGGTCCGGCTCGGATTTATCAGACTCTGCCCCACCCCCCTCGCCCCCCAACACCCCCACTCCTCGACTCCCCAACCAGGGGGAACAGTCTCTCTCCATCGATCCTACCTGTTCCCCTTAACATCTGGAAAACGTGGATCCAATCACCCCCGGATCTCCTAAATTCCAGGGGACACTCTCCGAGGTTGTGTCAACCTCCCCTCGTAATTTAACCCTTGCAGTCCCAGTATCGTTCCGGTGGCAGTAATGTCTTTTTAAGCTACGCTGGCCGAGTGGGTGTGTCACTGGTCTAGCCATCCAGAAGCCCAGTCTATAATGCTCTGGGGGACATGGGTTCAAGTCCCACTCTGGTAGCCGGTGGAATTTGACTTCAGTTAATAAAATGTGGAATTAATAAAGCTGGTCTCAGCCCACGGTGACCACGAGAACGCTGTCGATTGTCGTAAAAGCCCCATCTGGTTCTCGAGTGCCCCTTTGGGGAGGGAGATCCGCTTCTCCTGGCCCGGCCTACATTTCCTCAGTTATGTGGTTGGCTCTTAAATGTCCCAGCAGGACACTCAATCGAACCAAAACGTGAAAGAACGGCCTAAAAGGACCACCCGGCATCGACCGAGGCACCAGAAACAACAATGGCATTCTCAGCCCTGTCGATCCTGCAGAGCACCCTCCTTACTGACGTCTGGGGGCTGGTGCCAAAATGGGGAGAGCCGTCTCACGGACTAGTCAAGCCTGACATAGTCACCCCCCAGGGAATCGTCCCTTACAGATAATGTCCCGGACTCCACCATCACCACCCCTGGGTGTGTCCTGTCCCACCGGCAGGACACACCCAGCAGAGGTGGATGCACAGCAGGGATACAGTCGGGAGGGACGTTACTCTGGGAGTCCTCAACATCGACCCCCCGACCCCATGAGGTCTCGCGGCATCAGGTCAAACACGGGCAAGGAAACCTCCTGCTGGTTACCACGTCCCACCCTCCCTCAGCTGATGGATCAGTGTCCCCTCCATGTGGAACACCACTTGGAGGAAGCACTGAGGGTGGCGAGGGTGCAGGATGTACTCTGGGTGGGGGGGACTTCAGTGTCCATCTCCAAGAGCGGCTCGGTAGCACCGCTACTGACCGAGCTGGCCAAGTCTTGAAGGGTCTATCTGCCGTGTTGTCCCTCCCAGCACCACGATAGGGTCCCCCTTGACCTCCTTTCCCACCCCATCAGCCTTCGTAGTCAAAGGATCATCCTCCGCTATTTCCACCAACTCCAGCGTGATGCCACCACCAAACACATCTTCCCCTCCCCTCTCAGCATTCACAAGGGTTTGTTCCCTCTGGGACACCCTGGTCCACTCACCCATCAACCCCAACATCTCACTCCCTTCTCACAGCACCTTCCCATGCAACCGAAGGAGGTGGGACACCTGCCCCTTTAACCTCCTCACTGCCCAAGGCCCCCCAACGCTCCTTCTGGCTGAAACTGCAGTTTATCTGTACTTTGTCAATGGGGTCTACTGTACTCGCTGCTCGCAATGCTCTTCCTCTACCTTGGAGAGGCCAAATGCAGACTGGGTGACCGCTCTGTGGAGCACCTTCGTTCATTCTGCGGGCGGGACCCAGACCGTCCGCTTGCTCGCCACTGCAATTCACCCTCTCGCTCTCACATTTCTGTCAACGTTCCAGCGAAGCCCTACTAAGCTGGAGGAACAGCAACTCATCGTCCGATGAAGCACTTTACAGCCTTCTGGGCTCAGCGTTGAGTTCAACGGTTTCAGACCACTCATTTCCTTCTGCCAAGTGCCAGTTGGCATTACGTTTTTGCTTTCAGACTGCGCCATCCACTATTCTGCCATTAACACCCGGGATCAACGCTGTGAGTCTTTAACACTATCACGGCCACTCCCCTTGCCTTTGCTCACCCCCTAACCTATCTCTGACCTTCTCTCTGTTGCTCCATCTGCTCAACAGCAGGAGGCTCACCGTGTTTCTACCTCCCTTCAGTTCCGAAGAAGAATCATATTGGACTCAAACGTTAACCCGCTTCCCTGTCCGCAGATGCTGAGCTTTTCCAGCGTTTTTCTGCTTTTATTTTTGCCAGACTGGGTCTATGGCAGGTGGTGAGGGAACCAACAAGAGGGAGAAACATACTTGACCTTGTCCTCACTGACCTGCCTGTCACAGATGCATCTGTCCATGACAGTATCAGTAGGAGTGACCACCACACACACTGTGGAGACGCAGTCCCACCTTCACATTGAGGATACCCTCCATCGTGTTGTGTGACACCACCACCCTGCTAAATGGGGTAGGTTTTAAATAGACCTAGTAACTCAAGACTGGGCATCCATGAGGTGCTGTGGGACATCAGCAGCAGCAGAATTGTACTCGAACACAATCTGTAACCTCATAACCCGCTTATCCCCCCACTCTACCATTACCATCAAGACAGGGGATCAACCCTGGTTCAGTGAAAGGTGCAGGAGGACATGTCAGGAGCAGCACCAGATATACCTAAAAATGAGGTGTCAACCTGGTGAAGCTATAACACAGGACAACTTGTGTGCCAAACAGCATCAGCAGCAAGTGATGGACAGAGCTAAGCGATCCCACAACCAACGGATCAGATCTAAGCTCTGCAGTCCTGTCACATCCAGTTGTGAATGATGGGGGACAATTAAACAACTCACTTAAGGAGGAGGCTCCACAAATATCCCCATCCTCAATGATGGAGGAGCCCAGCACATCAGTGCAAAAGAAAGGCTGAAGCACTTGAAACAATCTTCAGCCAGAAGTGCCGAGTGGATGATCCATCTCAACCTCCTCCGGAGGTTCCCAGCAACACAGATGCCAGTCTCCAGCCAATTTGACTCACTCGAATGCGGTATCAAGAAACAGCTGAAGGCACTGGATACTGAAAGGGCTATGGGCCCTGATGATATTCCGGCAATAGTGCTGAAGACTTGTGCTCCAGATCTGGCCGCACCCCGAGCCAAGCTGTTCCAGTACAGCTCCAACACTGGCACCTACCCAGCTATGTGGAAAATTGCCCAGGTATGTCCTGTACACAAGAAGCAGGACAAATCCAACCCGGCCAATTACTGCCCCATCAGTCTACTCTCCATCATCAGTAAAGTAATGGAAGGGGTCATCAACAGTGCTATCAAGCGGCACTTGCTTAGCAATAACCTGCTCACTGATGCCCAGTTTGGGTTCTGCCACGGCCCCACAGCTCCTGACCTCATTACAGCCTTGGTTCAAACATGGACAAAAGAGCTGAACTCCTGAGGTGAGGTGAGAGTGACTGCCCTCGACACCAAGGCAGCATTTGACTGAGTGTGGCATCAAGGAGCCCTCTCCTCGAGCCTGTTACACAGGAACAGGAGGAGGCGCCATTCAGCCCCCCTCCTCGAACCTGTTACACATGAACAGGAGGAGGCCCCATTCAGCCCCCACCTCGAGCCTGTTACACATGAACAGGAGGAGGCCCCATTCAGCCCCCACCTCGAGCCTGTTACACATGAACAGGAGGAGGCCCCATTCAGCCCCCCTTCTCGAGCCTGTTACACAGGAACAGGAGGAGGCCCCATTCAGCCCCCCTCCTCGAGCCTGTTACACAGGAGCAGGAAGAGGCCTATTCAGGCCCTCGAGCCTGCCCCGCTATTCAGTCAGACCGTGTCTGACCTGTGACCTAACTCCACATCCCCTCCTCCGCCCCATATCTCTTTATACCTCCGGATAACAAAAATCCATCAATCTTGGATTTAAAATGAACAATCGATCCGGCATCGATTGCCGTTTGTTGGGGAGAGAGTTCCAAACCTCTGCCTCCCTTTGTGTGGAGACGTGTTTCCTAATTTCACTCCGGGAAGGTCCGGTTCGGATTTATCAGACTCTGCCCCAACCCCCTCGCCCCCCCCACCCCCACTCCTCGACTCCCCAACCAGGGGGAATAGTTTCTCTCCATCGACCCTACCTGTTCCCCTTAACATCTGGAAAACGTGGATCCAATCACCCCTGGATCTCCTAAATTCCAGGGCACACTCTCCGAGGTTGTGTCAACCTCCCCTCGTAATTTAACCCTTGCAGTCCTGGTATTGTTCCGGTGGCAATAATGTTTTTTTTAAGCTACGCTGGTCGAGTGGGTGTGTCACTGGTCTAGCTCACCCCCTAACCTATCTCTGACCTTCTCTCTGTTGCTCCACCTGCTCAACAGCAGGAGGCTCACCGTGTTTCTACCTCCCTTCAGTTCCGAAGAAGAATCATATTGGACTCAAACGTTAACCCGCTTCCCTGTCCGCAGATGCTGAGCTTTTCCAGCGTTTTTCTGCTTTTATTTCTGCCAGACTGGGTCTGCAGCAGCTGGTGAGGGAACCAACAAGAGGGAGAAACATACTTGACCCTCACCCTCACTGACCTGCCTGTCACAGTTGCATCTGTCCATGACAGTATCGGTAGGAGTGACCACCACACACAGTCATTGTGGAGACGCAGTCCCACCTTCACATTGAGGATACCCTCCATCGTGTTGTGTGACACCACCACCCTGCTAAATGGGGTAGGTTTCGAATAGACCTAGTAACTCAAGACTGGGCATCCATGAGGTGCTGTGGAACATCAGCAGCAGCAGAATTGTACTCGAACACAATCTGTAACCTCATAACCCGGCTTATCCCCCCACTCTACCATTACCATCAAGACAGGGGATCAACCCTGGTTCAGTGAAGAGTGCAGGAGGACATGTCAGGAGCAGCACCAGATATACCTAAAAATGAGGTGTCAACCTGGTGAAGCTATAACACAGGACAACTTGTGTGCCAAACAGCATCAGCATCAAGTGATGGACAGAGCTAAGCGATCCCACAACCAACGGATCAGATCTAAGCTCTGCAGTCCTGTCACATCCAGTTGTGAATGGTGGGGGACAATTAAACAACTCACTGGATGAGGAGGCACCACAAATATTCCCATCCTCAATGATGGAGGAGCCCAGCACATCAGTGCTAAAGATAATGCTGCAGTATTTACAACAATCTTCAGCCAGGAGTGCCGAGTGGATGATCCATCTCAACCTCCTCCGGAGGTTCCCAGCAACACAGATGCCAGTCTCCAGCCAATTTGACTCACTCGAATGCGGTATCAAGAAACAGCTGAAGGCACTGGATACTGAAAGGGCTATGGGCCCTGATGATATTCCGGCAATAGTGCTGAAGACTTGTGCTCCAGATCTGGCCGCACCCCGAGCCAAGCTGTTCCAGTACAGCTCCAACACTGGCACCTACCCAGCTATGTGGAAAATTGCCCAGGTATGTCCTGTACACAAGAAGCAGGACAAATCCAACCCGGCCAATTACTGCCCCATCAGTCTACTCTCCATCATCAGTAAAGTAATGGAAGGGGTCATCAACAGTGCTATCAAGCAGCACTTGCTTAGCAATAACCTGCTCACTGATGCCCAGTTTGGGTTCTGCCAGGGTCACTCAGCTCCTGACCTCATTACAGCCTTGGATCAAACATGGACAAAAGAGCTGAACACCTGATGTCAGGTAGGAGTGACTGCCCTCGACACCAAGGCAGCATTTGACCGAGTGTGGCATCAAGGAGCCCCAGCAAAACTGGAGTCAATGGGAATCAGGGGGAAAACTCTCCGCTGGTTGGAGTCATACCGAGCACAAAGGAAGGTGGTTGTGGTTGTTGGAGGTCAGTCATCTCAGCTCCAGGACATCACTGTAGGAGTTCCTCAGGGTTAGTGTCCTCAACCCAACCATCTTCAGCTGCTTCATCAATGACCTTCCTTCCATCATAAGGTCAGAAGTGGGGATGTTCACTGATGGCTGCACAATGTTCAGCACCATTCACAACTCCTCAGATACTGAAGCAGTCCATGTCCAAATGCAGCAAGACCTGGACAATAACCAGCCTTGGGCTGACAAGTGGCAAGTAGCATTCACACCACACAAGTGCCAAGCAATGACCATCTCCAACAAGAGTGAATCCAACTATCGCCCCTTGACATTCAATGGCATTACCATCACTGAATCCCCCACTATCAACATCCTGGGGTTACCATTGACCAGAAACTGATCTGGACCAGCCATATAAATACTGTGGCTACAAGAGCAGGTCAGAGGCTGGGAATCCTGCGGAGAGTAACTCACGTCCTGACTCCCCAAAGCCTGTCCACCATCTACAAGGCACAAGTCAGGAGTGTGATGGATACTCCCCACTCGCCTGGATGAGTTGCAGCTCCCACAACACTCAAGAAGCTCGACACCATTCAGGACAAAGCAGCCCTGCTTGATCGGCCCCCCCATCCACAAACATTCACTCCCTTCACCACCGACGCACAGTAGCAGCAGCGTGTGTACCATCTACAAGATGCACTGCAGCAACTCACCAAGGCTCCTTCGACAGCGCCTCCCAAACCCACCACCTCTACCATCTAGAAGGACAAGGGCAGCAGACACATGGGGAACACCACCACATAGAAACATATAAAATAGGAGCATGAGTAGGCCATTCGGCCCCTCGATCCTGCTCCTCCATTCATTATGATCATGGCTGATCATCCAACTCAATAACCTGCTCCTGCTTTCTCCCCATACCTCTGATCCCTTTCACCCCAAGAGCTATATCTAACTCCTTCTTGAAAACATACAATGTTTTGGCCTCAACTACTTTCTGTGGTGATGAATTCCACAGAATCACCGCTCTCTGGGTGAAGACATTTCTCCTCATCTCAGTCCTAAATGGTCTACCCCGTATCCTCAGACTGTGACCCCTGGTTCTGGACTCCCCCACCATCAGGAACATCCTTCCTGCATCTACCCTGTCTAGTCTGTTAGAATTTTATAGGTTTCTATGAGATTCCCCCTCATTCTTCTGAACTCCAGCAAATATAATCCTAACCGATTCCATCTCTTCTCTTACGTCAGTCCCACCATCCCAGGAATCAGTCTGGTAAACTTTGCTGCACTCCCTCTATAGCAAGTACATCCTTCCTCAGATAAGGAGACAAACTGCAACAATATTCCAGGTGGGGTCTCACCAAGGCCCTGTACAATTGCAGCAAGACATCCCTGTTCCTGTACTCGAATCCCTCTGACTATGGAGGCCCAAATATCATTTGCCTTCTTTACGCTGCTGCACCTACATGCTTACCTTCAGTGACGGGTGTACAAGGACACCAGGTCTCGTTGCACTTCCTCTTCAATTCATAGCATTCAGGTAAATAATCTGCTTCCTGTTTTTGCTACAAAGTGGATAACCTCACATTTATCACATTATACCATTATGCATCTGGAAGTTCCCCTCCAAGTCACTCACCATCTGACTTGGAAATATATGGCTGTTTCCTTCACTGTGTTGGGTCAAAATCCTGGAACTCCCTCCCTAACAGCACTGCTGTCTGCCTTGGGATTGCTCGATGCTGACACTGGGTATAAAGTGGGGGAGGGACACACTGTCAGGGTAACGTAGAGGGAGTCTACACTGTATCTAACCCGTGCTGTACCTACCATGGGAGCGCTCGATGCTGACACTGGGTATTAAAGTGGGAAGAGGGACACACACTGTCAGGGTAATGTAGAGGGAGTTACACTGTATTAACCATGCTGGACCTGCCCTGGGAGTGTCGATGCTGACACTGGGTAGATAAGTTGGAGGGGACACACTGTCGGGTTAATGTAGAGGGAGATCTCACTGTATCTAACCTGTGCTGTACCTGCCCTGGGAACTCCAAGTGACTCTATCCAGCTTTTTTTACTTTCCTTTGCTCTTTCTTTTCTTGAATTTAGAGCCTCTCCTATCCTGTGAATTTTTTTGGAAATTGTGCGATTTTGAAAAGGATAATGGAAGTTCCAGGAATTGTTCTGCTGAACAGGTACTTGTTTCCTGTCTTTGTGGTATCAAAGATCTCTTTGAAATTTACCCCTGGGAACTTGCTCTTCGTTATAGGAGGCTCAGTGCGCTCGTTATCGAACTG
>NC_054490.1:7451359-7486359 GCF_017639515.1 Carcharodon carcharias
TCCTAACCACTCGTTGACCCTGTCTCCCCCACACTCTCAGACAGTGCGTTCCAGATCCTAACACTCGATTGACCCTGTCTCCCACCCACACTCTCAGACAGTGCGTTCCAGATCCTAAACACTCGATTGACCCTGTCTTCACCACACTCTCAGACAGTGCGTTCCAGATCCTAACCACTCGATTGACCCTGTCTCCACCACACTCTCAGACAGTGCGTTCCAGATCCTAACCACTCGATTGACCCTGTCTCCACCACACTCTCAGACAGTGCGTTCCAGATCCTAACCACTCGATTGACCTGTCTCCACCACACTCTCAGACAGTGCGTTCCAGATCCTAACCACTCGATTGACCCTGTCTCCACCACCTCTCAGACAGTGCGTTCCAGATCCTAACCACTCGATTGACCCTGTCTCCCCCAGACTCTCAGACAGTGCGTTCCAGATCTTATCCCCTCGATTGACCCTGTCTCACCACACACTCAGAAAGGGGTTTCCAGATCCTAACCACTCGATTGACCCTGTCTTCCACCAGACTCTCAGACAGTGCGTTCCAGATCCTAAAAACTCGATTAACCCTGTCTTCCCCAGACTCTCAGACAGTGCGTTCCAGATCCTAACCACTCGATTGACCCTGTCTCCCCACACTCTCAGACAGTGCGTTCCAGATCCTAACCACTCGATTGACCCTGTCTCCACTCACACTCTCAGACAGTGCGTTCCAGATCCTAACACTCGATTGACCCTGTCTCCCCCACACTCTCAGACAGTGCGTTCCAGATCCTAACCACTCGATTGACCCTGTCTCCCCACACTCTCAGACAGTGCGTTCCAGATCCTAACCACTCGATTGACCCTGTCTCCACCACACTCTCAGACAGTGCGTTCCAGATCCTAACCACTCGATTGACCCTGTCTCCTCCACACTCTCAGACAGTGCGTTCCAAATCCTAACCACTCAATTGACCTTGTCGCCCCCACAATCCCAGACAGTGCGTTCCAGATCCTAATCAGTCAATTGACCTGTCTCCCCCACACTCTCAGACAGTGCGTTCCAGATCCTAACCACTCGATTGACCCTGTCTCCACCACACTCTCAGACAGTGCGTTCCAGATCCTAACCACTCGATTGACCCTGTCTCCCCCACACTCTCAGACAGTGCGTTCCAGATCCTAACCACTCGATTGACCCTGTCTCCCACACTCTCAGACAGTGCATACCAGATCCTAACAACACTATTGACCCTGTCACCACCACAATCTCAGACAGTGCGCTCCAGATCCTAACCACTCGATTGACACTGTCTCCCCAACACTTCCAGACAGTGCGTTCCAGATCCAAACCACTCGATTGACCCTGTCTCCCCACACTCTCAGACAGTGCATTCCAGATCCTAACCACTCAATTGACCCTGTCCCCACCACACTCTCAGACAGTGCGTTCCAGATCCTAACCACTCGATTGACCCTGTCTCCAACACACTCTCAGACAGTGCGTTCCAGATCCTAACCACTCGATTGACCCTGTCTTCCCCACATTCTCAGAAATTGCGGTCCAAATCCTAACCACTCGATTGACCCTGTCTCCTCCACACTCTCAGACAGTGCGTTCCAGATCCTAACCACTCGATTGACCCTGTCTTCCCCACACTCTCAGACAGTGCGTTCCAGATCCTAACCACTCAATTGACCCTGTCTCCATCACACTCTCAGACAGTGCGTTCCAGATCCTAACCACTCGATTGACCCTGTCTCCCCCACACTCTCAGACAGTGCGTTCCAGATCCTAACCACTCGATTGACCCTGTCTCCACCACACTCTCAGACAGTGCGTTCCAGATCCTAATGACTCAATTGACCCTGTCTCAACCACACTCTCAGACAGTGCGTTCCAGATCCTAACCACTCGATTGACCCTGTCTCCTCCATAATCTCAGACAGTGCGTTCCAGATCCTAACCACTCGATTGACCCTGTCTCCCCCACAATCTCAGACAGTGCGTTCCAGATCCTAACCACTCAATTGACCCTGTCTCCCCCACACTCTCAGACAGTGCATTCCAATTCCTCACCTTTCGATTGACCCTGTCTCAACCACAATCTCTGGCAGTGCGTTCCAGACCTTAACCACTCGATTGACCCTGTCTCCCCACACTCTCAGACAGTGCGTTCCAGATCCTAACCACTCGATTGACCCTGTCTCCCCCACACTCTCAGACAGTGCGTTCCAGATCCTAACCACTCGATTGACCCTGTCTCCCCACACTCTCAGACAGTGCGTTCCAGATCCTAACCACTCGATTGACCCTGTCTCCACCACACTCTCAGACAGTGCGTTCCAGATCCTAACCACTCGATTGACCCTGTCTCCACCACACACTCAGACAGTGCGTTCCAGATCCTAACCACTCGATTGACCCTGTCTCCCCCACACTCTCAGACAGTGTGTTCCAGATCCTAACCACTCGATTGACCCTGTCTCCTCCATCTCTCAGACAGTGCTTCCAGATCCTAACCACTCGATTGACCCTGTCTCCCCCACACTCTCAGACAGTGCGTTCCAGATCCTAACGACTCAATTGACCCTGTCTCCATCACACTCTCAGACAGTGCGTTCCAGATCCTAACCACTCGATTGACCCTGTCTCCACCACACTCTCAGACAGTGCGTTCCAGATCCTAACCACTCAATTGACCCTGTCTCCACCACACTCTCAGACAGTGCGTTCCAGATCCTAACCACTCGATTGACCCTGTCTCCACCACACTCTCAGACAGTGCATTCCAGATCCTAACCACTCGATTGACCCTGTCTTCCCCACACTCTCAAACAGTGCGTTCCAGATCCTAACCACTCAATTGACCCTGTCTCCCCACACTCTCAGACAGTGCGTTCCATATCCTAACCACTCGAATAACCCTGTCTCCCCCACACACTCAGACAGTGCCTTCCAAATCCTAACCACTCGATTGACCCTGTCTCCACACACTCAGACAGTGCGTTCCAGATCCTAACCATTCAATTGACCCTGTCTTCCCCACACTCTCAGACAGTGCGTTCCAGATCCTAACCACTCGAATGAACCTGTCTCCCCCAAACTCTCAGACAGTGCGTTCCAGATCCTAACCACTCGATTGACCCTGTCTCCCCCAGAATCTCAGACAGTGCGTTCCAGATCCTAACGACTCAATTGACCCTGTCTCCATCACACTCTCAGACAGTGCGTTCCAGATCCTAACCACTCGATTGACCCTGTCTCCACCACACTCTCAGACAGTGCGTTCCAGATCCTAACCACTCGATTGACCCTGTCTCCACCACACTCTCAGACAGTGCGTTCCAGATCCTAACCACTCGATTGACCCTGTCTTCTCCACACTCTCAGACAGTGCGTTCCAGATCCTAACCACTCGATTGACCCTGTCTCCCACAACACTCTCAGACAGTGCGTTCCAGATCCTAACCACTCGATTGACCCTGTCTCCCCACACTCTCAGACAGCGCGTTCCAGATCCTAACCACTCGATTGACCCTGTCTCCCCCACACTCTCAGACAGTGCGTTCCAGATCCTAACCACTCGATTGACCCTGTCTCCACCACACTCTCAGACAGTGCGTTCCAGATCCTAACCACTCGATTGACCCTGTCTCCCCCACACTCTCAGACAGCGCGTTCCAGATCCTAACCACTCGATTGACCCTGTCTCCACCACACTCTCAGACAGTGCGTTCCAGATCCTAACCACTCGATTGACCCTGTCTCCCCCACACTCTCAGACAGTGCGTTCCAGATCCTAACCACTCGATTGACCCTGTCTCCACCACACTCTCAGACAGTGCGTTCCAGATCCTAACCACTCGATTGACCCTGTCTCCCCACACTCTCAGACAGTGCTTTACAGATCCTAACCACTCGATTGACCCTGTCTCCTCCATACTCTCAGACAGTGCGTTCCAGATCCTAACCACTCGATTGACCCTGTCTTCCCCACACTCTCAGACAGTGCGTTCCAGATCCTAACCACTCGATTGACCTGTCACCACCATACTCTCAGACAGTGCTTTCCCGATACTAACCACTCGATTGAGCCTGTCTCCCCCACAATCTCAGACAGTGCGTTCCAGATCCTCACCACTCAATTGACCCTGTCTCCAAAACACTCTCAGACAGTGCGTTCCAGATCCTAACCACTCGATTGACCCTGTCTCACCCACACTCTCAGACAGTGCATTCCAGATCCTAACCACTTGATTGACACTGTCTCCCCACACTCTCAGACAGTGCGTTCCAGATCCTAACCACTCGATTGACCCTGTCTCCCCACACTCTCAGACAGTGCGTTCCAGATCCTAACCACTCGATTGACCCTGTCTCCCCCACACTCTCAGACAGTGCGTTCCAGATCCTAACACTCGATTGACCCTGTCTCCATCACACTCTCAGACAGTGCGTTCCAGATCCTAACAACTCGATTGACCCTCTACCCCCACAATCTCAGACAGTGCGTTCCAGATCCTAAGCACTCGATTGACCCTGTCTCCACCACACTCTCAGACAGTGCGTTCCAGATCCTAACCACTCGATTGACCCTGTCTCCACCACACTCTCAGACAGTGCGTTCCAGATCCTAACCACTCGATTGACCCTGTCTCCACCACACTCTCAGACAGTGCGTTCCAGATCCTAACCACTCGATTGACCCTGTCTCCCCACACTCTCAGACAGTGCGTTCCAGATCCTAACCACTCGATTGACCCTGTCTCCACCACACTCTCAGACAGTGCGTTACAGATCCTAACCACTCGATTGACCCTGTCTCCAACACACACTCAGACAGTGCGTTCCAGATCCTAACCACTCGATTGACCCTGTCTTCCCCACACTCTCAGACAGTGCGTTCCAGATCCTAACCACTCAATTGACCCTGTCTCCCCACACTCTCAGACAGTGCGTTCCATATCCTAACCACTCGAATAACCCTGTCTCCCCCACACACTCAGACAGTGCCTTCCAAATCCTAACCACTCGATTGACCCTGTCTCCACCGCACTCTCAGACAGTGCATTCCAGATCCTAACCACTCGATTGACCCTGTCTCCCCCACACTCTCAGACAGTGCGTTCCAAATCCTAACCACTCGATTGACCCTGTCTCCTCCAAACTCTCAGACAGTGCGTTCCAGATCCTAACCACTCGATTGACCCTGTCTCTCACACACTCTCAGACAGTGCGTTCCAGATCCTAACCACTCGATTGACCCTGTCTCCACCACACTCTCAGACAGTGCGTTCCAGATCCTAACCACTCGATTGACCCTGTCTCCACCACACTCTCAGACAGTGCGTTCCAGATCCTAACCACTCGATTGACCCTGTCTCCACCACACTCTCAGACAGTGCGTTCCAGATCCTAACCACTCGATTGACCCTGTCTCCCCCACACTCTCAGACAGTGCGTTCCAGATCCTAACCACTCGATTGACCCTGTCTCCCCACACTCTCAGACAGTGCGTTCCAGATCCTAACCACTCGATTGACCCTGTCTCCACCACACTCTCAGACAGTGCATTCCAGATCCTAACCACTCGATTGACCCTATCTCTCACACACTCCCAGACAGTGCGTTCCAGATCCTAACCACTCGATTGACCCTGTCTCCCCCACACTCTCAGACAGTGCGTTCCAGATCCTAACCACTCGATTGACCCTGTCTCCCCACACTCTCAGACAGTGCGTTCCAGATCCTAACCACTCGATTGACCCTGTCTCCACCACACTCTCAGACAGTGCGTTCCAGATCCTAACCACTCGATTGACCCTGTCTCCCCACACTCTCAGACAGTGCGTTCCAGATCCTAACCACTCGATTGACCCTGTCTCCACCACACTCTCAGACAGTGCGTTCCAGATCCTAACCACTCGATTGACCCTGTCTCCACCACACTCTCAGACAGTGCGTTCCAGATCCTAACCACTCGATTGACCCTGTCTCCACCACACTCTCAGACAGTGCGTTCCAGATCCTAACCACTCGATTGACCCTGTCTCCCCACACTCTCAGACAGTGCGTTCCAGATCCTAACCACTCGATTGACCCTGTCTCCCCACACTCTCAGACAGTGCGTTCCAGATCCTAACCACTCGATTGACCCTGTCTCCACCACACTCTCAGACAGTGCGTTCCAGATCCTAACCACTCGATTGACCCTGTCTCCCCCACACTCTCAGACAGTGCGTTCCAGATCCTAACCACTCGATTGACCCTGTCTCCCCACACTCTCAGACAGTGCGTTCCAGATCCTAACCACTCGATTGACCCTGTCTCCACCACACTCTCAGACAGTGCGTTCCAGATCCTAACCACTCGATTGACCCTGTCTCCACCACACTCTCAGACAGTGCGTTCCAGATCCTAACCACTCGATTGACCCTGTCTCCACCACACTCTCAGACAGTGCGTTCCAGATCCTAACCACTCGATTGACCCTGTCTCCCCACACTCTCAGACAGTGCGTTCCAGATCCTAACCACTCGATTGACCCTGTCTCCACCACACTCTCAGACAGTGCGTTCCAGATCCTAACCACTCGATTGACCCTGTCTCCCCACACTCTCAGACAGTGCGTTCCAGATCCTAACCACTCGATTGACCCTGTCTCCACCACACTCTCAGACAGTGCGTTCCAGATCCTAACCACTCGATTGACCCTGTCTCCACCACACTCTCAGACAGTGCGTTCCAGATCCTAACCACTCGATTGACCCTGTCTCCACCACACTCTCAGACAGTGCGTTCCAGATCCTAACCACTCGATTGACCCTGTCTCCACCACACTCTCAGACAGTGCGTTCCAGATCCTAACCACTCAATTGACCCTGTCCCCACCACACTCTCAGACAGTGCGTTCCAGATCCTAACCACTCGATTGACCCTGTCTCCACCACACTATCAGAAAGTGTGTTCCAGATCCTAACCACTCGATTGACCCTTTCTCCCCCACACACTCAGACAGTGCGTTCCAGATCCTAACCACTCGATTGACCCTGTCTCCCCCACACTCTCAGACAGTGCGTTCCAGATCCTAACCACTCGATTGACCCTGTCTCCACCACACTCTCAGACAGTGCGTTCCAGATCCTAACCACTCGATTGACCCTGTCTCCACCACACTCTCAGACAGTGCGTTCCAGATCCTAACCACTCGATTGACCCTGTCTCCACCACACTCTCAGACAGTGCGTTCCAGATCCTAACCACTCGATTGACCCTGTCTCCACCACACTCTCAGACAGTGCGTTCCAGATCCTAACCACTCGATTGACCCTGTCTCCCCACACTCTCAGACAGTGCGTTCCAGATCCTAACCACTCGATTGACCCTGTCTCCCCCACACTCTCAGACAGTGCGTTCCAGATCCTAACCACTCGATTGACCCTGTCTCCACCACACTCTCAGACAGTGCGTTCCAGATCCTAACCACTCGATTGACCCTGTCTCCACCACACTCTCAGACAGTGCGTTCCAGATCCTAAGCACTCGATTGAACCTGACTCCACCCACACTCTCAGACAGTGCGTTCCAGATCCTAACCACTCGATTGACCCTGTCTCCCCCACACTCTCAGACAGTGCGTTCCAGATCCTAACCACTCGATTGACCCTGTCTCCACCACACTCTCAGACAGTGCGTTCCAGATCCTAACCACTCGATTGACCCTGTCTCCCCCACACTCTCAGACAGTGCGTTCCAGATCCTAACCACTCGATTGACCCTGTCTCCCCACACTCTCAGACAGTGCGTTCCAGATCCTAACCACTCGATTGACCCTGTCTCCCCACACTCTCAGACAGTGCGTTCCAGATCCTAACCACTCGATTGACCCTGTCTCCCCCACATTCTCAGACAGTGCGTTCCAGATCCTAACCACTCGATTGACCCTGTCTCCACCACACTCTCAGACAGTGCGTTCCAGATCCTAACCACTCGATTGACCCTGTCTCCACCACACTCTCAGACAGTGCGTTCCAGATCCTAACCACTCGATTGACCCTGTCTCCCCACACTCTCAGACAGTGCGTTCCAGATCCTAACCACTCGATTGACCCTGTCTCCCCACACTCTCAGACAGTGCGTTCCAGATCCTAACCACTCGATTGACCCTGTCTCCCCACACTCTCAGACAGTGCGTTCCAGATCCTAACCACTCGATTGACCCTATCTCCACCACACTCTCAGACAGTGCGTTCCAGATCCTAACCACTCGATTGACCCTGTCTCCACCACACTCTCAGACAGTGCGTTCCAGATCCTAACCACTCGATTGACCCTGTCTCCACCACACTCTCAGACAGTGCGTTCCAGATCCTAACCACTCGATTGACCCTGTCTCCCCACACTCTCAGACAGTGCGTTCCAGATCCTAACCACTCGATTGACCCTGTCTCCCCCACACTCTCAGACAGTGCGTTCCAGATCCTAACCACTCGATTGACCCTGTCTCGACCACGCTCTCAGACAGTGCGCTTCAGATCCTAACCACTCGATTGACCCTGTCTAACCCACATGCACTGACAGTGCGTTCCAGATCCTAACCACTCGATTGACCCTGTCTCAACCACACTCTTAGACAGTGCGTTCCAGATCCTAACCAATCGATTGAAACTGTCTCCCCCACACTCTCAGACAGTGCGTTCCAGACCCTAACCACTCGATTGACCCTGTCTCCCCCACACTCTCAGACAGTGCGTTCCAGATCCTAACCACTCGATTGACCCTGTCTCCCCCACACTCTCAGACAGTGCGTTCCAGATCCTAACCACTCGATTGACCCTGTCTCCACCACACTCTCAGACAGTGCGTTCCAGATCCTAACCACTCGATTGACCCTGTCTCCCCACACTCTCAGACAGTGCGTTCCAGATCCTAACCACTCGATTGACCCTGTCTCCCCCACACTCTCAGACAGTGCGTTCCAGATCCTAACCACTCGATTGACCCTGTCTCCACCACACTCTCAGACAGTGCGTTCCAGATCCTAACCACTCGATTGACCCTGTCTCCACCACACTCTCAGACAGTGCGTTCCAGATCCTAACCACTCGATTGACCCTGTCTCCCCACACTCTCAGACAGTGCGTTCCAGATCCTAACCACTCGATTGACCCTGTCTCCCCACACTCTCAGACAGTGCGTTCCAGATCCTAACCACTCGATTGACCCTGTCTCCCCCACACTCTCAGACAGTGCGTTCCAGATCCTAACCACTCGATTGACCCTGTCTCCCCCACACTCTCAGACAGTGCGTTCCAGATCCTAACCACTCGATTGACCCTGTCTCCACCACACTCTCAGACAGTGCGTTCCAGATCCTAACCACTCGATTGACCCTGTCTCCCCCACACTCTCAGACAGTGCGTTCCAGATCCTAACCACTCGATTGACCCTGTCTCCACCACACTCTCAGACAGTGCGTTCCAGATCCTAACCACTCGATTGACCCTGTCTCCCCCACACTCTCAGACAGTGCGTTCCAGATCCTAACCACTCGATTGACCCTGTCTCCACCACACTCTCAGACAGTGCGTTCCAGATCCTAACCACTCGATTGACCCTGTCTCCACCACACTCTCAGACAGTGCGTTCCAGATCCTAACCACTCGATTGACCCTGTCTCCACCACACTCTCAGACAGTGCGTTCCAGATCCTAACCACTCAATTGACCCTGTCTCCCCCACACTCTCAGACAGTGCGTTCCAGATCCTAACCACTCGATTGACCCTGTCTCCCCCACACTCTCAGACAGTGCGTTCCAGATCCTAACCACTCGATTGACCCTGTCTCCCCACTCTCTCAGACAGTGCGTTCCAAATTCTAACCACTCGTTTGACCCTGTCTCCTCCATACTGTCAGACAGTGCGTTCCAGATCCTAACCGCTCGATTGACCCCGTCTCCCCCACACTCTCAGACAGTGCGTTCCAGATCCTAACCACTCGATTGACCCTGTCTCCCCCACACTCTCAGACAGTGCGTTCCAGATCCTAACCACTCGATTGACCCTGTCTCCACCACACTCTCAGACAGTGCGTTCCAGATCCTAACCACTCGATTGACCCTGTCTCCACCACACTCTCAGACAGGGCGTTCCAGATCCTAACCACTCGATTGACCCTGTCTTCCCCACACTCTCAGACAGTGCGTTCCAGATCCTAACCACTCGATTGACCCTGTCTCCTCCACACTCTCAGACAGTGCGTTCCAGATCCTAACCACTCGATTGACCCTGTCTCCCCCACACTCTCAGACAGTGCGTTCCAGATCCTAACCACTCGATTGACCCTGTCTCCACCACACTCTCAGACAGTGCGTTCCAGATCCTAACCACTCGATTGAACCAGTCACCCGACACCCTCAGACAGTGCGTTCCAGATCCTAAACATTCGATTGACCCTGTCTCCACCACACTCTCAGACAGTGCGTTCCAGATCCTAACCACTCGATTGACCCTGTCTCCCACACACTCTCAGACAGTGCGTTCCAGATCCTAACCACTCGATTGACCCAGTCTCCCCCACACTCTCAGACAGTGCGTTCCAGATCCTAACCACTCGATTGACCCTGTCTCCACCACACTCTCAGACAGTGCGTTCCAGATCCTAACCACTCGATTGACCCTGTCTCCACCACACTCTCAGACAGTGCGTTCCAGATCCTAACCACTCGATTGACCCTGTCTCCACCACACTCTCAGACAGTGCGTTCCAGATCCTAACCACTCGATTGACCCTGTCTCCTCCACACTCTCAGACAGTGCGTTCCAGATCCTAACCACTCGATTGACCCTGTCTCACCCAACATTCTCAGACAGTGCGTTCCAGATCCTAACCACTCGATTGACCCTGTCTCCCCCACACTCTCAGACAGTGCGTTCCAGATCCTAACCACTCGATTGACCCTGTCTCCACCACACTCTCAGACAGTGCGTTCCAGATCCTAACCACTCGATTGACCCTGTCTCCCCACACTCTCAGACAGTGCGTTCCAGATCCTAACCACTCGATTGACCCTGTCTCCACCACACTCTCAGACAGTGCGTTCCAGATCCTAACCACTCGATTGACCCTGTCTCCACCACACTCTCAGACAGTGCGTTCCAGATCCTAACCACTCGATTGACCCTGTCTCCACCACACTCTCAGACAGTGCGTTCCAGATCCTAACCACTCGATTGACCCTGTCTCCCCACACTCTCAGACAGTGCGTTCCAGATCCTAACCACTCGATTGACCCTGTCTCCACCACACTCTCAGACAGTGCGTTCCAGATCCTAACCACTCGATTGACCCTGTCTCCCCACACTCTCAGACAGTGCGTTCCAGATCCTAACCACTCGATTGACCCTGTCTCCACCACACTCTCAGACAGTGCGTTCCAGATCCTAACCACTCGATTGACCCTGTCTCCACCACACTCTCAGACAGTGCGTTCCAGATCCTAACCACTCGATTGACCCTGTCTCCCCACACTCTCAGACAGTGCGTTCCAGATCCTAACCACTCGATTGACCCTGTCTCCCCCACACTCTCAGACAGTGCGTTCCAGATCCTAACCACTCGATTGACCCTGTCTCCCCCACACTCTCAGACAGTGCGTTCCAGATCCTAACCACTCGATTGACCCTGTCTCCACCACACTCTCAGACAGTGCGTTCCAGATCCTAACCACTCGATTGACCCTGTCTCCACCACACTCTCAGACAGTGCGTTCCAGATCCTAACCACTCGATTGACCCTGTCTCCACCACACTCTCAGACAGTGCGTTCCAGATCCTAACCACTCGATTGACCCTGTCTCCACCACACTCTCAGACAGTGCGTTCCAGATCCTAACCACTCGATTGACCCTGTCTCCCCCACACTCTCAGACAGTGCGTTCCAGATCCTAACCACTCGATTGACCCTGTCTCCCCCACACTCTCAGACAGTGCGTTCCAGATCCTAACCACTCGATTGACCCTGTCTCCCCCACACTCTCAGACAGTGCGTTCCAGATCCTAACCACTCGATTGACCCTGTCTCCCCCACACTCTCAGACAGTGCGTTCCAGATCCTAACCACTCGATTGACCCTGTCTCCACCACACTCTCAGACAGTGCGTTCCAGATCCTAACCACTCGATTGACCCTGTCTCCACCACACTCTCAGACAGTGCGTTCCAGATCCTAACCACTCGATTGACCCTGTCTCCCCACACTCTCAGACAGTGCGTTCCAGATCCTAACCACTCGATTGACCCTGTCTCCCCCACACTCTCAGACAGTGCGTTCCAGATCCTAACCACTCGATTGACCCTTTCTCCCCCACACTCTCAGACAGTGCGTTCCAGATCTTAGCCACTCGATTGACCCTGTCTCCACCACACTCTCAGACAGTGCGTTCCAGATCCTAACCACTCGATTGACCCTGTCTCCCCCACACTCTCAGACAGTGCGTTCCAGATCTTAGCCACTCGATTGACCCTGTCTCCACCACACTCTCAGACAGTGCGTTCCAGATCCTAACGACTCGATTGACCCTGTCTCCACCACACTCTCAGACAGTGCGTTCCAGATCCTAACCACTCGATTGACCCTGTCTCCACCACACTCTCAGATATTTTGTTCCAGATCCTAACCACTCGATTGACCCTGTCTCCCCCACACTCTCAGACAGTGCGTTCCAGATCCTAACCACTCGATTGACCCTGTCTCCCCCACACTCTCAGACAGTGCGTTCCAGATCCTAACCACTCGATTGACCCTTTCTCCACCACACTCTCAGACAGTGCGTTCCAGATCTTAACCACTCGATTGACCCTGTCTCCACCACACTCTCAGACAGTGCGTTCCAGATCCTAACCACTCGATTGACCCTGTCTCCCCCACACTCTCACAGACAGTGCGTTCCAGATCCTAACCACTCGATTGACCCTGTCTCCACCACACTCTCAGACAGTGCGTTCCAGATCCTAACCACTCGATTGACCCTGTCTCCACCACACTCTCAGACAGTGCGTTCCAGATCCTAACCACTCGATTGACCCTGTCTCCACCACACTCTCAGACAGTGCGTTCCAGATCCTAACCACTCGATTGACCCTGTCTCCACCACACTCTCAGACAGTGCGTTCCAGATCCTAACCACTCGATTGACCCTGTCTCCCCACACTCTCAGACAGTGCGTTCCAGATCCTAACCACTCGATTGACCCTGTCTCCCCACACTCTCAGACAGTGCGTTCCAGATCCTAACCACTCGATTGACCCTGTCTCCCCACACTCTCAGACAGTGCGTTCCAGATCCTAACCACTCGATTGACCCTGTCTCCACCACACTCTCAGACAGTGCGTTCCAGATCCTAACCACTCGATTGACCCTGTCTCCCCACACTCTCAGACAGTGCGTTCCAGATCCTAACCACTCGATTGACCCTGTCTCCCCACACTCTCAGACAGTGCGTTCCAGATCCTAACCACTCGATTGACCCTGTCTCCACCACACTCTCAGACAGTGCGTTCCAGATCCTAACCACTCGATTGACCCTGTCTCCACCACACTCTCAGACAGTGCGTTCCAGATCCTAACCACTCGATTGACCCTGTCTCCCCACACTCTCAGACAGTGCGTTCCAGATCCTAACCACTCGATTGACCCTGTCTCCCCCACACTCTCAGACAGTGCGTTCCAGATCCTAACCACTCGATTGACCCTGTCTCCACCACACTCTCAGACAGTGCGTTCCAGATCCTAACCACTCGATTGACCCTGTCTCCCCCACACTCTCAGACAGTGCGTTCCAGATCCTAACCACTCGATTGACCCTGTCTCCACCACACTCTCAGACAGTGCGTTCCAGATCCTAACCACTCGATTGACCCTGTCTCCACCACACTCTCAGACAGTGCGTTCCAGATCCTAACCACTCGATTGACCCTGTCTCCCCACACTCTCAGACAGTGCGTTCCAGATCCTAACCACTCGATTGACCCTGTCTCCCCCACACTCTCAGACAGTGCGTTCCAGATCCTAACCACTCGATTGACCCTGTCTCCCCACACTCTCAGACAGTGCGTTCCAGATCCTAACCACTCGATTGACCCTGTCTCCACCACACTCTCAGACAGTGCGTTCCAGATCCTAACCACTCGATTGACCCTGTCTCCACCACACTCTCAGACAGTGCGTTCCAGATCCTAACCACTCGATTGACCCTGTCTCCCCCACACTCTCAGACAGTGCGTTCCAGATCCTAACCACTCGATTGACCCTGTCTCCACCACACTCTCAGACAGTGCGTTCCAGATCCTAACCACTCGATTGACCCTGTCTCCACCACACTCTCAGACAGTGCGTTCCAGATCCTAACCACTCGATTGACCCTGTCTCCCCCACACTCTCAGACAGTGCGTTCCAGATCCTAACCACTCGATTGACCCTGTCTCCACCACACTCTCAGACAGTGCGTTCCAGATCCTAACCACTCGATTGACCCTGTCTCCACCACACTCTCAGACAGTGCGTTCCAGATCCAAACCACTCGATTGACCCTGTCTCCCCGCACTCTCAGACAGAGCGTTCCAGATCCTAACGACTCAATTTACCCTGTCTCCACCACTCTCAGACAGTGCGTTCCAGATCCTAACCACTCGATTGACCCTGTCTCCACCACACTCTCAGACAGTGCGTTCCAGATCCTAACCACTCGATTGACCCTGTCTCCACCACACTCTCAGACAGTGCGTTCCAGATCCTAACCACTCGATTGACCCTGTCTCCCCACACTCTCAGACAGTGCGTTCCAGATCCTAACCACTCGATTGACCCTGTCTCCCCACACTCTCAGACAGTGCGTTCCAGATCCTAACCACTCGATTGACCCTGTCTCCCCCACACTCTCAGACAGTGCGTTCCAGATCCTAACCACTCGATTGACCCTGTCTCCACCACACTCTCAGACAGTGCGTTCCAGATCCTAACCACTCGATTGACCCTGTCTCCCCCACACTCTCAGACAGTGCGTTCCAGATCCTAACCACTCGATTGACCCTGTCTCCCCCACACTCTCAGACAGTGCGTTCCAGATCCTAACCACTCGATTGACCCTGTCTCCACCACACTCTCAGACAGTGCGTTCCAGATCCTAACCACTCGATTGAGCCTGTCTCCACCACACTCTCAGACAGTGCGTTCCAGATCCTAACCACTCGATTGACCCTGTCTCCCCCACACTCTCAGACAGTGCGTTCCAGATCCTAACCACTCGATTGACCCTGTCTCCACCACACTCTCAGACAGCGCGTTCCAGATCCTAACCACTCGATTGACCCTGTCTCCCCGCACTCTCAGACAGTGCGTTCCAGATCCTAACGACTCAATTGACCCTGTCTCCATCACACTCTCAGACAGTGCGTTCCAGATCCTAACCACTCGATTGACCCTGTCTCCACCACACTCTCAGACAGTGCGTTCCAGATCCTAACCACTCGATTGACCCTGTCTCCACCACACTCTCAGACAGTGCGTTCCAGATCCTAACCACTCGATTGACCCTGTCTCCCCACACTCTCAGACAGTGCGTTCCAGATCCTAACCACTCGATTGACCCTGTCTCCCCACACTCTCAGACAGTGCGTTCCAGATCCTAACCACTCGATTGACCCTGTCCCCATCAGACCCTCAGACAGTGCGTTCCAGATCCTAACCACTCGATTGACCCTGTCTCCACCACACTCTCAGACTTTGTGTTCCAGATCCTAACCACTCGATTGACCCTGTCTCCACCACAAACTCAGACAGTGCGTTCCACATCCTAACCACTCGATTGACCCTGTCTCCACCACACTCTCAGACAGTGCGTTCCAGATCCTAACCACTCGATTGACCCTGTCTCCCCCACACTCTCAGACAGTGCGTTCCAGATCCTAACCACTCGATTGACCCTGTCTCCCCACACTCTCAGACAGTGCGTTCCAGATCCTAACCACTCGATTGACCCTGTCTCCCCACACTCTCAGACAGTGCGTTCCAGATCCTAACCACTCGATTGACCCTGTCTCCCCACACTCTCAGACAGTGCGTTCCAGATCCTAACCACTCGATTGACCCTGTCTCCCCACACTCTCAGACAGTGCGTTCCAGATCCTAACCACTCGATTGACCCTGTCTCCCCACACTCTCAGACAGTGCGTTCCAGATCCTAACCACTCGATTGACCCTGTCTCCCCACACTCTCAGACAGTGCGTTCCAGATCCTAACCACTCGATTGACCCTGTCTCCACCACACTCTCAGACAGTGCGTTCCAGATCCTAACCACTCGATTGACCCTGTCTCCACCACACTCTCAGACAGTGCGTTCCAGATCCTAACCACTCGATTGACCCTGTCTCCCCCACACTCTCAGACAGTGCGTTCCAGATCCTAACCACTCGATTGACCCTGTCTCCACCACACTCTCAGACAGTGCGTTCCAGATCCTAACCACTCGATTGACCCTGTCTCCACCACACTCTCAGACAGTGCGTTCCAGATCCTAACCACTCGATTGACCCTGTCTCCCCCACACTCTCAGACAGTGCGTTCCAGATCCTAACCACTCGATTGACCCTGTCTCCCCACACTCTCAGACAGTGCGTTCCAGATCCTAACCACTCGATTGACCCTGTCTCCCCACACTCTCAGACAGTGCGTTCCAGATCCTAACCACTCGATTGACCCTGTCTCCACCACACTCTCAGACAGTGCGTTCCAGATCCTAACCACTCGATTGACCCTGTCTCCCCACACTCTCAGACAGTGCGTTCCAGATCCTAACCACTCGATTGACCCTGTCTCCCACACTCTCAGACAGTGCGTTCCAGATCCTAACCACTCGATTGACCCTGTCTCCACCACACTCTCAGACAGTGCGTTCCAGATCCTAACCACTCGATTGACCCTGTCTCCACCACACTCTCAGACAGTGCGTTCCAGATCCTAACCACTCGATTGACCCTGTCTCCACCACACTCTCAGACAGTGCGTTCCAGATCCTAACCACTCGATTGACCCTGTCTCCCCACACTCTCAGACAGTGCGTTCCAGATCCTAACCACTCGATTGACCCTGTCTCCACCACACTCTCAGACAGTGCGTTCCAGATCCTAACCACTCGATTGACCCTGTCTCCCCCACACTCTCAGACAGTGCGTTCCAGATCCTAACCACTCGATTGACCCTGTCTCCCCACACTCTCAGACAGTGCGTTCCAGATCCTAACCACTCGATTGACCCTGTCTCCACCACACTCTCAGACAGTGCGTTCCAGATCCTAACCACTCGATTGACCCTGTCTCCACCACACTCTCAGACAGTGCGTTCCAGATCCTAACCACTCGATTGACCCTGTCTCCCCACACTCTCAGACAGTGCGTTCCAGATCCTAACCACTCGATTGACCCTGTCTCCCCACACTCTCAGACAGTGCGTTCCAGATCCTAACCACTCGATTGACCCTGTCTCCCCCACACTCTCAGACAGTGCGTTCCAGATCCTAACCACTCGATTGACCCTGTCTCCACCACACTCTCAGACAGTGCGTTCCAGATCCTAACCACTCGATTGACCCTGTCTCCACCACACTCTCAGACAGTGCGTTCCAGATCCTAACCACTCGATTGACCCTGTCTCCACCACACTCTCAGACAGTGCGTTCCAGATCCTAACCACTCGATTGACCCTGTCTCCCCCACACTCTCAGACAGTGCGTTCCAGATCCTAACCACTCGATTGACCCTGTCTCCCCACACTCTCAGACAGTGCGTTCCAGATCCTAACCACTCGATTGACCCTGTCTCCCCCACACTCTCAGACAGTGCGTTCCAGATCCTAACCACTCGATTGACCCTGTCTCCCCCACACTCTCAGACAGTGCGTTCCAGATCCTAACCACTCGATTGACCCTGTCTCCCCACACTCTCAGACAGTGCGTTCCAGATCCTAACCACTCGATTGACCCTGTCTCCCCCACACTCTCAGACAGTGCGTTCCAGATCCTAACCACTCGATTGACCCTGTCTCCACCACACTCTCAGACAGTGCGTTCCAGATCCTAACCACTCGATTGACCCTGTCTCCACCACACTCTCAGACAGTGCGTTCCAGATCCTAACCACTCGATTGACCCTGTCTCCCCACACTCTCAGACAGTGCGTTCCAGATCCTAACCACTCGATTGACCCTGTCTCCACCACACTCTCAGACAGTGCGTTCCAGATCCTAACCACTCGATTGACCCTGTCTCCCCCACACTCTCAGACAGTGCGTTCCAGATCCTAACCACTCGATTGACCCTGTCTCCCCCACACTCTCAGACAGTGCGTTCCAGATCCTAACCACTCGATTGACCCTGTCTCCCCACACTCTCAGACAGTGCGTTCCAGATCCTAACCACTCGATTGACCCTGTCTCCACCACACTCTCAGACAGTGCGTTCCAGATCCTAACCACTCGATTGACCCTGTCTCCCCCACACTCTCAGACAGTGCGTTCCAGATCCTAACCACTCGATTGACCCTGTCTCCCCACACTCTCAGACAGTGCGTTCCAGATCCTAACCACTCGATTGACCCTGTCTCCACACACTCTCAGACAGTGCGTTCCAGATCCTAACCACTCGATTGACCCTGTCTCCCCCACACTCTCAGACAGTGCGTTCCAGATCCTAACCACTCGATTGACCCTGTCTCCACCACACTCTCAGACAGTGCGTTCCAGATCCTAACCACTCGATTGACCCTGTCTCCACCACACTCTCAGACAGTGCGTTCCAGATCCTAACCACTCGATTGACCCTGTCTCCCCCACACTCTCAGACAGTGCGTTCCAGATCCTAACCACTCGATTGACCCTGTCTCCACCACACTCTCAGACAGTGCGTTCCAGATCCTAACCACTCGATTGACCCTGTCTCCACCACACTCTCAGACAGTGCGTTCCAGATCCTAACCACTCGATTGACCCTGTCTCCACCACACTCTCAGACAGTGCGTTCCAGATCCTAACCACTCGATTGACCCTGTCTCCCCACACTCTCAGACAGTGCGTTCCAGATCCTAACCACTCGATTGACCCTGTCTCCCCCACACTCTCAGACAGTGCGTTCCAGATCCTAACCACTCGATTGACCCTGTCTCCCCACACTCTCAGACAGTGCGTTCCAGATCCTAACCACTCGATTGACCCTGTCTCCACCACACTCTCAGACAGTGCGTTCCAGATCCTAACCACTCGATTGACCCTGTCTCCCCACACTCTCAGACAGTGCGTTCCAGATCCTAACCACTCGATTGACCCTGTCTCCACCACACTCTCAGACAGTGCGTTCCAGATCCTAACCACTCGATTGACCCTGTCTCCACCACACTCTCAGACAGTGCGTTCCAGATCCTAACCACTCGATTGACCCTGTCTCCCCACACTCTCAGACAGTGCGTTCCAGATCCTAACCACTCGATTGACCCTGTCTCCCCACACTCTCAGACAGTGCGTTCCAGATCCTAACCACTCGATTGACCCTGTCTCCCACACTCTCAGAAAGTGCGTTCCAGATCCTAACCACTCGATTGACCCTGTCTCCACCACACTCTCAGACAGTGCGTTCCAGATCCTAACCACTCGATTGACCCTGTCTCCACCACACTCTCAGACAGTGCGTTCCAGATCCTAACCACTCGATTGACCCTGTCTCCACCACACTCTCAGACAGTGCGTTCCAGATCCTAACCACTCGATTGACCCTATCTCCACCACACTCTCAGATAGTGTGTTCCAGATCCTAACCACTCGATTGAACCTCTCTCCACCACACTCTCAGACAGTGCATTCCAGATCCTAACCATTCGATTCACCCTGTCTCGACCACGCTCTCAGCCAGTGCGCTCCAGATCCTAACCACTCAATTGACCCTGTCTACCCCACATGCACTGACAGCGCGTTCCAGATCCTAACAACTCGATTGACCCTGTCTCCCCACACTCTTAGACAGTGCGTTCCAGATCCTAACCACTCGATTGACCCTGTCTCCCCACACTCTCAGACAGTGCGTTCCAGATCCTAACCACTCGATTGACCCTGTCTCCCCCACACTCTCAGACAGTGCGTTCCAGATCCTAACCACTCGATTGACCCTGTCTCCACCACACTCTCAGACAGTGCGTTCCAGATCCTAACCACTCGATTGACCCTGTCTCCCCCACACTCTCAGACAGTGCGTTCCAGATCCTAACCACTCGATTGACCCTGTCTCCACCACACTCTCAGACAGTGCGTTGCATATCCTAACCACTCGAATGACCCTGTCTCCTCCACACTCTCAGACAGTGCGTTCAAGATCCTAACGACTCAATTGACCCTGTCTCCCCCACAATCTCAGACAGTGCATTACAAATCCTAACCACTCAATTGACCCTCTCTCCACCACACTCTCAGACGGTGCGTTCCAGATCCTAACCACTCGATTGACCCTGTCTGCCCCACACTCCCATACAGTGCGTTCCAGATCCTAACCACTCGATTGACCCTGTCTCCACCACACTCTTAGACAGTGCGTTCCAGTTCCCAACGACTCAATTGAACCTGTCTCAACCACACTCTCAGACAGTGCTTTCCAGATCCTAACCACTCGATTGACCCTGTCTCCTCCATACTCTCAGACAGTGCGTTCCAGATCCTATCCACTCGATTGACCATGTCTCCCCCACAATCTCGGACAGTGCGTTCCAGATCCTAACCACTCAATTGACCCTGTCTCCCCCACACTCTCACACATTGCATTCCAAATCCTAACCACTCGATTGACCCTGTCTCCACCACACTCTCAGACAGTGCGTTCCAGATCCTAACCACTCGATTGACCCTGTCTCCACCACACTCAGACAGTGCGTTCCAGATCCTAACCACTCGATTGACCCTGTCTCCCCACACTCTCAGACAGTGCGTTCCAGATCCTAACCACTCGATTGACCCTGTCTCCACCACACTCTCAGACAGTGCGTTCCAGATCCTAACCACTCGATTGACCCTGTCTCCACCACACTCTCAGACAGTGCGTTCCAGATCCTAACCACTCGATTGACCCTGTCTCCCCCACACACTCAGACAGTGCGTTCCAGATCCTAACCACTCGATTGACCCTGTCTCCCCCACACTCTCAGACAGTGCGTTCCAGATCCTAACCACTCGATTGACCCTGTCTCCACCACACTCTCAGACAGTGCGTTCCAGATCCTAACAACTCAATTGACCCTGTCTCCACCACACTCTCAGACAGTGCGTTCCAGATCCTAACCACTCGAGTGACCCTGTCTCTCCATACTCTCAGACAGTGCGTTCAAGATCCTAACCACTCGATTGACCTGTCTCCCCCACACTCTCAGACAGTGCGTTCCAGATCCTAACCACTCGATTGACCCTGTCTCCCCCACACTCTCAGACAGTGCGTTCCAGATCCTAACCACTCGATTGACCCTGTCTCCACCACACTCTCAGACAGTGCGTTCCAGATCCTAACCACTCGATTGACCCTGTCTCCACCACACTCTCAGACAGTGCATTCCAGATCCTAACCACTCGATTGACCCTTTCTCCCGCGCACTCTCAGACAGTGCGTTCCAGATCCTAACCACTCGATTGACCCTGTCTCCCCACACTCTCAGACAGTGCGTTCCAGATCCTAACCACTCGATTGACCCTGTCTCCACCACACTCTCAGACAGTGCGTTCCAGATCCTAACCACTTCGATTGACCCTGTCTCCCCCACACTCTCAGACAGTGCGTTCCAGATCCTAACCACTCGATTGACCCTGTCTCCACCACACTCTCAGACAGTGCGTTCCAGATCCTAACCACTCGATTGACCCTGTCTCCCCCACACTCTCAGACAGTGCGTTCCAGATCCTAACCACTCGATTGACCCTGTCTCCAACACACTCTCAGACAGTGCGTTCCAGATCCTAACCACTCGATTGACCCTGTCTCCACCACACACTCAGACAGTGCGTTCCAGATCCTAACCACTCGATTGACCCTGTCTCCACCACACTCTCAGACAGTGCGTTCCAGATCCTAACCACTCGATTGACCCTGTCTCCCCCACAATCTCAGACAGTGCGTTCCAGATCCAAACGACTCAATTGACCCTGTCTCCATCACACTCTCAGACAGTGCGTTCCAGATCCTAACCACTCGATTGACCCTGTCTCCACCAAACTCTCAGACAGTGCGTTCCAGATCCTAACGACTCGATTGACCCTGTCTCCACCACACTCTCAGACAGTGCGTTCCAGATCCTAACCACTCGATTGACCCTGTCTCCTCCACACTCTCAGACAGTGCGTTCCAGATCCTAACCACTCGATTGACCCTGTCTCCCCCACACTCTCAGACAGTGCGTTCCAGATCCTAACGACTCAATTGACCCTGTCTCCACCACACTCTCAGACAGTGCGTTCCAGATCCTAACCACTCGATTGACCCTGTCTCCCCACACTCCCAGACAGCACGTTCCAGATCCTAACCACTCGATTGACCCTGTCTCCCCCACACTCTCAGACAGTGCGTTCCAGATCCTAACCACTCGATTGACCCTGTCTCCACCACACTCTCAGACAGTGCGTTCCAGATCCTAACCACTCGATTGACCCTGTCTCCACCACACTCTCAGACAGTGCGTTCCAGATCCTAACCACTCGATTGACCCTGTCTCCCCACACTCTCAGACAGTGCGTTCCAGATCCTAACCACTCGATTGACCCTGTCTCCACACACTCTCAGACAGTGCGTTCCAGATCCTAACCACTCGATTGACCCTGTCTCCACCACACTCTCAGACAGTGTGTTCCAGATCCTAACCACTCGATTGACCCTGTCTCCACCACACTCTCAGACAGTGCGTTCCAGATCCTAACCACTCGATTGACCCTGTCTCCACCACACTCTCAGACAGTGCGTTCCAGATCCTAACCACTCGATTGACCCTGTCTGCCCCACACTCTCAGAAATTTCGTTCCAGATCCTAACCACTCGATTGACCCTGTCTCCATCACACTCTCAGACAGTGCGTTCCAGATCCTAACCACTCGATTGACCCTGTCTCCCCCACACTCTCAGACAGTGCATTCCAGATCCTAACCACTCGATTGACCCTGTCTCCACCACACTCTCAGACAGTGCGTTCCAGATCCTAACCACTCGATTGACCCTGTCTCCACCACACTCTCAGACAGTGCGTTCCAGATCCTAACCACTCGATTGACCCTGTCTCCCCCACACTCTCAGACAGTGCGTTCCAGATCCTAACCACTCGATTGACCCTGTCTCCCCCACAATCTCAGACAGTGCGTTCCAGATCCTAACCACTCGATTGACCCTGACTTCCCCACACTCTCAGACAGTGCGTTCCAGATCGTAACCACTCGATTGACCCTGTCTCCACCTCACTCTCAGACAGTGCGTTCCAGATCCTAACCACTCGATTGACCCTGTCTCCCCCACACTCTCAGAAAGTGCGTTCCAGATCCTAACCACTCGATTGACCCTGTCTCCCCCACACTCTCAGACAGTGCTTTCCAGATCCTAACCACTCGATTGACCCTGTCTCCTCCACACTCTCAGACAGTGCGTTCCAGATCCTAACCACTCGATTGACCCTGTCTCCACCACACTCTCAGACAGTGCGTTCCAGATCCTAACCACTCGATTGACCCTGTCTCCATCACACTCTCAGACAGTGCGTTCCAGATCCTAACCACTCGATTGACCCTGTCTCCCCCACACTCTCAGACAGTGCGTTCCAGATCCTAACCACTCGATTGACCCTGTCTCCACCACACTCAGACAGTGCGTTCCAGATCCTAACCACTCGATTGACCCTGTCTCACCACACTCTCAGACAGTGCGTTCCAGATCCTATCCACTCAATTGACCCTGTCTCCTCCATACTCTCAGACAGTGCGTTCCAGATCCTAACCACTCGATTGACCCTGTCTCCCCCACACTCTCAGAAAGTGCGTTCCAGATCCTAACCACTCGATTGACCCTGTCTCCACCACACTCTCAGACAGTGCGTTCCAGATCCTAACCACTCGATTGACCCTGTCTCCACCACACTCTCAGACAGTGCGTTCCAGATCCTAACCACTCGATTGACCCTGTCTCCACCACACTCTCAGACAGTGCGTTCCAGATCCTAACCACTCGATTGACCCTGTCTCCTCCATACTCTCAGACAGTGCGTTCCAGATCCTAACCACTCGATTGACCCTGTCTCCCCCACACTCTCAGACAGTGCGTTCCAGATCCTAACCACTCGATTGACCCTGTCTCCACCACACTCTCAGACAGTGCGTTCCAGATCCTAACCACTCGATTGACCCTGTCTCCCCCACACTCTCAGACAGTGCGTTCCAGATCCTAACCACTCGATTGACCCTGTCTCCCCCACACTCTCAGACAGTGCGTTCCAGATCCTAACCACTCGATTGACCCTGTCTCCACCACACTCTCAGACAGTGCGTTCCAGATCCTAACCACTCGATTGACCCTGTCTCCACCACACTCTCAGACAGTGCGTTCCAGATCCTAACCACTCGATTGACCCTGTCTTCCCCACACTCTCAGACAGTGCGTTCCAGATCCTAACCACTCGATTGACCCTGTCTCCACCACACTCTCAGACAGTGCGTTCCAGATCCTAACCACTCGATTGACCCTGTCTCCCCACACTCTCAGACAGTGCGTTCCAGATCCTAACCACTCGATTGACCCTGTCTCCATCACACTCTCAGACAGTGCGTTCCAGATCCTAACCACTCGATTGACCCTGTCTCCCCCACACTCTCAGACAGTGCGTTCCAGATCCTAACCACTCGATTGACCCTGTCTCCACCACACTCTCAGACAGTGCGTTCCAGATCCTAACCACTCGATTGACCTGTCTCCCCCACACTCTCAGACAGTGCGTTCCAAATCCTAACCACTCGATTGACCCTGTCTTCCCCACACTCTCAGACAGTGCGTTCCAGATCCTAACCACTCGATTGACCCTGTCTCCCCCAAACTCTCAGACAGTGCGTTCCAGATCCTAACGACTCAATTGACCCTGTCTCCATCACACTCTCAGACAGTGCGTTCCATATCCTAACCACTCGATTGACCCTGTCTCCACCACACTCTCAGACAGTGCGTTCCAGATCCTAACCACTCGATTGACCCTGTCTCCCCCACACTCTCAGACAGTGCTTTCCAGATCCTAACCACTCGATTGACCCTGTCTCCTCCACACTCTCAGACAGTGCGTTCCAGATCCTAACCACTCGATTGACCCTGTCTCCCCCACAGTCTCAGACAGTGCGTTCCAGATCCTAACCACTCGATTGACCCTGTCTCCACCACACTCTCAGACAGTGCGTTCCAGATCCTAACCACTCGATTGACCCTGTCTCCCCCACAATCTCAGACAGTGCGTTCCAGATCCTAACCACTCGATTGAGCCTGTCTCCACCGCACACTCAGACAGTGCGTTCCAGATCCTAACCACTCGATTGACCCTGTCTCCTCCATACTCTCAGACAGTGCGTTCCAGATCCTAACCACTCGATTGACCCTGTCTCCCCACACTCTCAGACAGTGCGTTCCAGATCCTAACCACTCGATTGACCCTGTCTCCACCACACTCTCAGACAGTGCGTTCCAGATCCTAACCACTCGATTGACCCTGTCTCCATCACACTCTCAGACAGTGCGTTCCAGATCCTAACCACTCGATTGACCCTGTCTCCACCACACTCTCAGACAGTGCATTCCAGATCCTAACGACTCAATTGTCCCTGTCTCCCCCACACTCTCAGACAGTGCGTTCCAGATCCTAACCACTCGATTGACCCTGTCTCCCCCACACTCTCAGACAGTGCGTTCCAGATCCTAACGACTCAATTGACCCTGTCTCCACCACACTCTCAGACAGTGCGTTCCAGATCCTAACCACTCGATTGACCCTGTCTCCCCCACACTCCCAGACAGTGCGTTCCAGATCCTAACCACTCGATTGACCCTGTCTCCCCCACACTCTCAGACAGTGCGTTCCAGATCCTAACCACTCGATTGACCCTGTCTCCACCACACTCTCAGACAGTGCGTTCCAGATCCTAACCACTCGATTGACCCTGTCTCCACCACACTCTCAGACAGTGCGTTCCAGATCCTAACCACTCGATTGACCCTGTCTTCCCCACACTCTCAGACAGTGCGTTCCAGATCCTAACCACTCGATTGACCCTGTCTACACCACACTCTCAGACAGTGCATTCCAGATCCTAACGACTCAATTGACCCTGTCTCCATCACATTCTCAGACAGTGCGTTCCAGATCCTAACCACTCGATTGACCCTGTCTCCTCCACACTCTCAGACAGTGCGTTCCAGATCCTAACCACTCAATTGACCCTGTCTCCCCCACAATCTCAGACATTGCATTCCAAATCCTAACCACTCAATTGACCCTCTATCCACCACAATCTCAGACAGCGCCTTCAAGATCCTAACCACTCGATTGACCCTGTCTGCCCCACACTCCCATACAGCGCGTTCCAGATCCTAACCACTCGATTGAACCTGTCTGCCCCACACTCTCAGACAGTGCGTTCCAGATCCTAACCACTCGATTGAGCCTGTCTCCACCGCACACTCAGACAGTGCGTCCAGATCCTAACCACTCGATTGACCCTGTCTCCCCCACACTCTCAGAGAGGGCGTTCCAGATCCTAACCACTCGATTGACCCTGTCTCCCCCACACTCTCAGACAGTGCGTTCCAGATCCTAACCACTCGATTGACCCTGTCTTCACCACACTCTCAGAAAGTGCGTTCCAGATCCTAACCACTCGATTGACCCTGTCTCCTCCATACGCTCAGAAAGTGCGTTCCAGATCCTAACCACTCGATTGATCCTGTCTCCCCCACAATCTCAGACAGTGCGTTCCAGATCCTAACCACTCGATTGACCCTGTCTCCACCACACTCTCAGACAGTGCGTTCCAGATCCTAACCACTCGATTGACCCTGTCTCCACCACACTCTCAGACAGTGCGTTCCAGATCCTAACGACTCAATTGACCCTGTCTCAACCACACTCTCAGACAGTGCTTTCCAGATCCTAACCACTCGATTGACCCTGTCTCCTCCATACTCTCAGACAGTGCGTTCCAGATCCTAACCACTCGATTGACCCTGTCTCCCCCACACTCTCAGACAGTGCGTTCCAGATCCTAACCACTCAATTGACCCTGTCTCCCCCACACTCTCAGACAGTGCGTTCCAGATCCTAACCACTCGATTGACCCTGTCTCCCCCACACTCTCAGACAGTGCGTTCCAGATCCTAACCACTCGATTGACCCTGTCTCCCCCACACTCTCAGACAGTGCGTTCCAGATCCTAACCACTCGATTGACCCTGTCTCCACCACACTCTCAGACAGTGCGTTCCAGATCCTAACCACTCGATTGACCCTGTCTCCACCACACTCTCAGACAGTGCGTTCCAGATCCTAACCACTCGATTGACCCTGTCTCCCCCACACTCTCAGACAGTGCGTTCCAGATCCTAACCACTCGATTGACCCTGTCTCCACCACACTCTCAGACAATGTGTTCCAGATCCTAACGACTCAATTGACCCTGTCTCCATCACACTCTCAGACAGTGCGTTCCAGATCCTAACCACTCGATTGACCCTGTCTCCCCCACACTCTCAGACAGTGCGTTCCAGATCCTAACCACTCGATTGACCCTTTCTTCACCACACTCTCAGACAGTGCGTTCCAGATCCTAACCATTCGATTGACCCTCTCTCCACCACACTCTCAGACATTGCGTTCCAGATCCTAACCACTCGATTGACACTGTCTCCCCCACACTCTCAGACAGTTCATTCCAAATCCTAACCACTCGATTGACCCTGGCTCCACCACACTCTCAGACAGTGCGTTCCTGATCCTAACCACTCGATTGACCCTGTCTCCCCCAAACTCTCAGACAGTGCGTTCCAGATCCTAACGACTCAATTGACCCTGTCTCCATCACACTCTCAGACAGTGCGTTCCATATCCTAACCACTCGATTGAACCTGTCTCCCCCACACTCTCAGAAAGTGCGTTCCAGACCCTTACCACTCGATTGACCCTGTCTCCCCCACACTCTCGGACAGTGCTTTCCAGATCCTAACCACTCGATTGACCCTGTCTCCTTCACACTCTCAGACAGTGCGTTCCAGATCCTAACCACTCAATTGACCCTGTCTCCCCCACAGTCTCAGACAGTGCGTTCCAGATCCTAACCACTCGATTGAGCCTGTCTCCACCGCACACTCAGACAGTGCGTCCCAGATCCTAACCACTCGATTGACCCTGTCTTCACCACACTCTCAGAAAGTGCGTTCCAGATCCTAACCACTCGATTGACCCTGTCTCCTCCATACGCTCAGAAAGTGCGTTCCAGATCCTAACCACTCGATTGATCCTGTCTCCCCCACAATCTCAGACAATGCGTTCCAGATCCTAACCACTCGATTGACCCTGTCTCCACCACACTCTCAATACAGTTCGTTCCAGATCCTAACCACTCGATTGACCCTGTCTCCACCACACTCTCAGACAGTGCATTCCAGATCCTAACGACTCAATTGAACCTGTCTCAACGACACTCTCAGACAGTGCTTTCCAGATCCTAACCACTCGATAGACCCTTTCTCCTCCATACTCTCAGACAGTGCGTTCCAGATCCTAACCACTCGATTGACCCTGTCTCCCCCAGAATCTCAGAAAGTGCGTTCCAGATCCTAACGACTCAATTTACCCTGTCTCCATCACACTCTCAGACAGTGCGTTCCTGATCCTAACCACTCGATTGACCCTGTCTCCCCCACACTCCCAGACAGCGCGTTCCAGATCCTAACCACTCGATTGACCCTGTCTCCCCCACACTCTCAGACAGTGCGTTCCAGATCCTAACCACTCGATTGACCCTGTCTCCACCACACTCTCAGACAGGGCGTTCCAGATCCTAACCACTCGATTGACCCTGTCTCCACCACACACTCAGACAGTGCGTTCCAGATCCTAACCACTCGATTGATCCTGTCTTCCCCACACTCTCAGAAAGTGCATTCCAAATCCTAACCACTCGATTGACCCTGTCTACACCACACTCTCAGACAGTGCATTCCAGATCCTAACGACTCAATTGACCCTGTCTCCATCACATTCTCAGACAGTGCGTTCCAGATCCTAACCACTCGATTGACCCTGTCTCCTCCACACTCTCAGACAGTGCGTTCCAGATCCTAACCACTCAATTGACCCTGTCTCCCCCACAATCTCAGACATTGCATTCCAAATCCTAACCACTCAATTGACCCTCTCTCCAACACACTCTCAGACAGCGCCTTCAAGATCCTAACCACTCGATTGACCCTGTCTACACCACACTCTCAGACAGTGCATTCCAGATCCTAACGACTCAATTGACCCTGTCTCCATCACATTCTCAGACAGTGCGTTGCATATCCTAACCACTCGATTGACCCTGTCTCCTCCACCCTCTCAGGCAGTGCGTTCAAGATCCTAATGACTCAATTGACCCTGTCTCCATCACATTCTCAGACAGTGCGTTGCAGATCCTAACCACTCGATTGACCCTGTCTCCTCCACACTCTCAGACAGGGCGTTCCAGATCCTAACCACTCAATTGACCCTGTCTCCCCAACAATCTCAGACAGTGCATTCCAAATCCTAACCACTCAATTGACCCTCTCTCCACCACACTCTCAGACAGCGCCTTCAAGATCCTAACCACTCGATTGACCCTGTCTGCCCCACACTCCCATACAGCGCGTTCCAGATCCTAACCACTCGATTGAACCTGTCTGCCCCACACTCTCAGACAGTGCGTTCCAGATCCTAACCACTCGATTGAGCCTGTCTCCACCGCACACTCAGACAGTGCGTCCCAGATCCTAAACACTCGATTGACCCTGTCTTCGCCACACTCTCAGAAAGTGCGTTCCAGATCCTAACCACTCGATTGATCCTGTCTCCCCCACAATCTCAGACAGTGCGTTCCAGATGCTAATGACTCAATTGACCCTTTCTCCATCACACTCTCAGACAGTGCGTTCCAGATCCTAACCACTTGATTGACCCTGTCTACACCACACTCTCAGACAGTGCATTCCAGATCTTAACGACTCAATTGACCCTGTCTCCATCACATTCTCAGACAGTGCGTTGCATATCCTAACCACTCGATTGACCCTGTCTCCTCCACACTCTCAGACAGTGCGTTCAAGATCCTAACGACTCAATTGACCCTGTCTCCCCCACAATCTCAGACAGTGCATTCCAAATCCTAACCACTCAATTGACCCTCTCTCCACCACACTCTCAGACAGTGCGTTCCAGATCCTAACCACTCGATTGACCCTGTCTGCCCCACACTCCCATACAGCGCGTTCCAGATCCTAACCACTCGATTGACCCTGTCTGCCCCGCACTCTCAGACAATGCGTTCCAGATCCTAACGACTCAATTGACCCTGTCTCCCCCACACTCTCAGACAGTGCATTCCAAATCCTAACCACTCGATTGACCCTGTCTCCACCACACTCTCAGACAGTGCGTTCCAGATCCTAACCACTCGATTGACCCTGTCTCCCCCACAATCTCAGACAGTGCGTTCCAGATCCTAACCACTCAATTGACCCTGTCTCCATCACACTCTCAGACAGTGCGTTCCTGATCCTAACCATTCGATTGACCCTGTCTCCCCCACACTCTCAGGCAGTGTGTTCCAGATCCTAACGACACATTTGACCCTGTCTCCATCACACTCTCAGACAGTGCGTTCCAGATCCTAACCACTCGATTGACCCTGTCTCCCCCACAATCTCAGACACTGCATTCCAGATCCTAACCACTCGATTGACCCTTTCTTCACCACACTCTCAGACAGTGCGTTCCAGATCCTAACCACTCGATTGACCCTCTCTCCACCACACTCTCAGACATTGCGTTCCAGATCCTAACCACTCGATTGACACTGTCTCCCCCACACTCTCAGACAGTGCATTCCAAATCCTAACCACTCGATTGACCCTGGCTCCACCACACTCTCAGACAGTGCGTTCCTGATCCTAACCACTCGATTGACCCTGTCTCCCCCAAACTCTCAGACAGTGCGTTCCAGATCCTAACGACTCAATTGACCCTGTCTCCATCACACTCTCAGACAGTGCGTTCCATATCCTAACCACTCGATTGAACCTGTCTCCCCCACACTTTCAGACAGTGCGTTCCAGACCCTTACCACTCGATTGACCCTGTCTCCCCCACACTCTCGGACAGTGCTTTCCAGATCCTAACCACTCAATTGACCCTGTCTCCTTCACACTCTCAGGCAGTGCGTTCCAGATCCTAACCACTCGATTGACCCTGTCTCCCCCACAGTCTCAGACAGTGCGTTCCAGATCCTAACCACTCGATTGACCCTGTCTCCCCTACACTTTCAAACAGTGCATTCCAGTTCCTAACCACTTGATTGACCCTGTCTCCACCACACTCTCAGACAGCGCGTTCCAGATCCTAACCACTCGATTGAGCATGTCTCCCTCTACATTACCCCGACAGTGTGTCCCCCACTTTATACCCAGTGTCGGTGCTGATTGCTAACCCATGTCGTTGAAAGGCAGCAGCAGATCCTGTTTGAAGTTCAGATTCAGTTTGGGTAACATGATGCTGGTTGGCTTGAAGTCAGTGTTCTGAAGTTCAACGATGATGCGAGTCAACCTGTCAACAGTGAGTGTTTGCTCGATCCTTGCCAGACTCTGTCTCGCGTCCTGTGGCACTATGACAATTAAACTGTTCTTCCCGAACATCTGCAACTTAGCAACCTGCGGAGACAGAGACATGTGATTCAGCGAAACGAAGCCCTCCAAAAGATTAATCCCCTTGGCGTTACACCCCTCTGGGGTCACACGCAGCCCCAGGTAGAGTGGATGATAGGCGTATAGGACCAGGAGGAGGCCCCATTCAGCCCCTCCTCGAGCCTGTTACACAGGAACAGGAGGAGGCCCAAATCAGCCCCCTCCTCGAGCCTGTTACCCAGGGACAGGAGGAGGCTCCATTCAGCCCCTCCTCGAGCCTGTTACACAGGAACAGGAGGAGGCCCAAATCAGCCCCCTCCTCGAGCCTGTTACACAGGAACAGGAGGAGGCCCCATTAAGCCCCCCCTCCTCGAGCCTGTTACACAGGAACAGGAGGCCCCATTCAGCCCCTCGAGCCTGTTACACAGGAACATGAGGAGGCCCCATTCAGCCCCCCCTCCTCGAGCCTGTTACACAGGAACAGGAAGAGGCCCCATTCAGCCCCTCCTCGAGCCTGTTACACAGGGACAGGAGGAGGCCTGATATTATAGTTGGGAAACTTTCAATTGAACCGCGGTGTCGGGAGCTGACTCTACTTTTAAGGTCCTGTCCTCTTTTTGGTTTTTGGGCTCCCTCCATCCCCACAGTGAATAATTTAGCTCCATCGATCCTATCAAATCCTCTGCTCAAACGGACACTCGGTTTCACAAACGCTTGCTCTCCTCGAGACAAATGCAAGAATGGCAAATGTCCGACTTTCACAACAATTTATACCGCAAGGAGAAAGGGTGCCCATTTCCCTTTTTATATTGCCCATCTCTCAGCTGCCCTTGCTCAGAGGGCAGTTTAAGTGCCAGCCAACCACGTCGCTGCGGGTCTGGAGTCACATGTAGTCCAGGCCGGGCTAAGGGCGGCAGATTTCCCTCCCTCCCCCCCGTTAAAGGGGGATTAGTGAACCAGATGGGGTTTTTTTTACGCCAGTCTTCAAAGGTCCTGTTGTCGTCCTCAATCTTTTAATTCCAGACCTTCTATTGAATTCAAATTCCTGCAGCTGCTGCAGTGGAACTCGGACCCAGGTTCCCAGCGGAAAGTTACCCCCCGCCTCTGGGATGCTAAGCCCATGGATTGGTCGGCATGTCTACTCTGACCGAACTGAGTAGGGGGGGTGGGGTGGTGGGGTGGGGTGGGGTGGGGGGGTGGGGGGGTGGGGGGGGGTGTTGTCGTTACCACCAGCCAGAGGCTGCCGTTGACCCACACAAAGACGCGCTGCCCCCCCCCCACCCCCTCCCCGCGCCTGGGGACGTAGCTTGCACGTCCCCTGCGGTCGGCTGACCCATTCGAACAGCACGTTCCAGAGGTCGATCGTGATGGGCAGAAAAGGCGGGCAAGAAACCCCCGAAATGAAACGCCGGGCTCTCAGGACCTTGATCCCGTGATTGGACAGCACTTGCTGATTGACCCTGAGCGCGCCGACCAGCTCCGCCGGCAACCAAAGTGGTTGGTCACGCGGCCCACTTATACGTGCTAGAAGCCGCGTCACGTTCATAGGCAGGGGGACCTGTCCCCGGCAAACTCAAAGGAGTAGGTTCAGGCCTCGCGCCTTTCTCTTTGACTGTGTCAGGAGCTTGGGGAGTCTACAGTTTCCACCCCACTCGTTGCTGTCTCCGCAGCAACGCCTCAGCCAATCAGAGTCGACTTGGCAACCAATCAGCTCCCTTTCCTCCTGCAGTATAAATCGTTGCGATTGTCTGAAATTTGGTGTTCTTGTGTTTGTCCAGGTGAGCCCGAGGGAAAAAGTTTCTTTAGTCACCTTAAACGTCTCAGTTGGGATCACCCCCCAATCTTCTGTACTCAAGGGAATACAGACCTCGTCCATGCAACCTGTCCGTAATGATTTAACCCTTTGTGCGCTGGTGAATCGGCACTGCACCTCCTCCAAGGCTCAGATATCCTTCCTGAGCGGAGTCAGATGGGGGTCTAACCAGAGAGAGGGGCCGGCTCTCTCTCTCTCTCTTTCTCTCTCTCTTTTTCTCTCTTCTCTCTCTCTCTCCTTCTTTCTCTCTCTCTTTTTCTCTCTTCTCTCTCTCTCTCTCAATCTTTTCTCTCTTCTCTCTCTCTCTTTCTTTCTCTCTCTCTTTTTCTCTCTTCCCTCTCTCTCTCTCTTTTCTCTCTTTTTCTCTCCTCTCTCTCTCTCTCACTTTTTCTCTCCTCTCTCTCCCTCTCTCTTCTCTCTCTCTCTCTTTTTTCTCTCTCTCTTTCTCTCTTCGCTCTCTCTCTTTCTTTTTCTCTCTTTTTCTCTTTTCTCTCTCTCTCTCTTCTCTCCTCTCTCTCTTTTTCTCTCTTCTCTCTCTCTCTTCTCTCTCTCTCTTTTCTCTCCTCTCTCGCTCTCTCTCTTTTCTCTCTTCTCTCTCTCTCTCACTCTCTCTCTCTTTTTCTCTCTCTTCTCTCTCTCTCTTTTGCTCTCTTATCTCTCTCTCTCTCTCTTTCTCTCTTCTCTCTCTCTCTCTTTTTCTCTCTTCTCTCTCTCTCCCTCTCTCTCTCTCTCTTTCTCTCTTCTCTCTCTCTCTCTTTTTCTCTCTTCTCTCTCTCTCTCCCTCTGTCTCTCTCTCTCTCTCTTTCCGTCTCTCTCTCTCTCTCATACTCTGATTGTTGTTGGAGAGCACTGGGGTCAGGTACGACACTTTGGCCCTTGGCCACCCGGAGGTCAAAACCAGAGGTAGGCTCGTTGGGGAGATGAAGGGGCCCTCACTCAGGTGTGGAGAGGGAAAGAGTTTGGGGGTGGGGGTGGGGGTGGGGGGTTGGGCGGGGAGGGCGGTGGTGGGAGGGGGGAGGTGGTGGAGGAAGCGGGGAGAATGTTGGCGGGGGGAGGCGAGGGTTGGAGAGGGGGCCAGCGGACTGAGCCGAGCACCCTGGCAATGCCGCATTTTTTGGAATCGTGTGTGGGATGTGGGTGTCGTTGGCGAAGGTTGGCATTTACTGCCCACCCTTAACCGTCCCTTGACCAGGGGCGGTGT
>NC_054490.1:7491359-7496359 GCF_017639515.1 Carcharodon carcharias
CCCCCTTCAGAGTGACTCCCTCTTTAAACAGGGTCCCCGAGGGAGAGACTCCCTCTTTAAACAGGGTCCCTTAAAAACAGACCCCTCTTTACACAGGGTCCCTGACGGTGAGACTCCCTCTTTAAACAGGGTCTCCAAGGGAGAGACTCCCTCTTTAAACAGGGTGCCCGAGGGGGAGACTCTGTCTTTAAACAGGGTCCCCGAGGGAGAGACTCCCTCTTTAAACAGGGTCCCCGAGGGAGAGACTCCCTCTTTAAACAGGGTCCCTGATGGAGAGACTCCCTCTTTAAACAGGGTCCCTGACGGAGAGACTCCCTCTTTAACCAGGGTCCCCGAGGGAGAGACTCCCTCTTTAAACAGGGTCCCCGAGGGAGAGACTCCCTCTTTAAACAGGGTCCCTGACGGAGAGACTCCTTCTTTAAACAGGGTCCCCGAGGGAGAGACTCCCTCTTTAAACAGGGTCCCCGAGGGAGAGTCTCCCTCTTTAAACAGTGTGCCCGAGGGAGAGACTCCCTCTTTAAACAGGGTCCCCGAGGGAGAGACTCCCTCTTTAAACAGGGTCCCTGAGGGAGAGACTCCCTCTTTAAACAGGGTCCCCGAGGGAGAGAATTCCAATTTGAACCAGCCACTCACCGTTAAAGTAGACAGCATTGAGCAGCATCAGGATGGTGTCTCCTGGCACATAGTCCAACAGCTTCTTAATCTTGCCACCTGTGTTCTGTGCCACCCAGCTGTTTATGTTCCTCACGTTCTCGGTCATGTTCATCATCAGTGGCATGGGTTTATACCCATAGAAGTACTTGGAACGTTCCATAAAGGATGTCTGCAGGCATGTGCCTGGATGGAGACAGGAAGAGAGCGGGAGAGAGAGAGAGAGAGAGAGAGAGAGAGTGAGAGAGCAATGGTCAGAAGCTGAACGACAACAGCAGGGTAGGTTGTCACCACACCGTCACCGACACCTGGTGTCCAATCGCAACCAAGACCCTTCCCAAAGAGACTCAAGACGTCAGGGACCACACCGAGCAGGAATGCTCCCGCAACACTCAAGAAGCTCGACACCGTCCAGGACAAAGCAGCCCCGCTTGATCGGCCTCCCCCATCCACAAACGTTCAGTCCCTCCACCACCGACGCACAGTAGCAGCAGCGTGTGTACCATCTACAAGATGCACTGCAGCAACTCACCAAGGCTCCTTCGACAGCACCTTCCAAACCCACCACCTCTACCATCTAGAAGGACGAGGGCAGCAGACACATGGGGAACACCCACCGCCTGGAAGTTCCCCTCCGAGCCCCTCACCATCCCGACTTGGAAATATACCCGGCCTCGTATGTTATAGAGTTGTACACCTCGAGCCTGTTACACAGGAACAATGAAAATTTCAAAACCGAGATTGAAGGGCTAGTGTTTGGGGTAAGGGGTTTAAGGTTCACCAAACCAGGGTGTGTAGAGTTAGGGTGAAGGTCAAACAGGCTGGAGGAGGGGGCTGAAAGGGGCCTCCTCCTGTTCCTGTGTAACAGGCTCGAGGAGGAGGGGGGCTGAATGGGGCTTCCTCCTGTCCCTGTGTAACAGGCTCGAGGAGGGGGGCTGAATGGGGTCTCCTCCTGTTCCTGTGTAACAGGCTCGAGGAGGGGGCTGAATGGGACATTCTCCGGCCTCCTATTTTGGATGTTCTTGCTTCTCAAAGTGACTCAGGAGAGTGGTGGGGGGGGTTGGGGAGGGGGGGGGTGGTTAAGCGGGGGGTGGGGGGAGGTGGAAGCAAGCAGCACCCACCTTGTCTGTAGAAGAGCTGGGAGGCCGACAGGAGAGAGTGCGTCCGCTTCAGGAGGTCTTTGAAGGCCTGGTGCACGCAGCCATTCTCCCGGGTGTAGAACAGCGCCTCCTCCAGTTCGTGTTGCGTCTCGTTCTTGGCGCCTGCGGTGAAAGACCGGACATTGAAAAATTATCCCCGGCCGAAGGTCAGGCCTTTTGTTCCTCGATAAAGGAAGCGAGGATTTGACTTCGGACCACCTGATCCGATTGTCGGGAACTCTCAATTCACTGAACATCCAGGCTCGGGGCTGACAAGTGGCAAGTAACATTCACACCACACAAGTGCCAGGCAATGACCATCTCCAACAAGAGAGAATCTAACCATCGCCCCTTGACATTCAATGGCATCACCATCACTGAATCCCCCACTATCAACATCCTGGGGGTTACCATTGACCAAAAACTGAACTTTTTGGTATTATCCATTTACAGGATGTGGGCTTCGCTGGCTGGGCCCAGCATTTATTGCCCATTCCTCATTGCCCCCTTGAGAAGGTGGTGGGGGTGAGCTGCCTTCTTGAACCAATGTGGTGTAGGTACATCCACAGTGCGTTTAGGAAGTTGCCATTTCAATACTGTGGCTACAAGAGCAGGTCAGAGGCTGGGAATCCTGCGGAGAGTAACTCACCTCCTGACTCCCCCAAAGCCTGCCACCATCTACAAGGCACAAGTCAGGAGTGTGATGGATACTCCCCACTTGCCTGGATGAGTTGCAGCTCCGACAACACTCAAGAAGCTCGACACCGTCCAGGACAAAGCAGCCCCGCTTGATCGGCCCCCCATCCACAAACATTCATTCCCTCCACCACCGACGCACAGTAGCAGCAGTGTGTGTACCATCTACAAGATGCACTGCAGCAACTCACCAAGGCTCCTTCGACAGCACCTTCCAAACCCACCACCTCTACCATCTAGAAGGACAAGGGCAGCAGACACATGGGGAACACCCACCGTCTGGAAGTTCCCCTCCAAGTCACTCACCATCCTGACTTGGAAATATATCGGCCGTTCCTTCACTGTCGCTGGGTCAAAATCCTGGAACTCCCTCCCTAACAGCACTGTGGATGTACCTACACCACACGGACAAAATCCAGGAACTTCCTCCCTAACAGCGCTGTGGGTGTACCTACACCACACGGACAAAATCCTGGAACTCCCTCCCTAACAGCACCGTGGGTGTACCTACACCACACGGGACAAAATCCTGGAACTCCCTCCCTAACAGCGCTGTGGGTGTACCTACACCACACGGGACAAAATCCTGGAACTCCCTCCCTAACAGTGCCGTGGGTGCACCTACACCACACGGGGACTGCAGTGGCTCAAGAAGGCAGCTCACCCACCACCTTCTCAAGGGGGCAATTAGGGATGGGCATTAAATGCTGGGCCCAGCCAGCGACACCCACATCCCATGAATGAATTAAAAAAATGCTTCATTGTCAAGGACTCAGACCATTCTGGAAGGATTTGTGTTTTTTTTTTAAAAGATTCTGTCCTTAAAGGGTTAACACAGGGACTCCGGTGGCTGCTGTTCCTGGAAAAGACGGCATTGTACAGGAAAAGGTAATTAATCAGTTTTAAAAGAGCAAGAGCCCTTTTGACCCCAGCGGATTGTTTACAAAAGTAGAGGGGGGGGGTTCACATGGTGGTTTATGGCTCTGGGCAAAGACCACGTCTGGAAAACTGCATTTAAAAAACTGGCTTTGGTTTAGATTCGGAGGAGAGAATGACTGCTTGAGTAAAGAAGACAGCAGCTTCCAAAGCTCCAGACCCAGTCCAAAGCAAACAGTCACCGAAGGTCGCTCTGGATCTGCTCTACATCCTGAAATGTACTGACTGTGAAGCCCGCCTGCAAAGCAGAGCGAGAGTCATCGATTGTTTCCCAGACCAGCGCTGGGAGACCAACTGTATAACCCCGGACACCATTTCAAGGTCTTTACCAGACTCCCTTGAATCTTTGATTTTTATCCATGTGGGCAGAATTCCTCTATTTTATTTATGTATTGGTGTGTGTGTGTTTGTGTGTGTGTGTGCATATGTGTGTGTATGCACGTGTGTGCATACGTGCATATGATTGTGTGTGTGTGTATGAGTGTGTGCATACGCGTGTGTGATTGTGCGTATGTGTGTGCGCAAACGTGCGTGTGTTTGTGTGTGTACATGTGCGTGATTGCGTGTGTGTGTATGTGTGTGCGTGCACGTGTGTTCATACGTGCATGTGATTGTGTGTGTGTGTGCATTCGTGTGATTGTGTGTATGTCTGTGTGCACACGTGTGTGATTGTGTGTGTGTGTTATTGTGTGTGTGTGCGTGTGATTGTGTGTGCACTTGCGTGTGATTGTGTGTGTGTTATTATGTGTGTGTGCGTGCGTGTGATTGTGTGTGTGCGTGCGTGTGATTGTGTGATTGTGTGTATGTGTGTGTGCGCATACGTGCATGTGTTTGTGTGCGTACATGTGCGTGATTGTGCTTGTGTGTGTGTGCACATGTGTGCATACGTGCGTGTGATTGTGTGTGAATGTAAGTGTGCGCACGTGTGTGCATACGTGCATGTGATTGTGTGTGTGTGTGCATTCGTGTGATTGTGTGTATGTTTGTGTGCACGTGCGTGTGATTGTGTGTGCGTGTGTGTGATTGTGTGTGTGTGCGTGCGTGTGATTGTATCTGTGTGTGTGCGCGTGCTTGTCATTGTGTGTGTGCGCGTGTCATTGTGTCTGTGTGTGTGCGTGTGCGTGTGATTGTGTGTGTGTGTGCGCGAGTGATTGTGTATGTGTGTGTGCACGAGTGATTGTGTGTGCACGCGTGCGTGTGATTGTGTGTGTGTGCGCGTGTGTGTGATTGTGTGTGTGTGCGAGTGATTGTTTGTGTATGTGTGAGTGTGTATGCGCGTGTGTGTGTGCATGTGTACGTGTGTGTGTGTGCGTGTGTGTGTGTGTGTGTGTGCGTGTGCGTGTGTCTGTGAGTGTGTGTGTGTGTGTGCATGTGCATGTGTCTGTGTGTGTGTGTGCATGTGCGTGAGTGCGTGTGCATGCATGTGTGTAGGTTAAGGTACTTCGAAAGAGTACTTATTACACTTTCCTATTTCACACTGCCTGTTAACAAGCTTTGCCTTCCTACTTGACCAGCCTGGTTTTATAATAAACTAATAATTGTGTTGTTTACTGAAGAATCCTGGGCTTTGAGCGGTGG
>NC_054490.1:7516615-7700830 GCF_017639515.1 Carcharodon carcharias
GGAACGCACTGTCTGAGAGTGTGGAGGAGACAGGGTCAATCGAGTGGTTAGGATTCTGGAACGCACTGTCTGAGAGTGTGGTTGAGTCAGGTCAATTGAGTGGTTAGGATCTGGAAACGACTGTCTGAGAGTGTGGGGGAGACAGGGCAATCTAGTGGTTAGGATCTGGAACGCACTGTCTGAGAGTGTGGTGGAGACCAGGGTCAATTGAGTGGTTAGGATCTGGAACGCACTGTCTGACTGTGTGTTGGAAACAGGGTCAATCGAGTGGTTAGGATTTGGAATGCACTGTCTGAGAGTGTGGGGGAGACAGGGTCAATTGAGTGGTTAGGATCTGGAACGCACTGTCTGAGAGTGTGGGGGAGACAGGGTCAATGAGTGGTTAGGATTTGGAACGCACTGTCTGAGAGTGTGGTGGAGACAGGGTCAATCGAGTGGTTAGGATCTGGAACGCACTGTCTGAGAGTGTGGGGGAGACAGGGTCAATCGAGTGGTTAGGATCTGGAACGCACTGTCTGAGAGTGTGGGGAGACAGTGTCAATCGAGTGGTTAGGATCTGGAACGCACTGACCGAGAGTGTGGTGGAGACGGGGTCAATCGAGTGTTTAGGATATGGAACGCACTGTCTGAGAGTGTGGTGGAGACAGGGTCAATCGAGTGTTTAGGATCTGGAACGCAGTGTCTGAGGGTGTGGGGGAGACAGGGTCAATCGAGTGGTTAGGATCTGGAACGCACTGTCTGAGAGTGTGGGGAGACAGGGTCAATCGAGTGGTTAGGATCTGGAACGCACTGTCTGAGAGTGTGGTGGAGACAGGGTCAATCGAGTGGTTAGGATCTGGAACGCACTGTCTGAGAGTGTGGTGGAGACAGGGTCAATCGAGTGGTTAGGATCTGGAACGCACTGTCTGAGAGTGTGTGGAGACAGGGTCAATCGAGTGTTAGGATCTGGAACGCACTGTCTGAGAGTGTGGGGGAGACAGGGTCAATCGAGTGGTTAGGATCTGGAACGCACTGTCTGAGACTGTGTGGGAGACAGGGTCAATTGAGTCGTTAGGATCTGGAACGCACTGTCTGAGAGTGTGGGGGAGACAGGTTCAATCGAGTGGTTAGGATCTGGAACGCACTGTCTGAGAGTGTGGGGGAGACAGGGTCAATCGAGTGGTTAGGATCTGGAACGCACTGTCTGAGAGTGTGGTGGAGACAGGGTCAATCGAGTGGTTAGGATCTGGAACGCACTGTCTGAGAGTGTCGGGGAGACAGGGTCAATCGAGTGGTTAGGATCTGGAACGCATTGTCTGAGATTGTTTGGGAGACAGGGTCAATCGAGTGGTTAGGATCTGGAACGCACTGTCTGAGAGAGTGGTGGACACAGGGTCAATTGAGTGGTTAGGATCTGGAACGCACTGTCTGAGATTGTGGGAGACAGGGTCAATCGAGTGGTTAGGATCTGGAAACGCACTGTCTGAGAGTGTGGGGAGACAGGGTCAATCGAGTGGTTAGGATCTGGAACGCACTGTCTGAGAGTGTGGAGGAGACAGGGTCAATCGAGTGGTTAGGATCTGGAACGCACTGTCTGAGAGTGTGGTGGAGACAGGGTCAATCGAGTGTTAGGATCTGGAACGCCACTGTCTGAGAGTGTGGAGGGAGACAGGGTCAATCGATTGGTTAGGATCTATATTGCACTGTCTGAGAGTGTGATGGAGACAGGGTCAATTGAGTGGTTAGGATCTGGAACGCACTGTCTGAGAGTGTGGGTGAGACAGGGTCAATCGAGTGGTTAGGATCTGGAACGCACTGTCTGAGAGTGTGATGGAGACAGGGTCAATTGAGTCGTTACGATCTGGAACGCACTGTCTGAGAGTGTGGGGGAGACAGGGTCAATCGAGTGGTTAGGATCTGGAATGCACTGTCTGAGTGTATGGTGGAGACAGGGTCAATCGAGTGGTTAGGATCTGGAACGCACTGTCTGAGAGTGTAGGGGAGAAAGGGTCAATCGAGTGGTTGGATCCGGAACGCACACTCTGAGAGTGTGGTGGAGGACAGGGTCTATCGAGACGTGAGTGGTATAGTGGTTAGGCTTTGGAAGGACTCGTCTGAGTGTGTGGGGAGACAGGGTCAATCGAATGGTTAGGATCTGGAACGCACTGTCTGAGAGTGTGGGGAAGACAGGGTCAATCGAGTGGTTAGGATCTGGAATGCCCTGTCTGAGAGTGTGAGGGAGACAGGGTCAATCGAGTGGTTAGGATCTGGAACGCACTGTCTGAGAGTGTGGTGGGGACAGGGTCAATGGGGCTAGTTAGGATCTGGAACGCACTGTCTGAGATTGTGGGGGAGACAGGGTCAATCGAGTGGTTAGGATCTGGAACGCACTGTCTGAGAGTGTGGAGGAGACAGGGTCAATCGAGTGGTTAGGATCTGGAACGCACTGTCTGAGAGTGTTGGGGGAGACAGGGTCAATCGAGTGGTTAGGATCTGGAACGCACTGTCTGAGAGTGTGGTGGAGACAGGGTCAATCGAGTGGTTAGGATCTGGAACGCACTGTCTGAGAGTGTGGTGGAGACAGGGTCAATTGAGTCGTTAGGATCTGGAACGCACTGTCTGAGAGTGTGGGGGAGACAGGGTCAATCGAGTGGTTAGGATCTGGAACGCACTGTCTGAGAGTGTTGGGTGAGACAGGGTCAATCGAGTGGTTAGGATCTGGAACGCACTGTCTGAGAGTGTGGTGGAGACAGGGTCAATCGAGTGGTTAGGATCTGGAACGCACTGTCTGAGAGTGTGGGGGAGACAGGGTCAATCGAGTGGTTAGGATCTGGAACGCACTGTCTGAGAGTGTGGTGGAGACAGGGTCAATCGAGTGGTTAGGATCTGGAACGCACTGTCTGAGAGTGTGGTGGAGACAGGGTAAATTGAGTCGTTAGGATCTGGAACGCACTGTCTGAGAGTGTGGTGGAGACAGGGTCAATTGAGTCGTTAGGAACTGGAACGCACTGTCTGAGAGTCTGGAGGAGACAGGGTCAATCGAGTGGTTAGGATCTGGAACGCACTGTCTGAGAGTGTGGCGGAGACAGGGTCAATTGAGTCGTTAGTATCTGGAACGCACTGTCTGAGAGTATGGTGGAGACAGGGTCAATCGAGTGGTTAGGATCTGGAACGCACTGTCTGAGAGTGTTGGGTAAGACAGGGTCAATCGATTGGTTAGGATCTGGAACGCTCTGTCTGAGAGTGTGGAGAAGACAGGGTCAATCGAGTGGTTAGGATCTGGACCGCACTGTCTGGAGTGTGGAGGGAGACAGGGTCAATCGAGTGGTTAGGATCTGGAACGCACTGTCTGAGAGTGTGGTGGAGACAGGGTCAATCGAGTGGTTAGGATCTGGAACGCACTGTCTGAGAGTGTGGTGGAGACAGGGTCAATCGAGTCGTTAGGATCTGGAACGCACTGTCTGAGTGTGTGGGGGAGACAGGGTCAATCGAGTGGTTAGGATCTGGAACGCACTGTCTGAGAGTGTGGTGGAGACAGGGTCAATCGAGTGGTTAGGATCTGGAACGCACTGTCTGAGAGTGTGGTGGAGACAGGGTCAATTGAGTGGTTAGGATCTGGAACGCACTGTCTGAGAGTGTGGGGGAGACAGGGTCAATCGAGTGGTTAGGATCTGGAACGCACTGTCTGAGAGTGTGGTGGAGACAGGGTCAATCGAGTGGTTAGGATCTGGAACGCACTGTCTGAGAGTGTGTGGAGACAGGGTCAATCGAGTGGTTAGGATTTGGAACGCACTGTCTGAGAGTGTAATGCAGAAAGGGTCAATTGAGTCGTTAGCATCTGGAACGCACTGTCTGAGAGTTTGGGGGAGACAGGTTCAATTGAGTGGTAAGGATCTGGAACGCACTGTCTGAGAGTGTGGGGAAGACAGGGTCAATCGAGGGGTTAGGATCTGGAACGCACTGTCTGAGACTTGTGGGGGAGGACAGGGTCAAATCGAGTGCTTTAGGATCTGGAACGCACTTTCTGAGCGTATGGAGGAGACAGGGTCAATCGAGTGGTTAGGATTTGGACCGCACTTTCTGAGAGTGTGGGGAAGACAGGGTCAATCGAGTGGTTAGGATCTGGATCGCACTGTCTGAGTCTGTGGTGGAGACAGGGTCAATCGAGTGGTTAGGATCTGGAACGCACTGTCTGAGAGTGTGGTGGAGACAGGGTCAATCGAGTCGTTAGGATCTGGAACGCACTGTCTGAGTGTGTGGGGGAGACAGGGTCAATCGAGTTGGTTAGGATCTGGAACGGCACTGTCTGGAGAGTGTGGTGGAGACAGGTCAATCGAGTCGGTTAGGATCTGGAACGCACTGTCTGAGAGTGTGGTGGAGACTAGGGTCAATCGGAGTGGTTAGGAATCGGAAGCACTGACTGAGAGTTTGGGGAGACAGGGTCAATCGTGTGGTTAGGATCTGGCATGCACTGTCAGAGTGTGTGGTGGAGACAGGGTCAATTGAGTGGTCAGGATCTGGAACGCACTGTCTGAGAGTGTTGAGGGGAGACAGGGTCAATCGAGTCGTGGTTAGGATCTGGAACGCACTGGCTGAGTGTGGTGGAGACAGGTCAATTCGAGTGGTTAGGATCTGGAACGCACTGTCTGAGAGTGTGTGGAGACAGGGTCAATCGAGTGGTTAGGATCTGGAAAGCACTGTCCTGAGAGTGTGGGTGGAGACAGGGTCAATCGAGTGGTTAGGATCTGGAACGCAAATGCTGAAGTGATGGTGGAGACAGGTCAATCGAGTGGTTAGGATCTGGATAGCACTGTCTGAGAGTGTCGGTGAGACAGGGTCAATGAGAGGTTTGGATCTGGAACCACTGTCTGAGATTGTGGGGGAGACAGGGTCAATCGAGTGGTTAGTATCTGGAACGCACTGTCTGAGAGTATGTAGGAGACAGGGTCAATCGAGTGGTTAGGATTTGGAATGCACTGTCTGAGAATGTTGGGGGAGACAGGGTCAATCGAGTGGGTAGGATCTGGAACGCACTGTCTGAGAGTCTTTGGGATTCAGGATCAATTGAGTGGTTAGTATCTGGAACGCACTGTCTGAGAGTGTGGAGGAGACAGGGTTAATCGAGTGGTTAGGATCTGGAACGCACTGTCTGAGAGTGTGGTGGAGACAGGGTCAATCGAGTGGTTAGGATCTGGAACGCACTGTCTGAGAGTGTGGTGGAGACAGGGTCAATCGAGTGGTTAGGATCTGGAACGCACTGTCTGAGAGTGTGGTGGAGACAGGGTCAATCGAGTGGTTAGGATCTGGAACGCCCTGTCTGAGAGTGTGGTGGAGACAGGGTCAATCGAGTGGTTAGGATCTGGAACGCACTGTCTGAGAGTCTGGTGGAGACAGGGTCAATCGAGTGGTTAGGATCTGGAACGCACTGTCTGAGAGTGTGGGGGAGACAGGGTCAAGTTGAGTGGTTAGGATCTGGACAGCACTGTCTGAGATTGTCAGGGAGACAGGGTCAATCGAGTTGTTAGGATCTGGAACGCACTGTCTGAGAGTGTGGAGGACAGGGTCAATGAGTGGTTAGATCTGGAATGCCACTGTCTGAGATGTGTTGGGGAGACAGGGTCAATTGAGTCGGTTAGGATCTGGAACGCACTGTCTGAGTGTGGGTCGAGACAGGTCAATCGAGTGGTTTAGGATCTGGAACGCAATTTCTGAGATTGTGGGGAAGACAGGGTCAATCGAGTGGTTAGGATCTGGAACGCACTGTCTGAGAGTGTGTGGAGACAGGGTCAATTGAGTGTTAGATCTGGAACGCACTGTCTGAGAGTGTGGGGAAACAGGTCGATCGAGTGGTTAGGATCTGGATGCACTGTCTGAGAGTGTGGTAGAGACAGGGTCAATCGAGTGGTTAGGATCTGGAACGCACTGTCTGAGAGTGTGGTGGAGACAGGGTCAATCGAGTGGTTAGGATCTGGAACGCACTGTCTGAGAGTGTGGGGGAGACAGGGTAAATCGAGTGGTTAGGATCTGGAACGCACTGTCTGAGAGTGTGTGGGGGAGACAGGGTCAATCGAGTGGTTAGGATCTGGAACGCACTGTCTGAGAGTGTGGGGGAGACAGGGTCAATCGAGTATTTAGGATCTGGAACTCACTGTCTGAGAGTGGGGGGAGAAAGGTTCAGTCGAGTGGTTAGCATCTCGAACGCACTGTCTGAGAGTGTGGGGGAGACAGGGTCAATCGAGTGGTTAAGATCTGGAACGCACTGTCTGAGAGTGTGGGGGAGACAGGGTCAATTGAGTGGTTAGGATCTGGAATGCACTGTCTGAGAGGGTGGGGGAGACAGGGTCAATCGAGTGGTTAGGATCTGGAACGCACTGTCTGAGAGTGTGGTGGAGACAGGGTCAATCGAGTGGTTAGGATCTGGAACGCACTGTCTGTGAGTGTGGGGGAGACAGGGTCAATCGAGTGGTTAGGATCTGGAATGCCCTGTCTGTGAGTGTGTGGAGGACAGGTCAATCGAGTGGTTAGGATCTGGAACGCACTGTCTGAGAGTGTGGTGGAGACAGCTTCAATTGAGTCGTTAGGATCTGGATCGCACTGTCTGAGATTTTGGGGGAGACAAGGTCAATCGAGTGGTTAGGATCTGGAATGCACTGTCTGAGAGTATGGTGGAGACAGGGTCAATCGAGTGGTTAGGATCTGGAACGCACTGTCTGAGAGTGTGGGGGAGACAGGGTCAATCGAGTGGTTAGGATCTGGAACGCACTGTCTGAGAGTATGGAGGAGACAGGGTCAATCGAGTGGTTAGGATCTGGAACGCACTGTCTGAGAGTGTGGTGGAGACAGGGTCAATCGAGTGGTTAGGATCTGGAACGCACTGTCTGAGAGTGTGGGCGAGACAGGGTCAATCGAGTGGTTAAGATCTGGAATGCACTGTCTGAGAGTTATTGGGAGAAAGGGTCAATTGAGTGGTTAGGATCTGGAACGCACTGTCTGAGAGTGTTGGGGAGACAGGGTCAATTGAGTGGTTAGGATCTGGAACGCACTGTCTGAGAGTGTGGTGGGGACAGGGTCAATCGAGTGGTTAGGATCTGGAACGCACTGTCTGAGATTGTGGTGGAGACAGGGTCAATCGAGTGGTTAGGATCTGGAACGCACTGTCTGAGAGTGTGATGGAGACAGGGTCAATCGAGTGGTTAGGATCTGGAACGCACTGTCTGAGAGTGTGGTGGAGACAGGGTCAATCGAGTGGTTAGGATCTGGAACGCACTGTCTGAGGATTGTGGGAGACAGGGTCAATCGAGTGGTTAGGATCTGGAACGCACTGTCTGAGAGTGTGGTGGAGACAGGGTCAATCGAGTGGTTAGGATCTGGAACGCACTGTCTGAGAGTGTGGGGGAGACAGGGTCAATCGAGTGGTTAGGATCTGGAATGCACTGTCTGAGAGTGTGGTGGAGACAGGGTCAATCGAGTGGTTAGGATCTGGAACGCACTGTCTGAGAGTGTGGTGGAGACAGGGTCAATCGAGTGGTTAGGATCTGGAACGCACTGTCTGAGAGTGTGGTGGAGACAGGGTCAATCGAGTGGTTAGGATCTGGAACGCACTGTCTGAGAGTGTGGTGGAGACAGGGTCAATTGAGTGGTTAGGATCTGGAACGCACTGTCTGAGAGTGTGGTGGAGACAGGGTCAATCGAGTGGTTAGGATCTGGAACGCACTGTCTGAGAGTGTGGTGGAGACAGGGTCAATCGAGTGGTTAGGATCTGGAACGCACTGTCTGAGATTGTGTTGGAGACAGGGTCAATCGAGTGGTTAGGATCTGGAACGCACTTTCCGAGGATATGGAGGAGACAGGGTCAATCGAGTGGATAGGATCTGGAACGCACTGTCTGAGAGTGTGGGGGAGACAGGTTCAATTGAGTGGTAAGGATCTGGAACGCACTGTCTGAGAGTATGGGGAAGACAGGGTCAATGGAATGGTTACGATCTGGAACACACTGTCTGAGTGTGTGTTGGAGACAGGGTCAATCGAGTGGTTAGGATCTGGAACGCACTGTCTGAGATTGTGGTGTAGACAGGGTCATTCGAGTGGTTAGGATCTGGAACGCACTGTCTGAGTGTGGTGGAGGACAGGGTCAATCGAGTGGTTAGGATCTGGAACGCACTGTCTGAGATGTCGGTGGAGACAGGGTCAATCGAGTGGTTAGGATCTGGAATGCACTGTCTGAGAGTGTGGTGGGAGACAGGGTCAATCGAGTGGTAGGATCTGGAACGCACTGTCTGAGAGTGTGGGGAGACAGGGTCAATCGAGTGGTTAGGATCTGGAATGCACTGTCTGAGAGTGTGGGGGAGACAGGGTCAATCGAGTGGTTAGGATCTGGAACGCACTGTCTGAGAGTGTGGTGGAGACAGGGTCAATCGAGTGTTAGGATCTGGAACGCACTGTCTGAGAGTGTGGTGGAGACAGGGTCAATCGAGTGGTTAGGATCTGGAACGCACTGTCTGAGTGTGTGGTGGAGACAGGGTCAATCGAGTGGTTAGGATCTGGAACGCACTGTCTGAGAGTGTGGTGGAGACAGGGTCAATTGAGTGGTTAGGATCTGGAACGCACTGTCTGAGAGTGTGGGGGAGACAGGGTCAATCGAGTGGTTAGGATTTGTAACACACTGTCTGAGAGTGTGGGGGAGACAGGGTCAATCGAGTGGTTAGGATCTGGAACGCACTGTCTGAGAGTGTGGTGGAGACAGGGTCAATCGAGTGGTTAGGATCTGGAACGCACTGTCTGAGAGTGTGGTGGAGACAGGGTAAATTGAGTCGTTAGGAACTGGAACGCACTGTCTGAGACTGTGGGCTGACAGGGTCATTCGAGTGGTTAGGATCTGGAACGCACTGTCTGAGAGTATGGAGGAGACAGGGTCAATCGAGTGGTTAGGATCTGGAACGCACTGTCTGAGAGTGTGGTGGAGACAGGGTCAATCGAGTGGTTAGGATCTGGAATGCACTGTCTGAGAGTGTGGTGGAGACAGGGTCAATCGAGTGGTTAGGATCTGGAACGCACTGTCTGAGAGTGTGGTGGAGACAGGGTCAATCGAGTGGTTAGGATCTGGAACGCACTGTCTGAGAGTGTGGTGGAGACAGGGTCAATCGAGTGGTTAGGATCTGGAACGCACTGTCTGAGAGTGTGGGGGAGACAGGGTCAATCGAGTGGTTAGGATCTGGAACGCACTGTCTGAGAGTGTGGGGGAGACAGGGTCAATCGAGTGGTTAGGATCTGGAACGCACTGTCTGAGAGTGTGGAGGAGAAGGGGTCAATCGAGTGGTTAGGATCTGGAACGCACTGTCTGAGAGTGTGGGGGAGACAGGGTCAATCGAGTGGTTAGGATCTGGAACGCACTGTCTGAGAGTGTGGGGGAGACAGGGTCAATCGAGTGGTTAGGATCTGGAACGCACTGTCTGAGAGTGTGGTGGAGACAGGGTCAATCGAGTGGTAAGGATCTGGAACGCACTGTCTGAGATTGTGGGGAGACAGGGTCAATCGAGTGGTTAGGATCTGGAACGCACTGTCTGAGAGTGTGGTGGAGACAGGGTCAATCGAGTGGTTAGGATCTGGAACGCACTGTCTGAGAGTGTGGGGAAGACAGGGTCAATCGAGTGGTTAGGATCTGGAACGCACTGTCTGAGTGTGTGGTGGAGACAGGGTCAATCGAGTGGTTAGGATCTGGAACGCACTGTCTGAGAGTGTGGTGGAGACAGGGTCAATCGAGTGGTTAGGATCTGGAACGCACTGTCTGAGAGTGTGGTGGAGACAGGGTCAATCGAGTGGTTAGGATCTGGAACGCACTGTCTGAGAGTGTGGTGGAGACAGGGTCAATCGAGTGGTTAGGATCTGGAACGCACTGTCTGAGAGTGTGGTGGAGGACAGGGTCAATCGAGTGTTAGGATCTGGAACGCACTGTCGGAGAGTGTGGGGAGACAGGGTCAATCGAGTGGTTAGGATCTGGAACGCCCTGTCTGAGAGTGTGAGGGAGACAGGGTCAATCGAGTGGTGAGGATCTGGAACGCACTGTCTGAGAGTGTGGTGGAGACATGGTCAATGGGGCTAGTCAGGATCTGGAACGCACTGTCTGAGGTTGTGGTGGAGACAGGGTCAATCGAGTGGTTAGGATCTGGAACGCACTGTCAGAGAATATGGAGGAGACAGGGTCAATCGAATGGTTAGGATCTGGAACGCACTGTCTGAGAGTGTGGGGGAGACAGGGTCAATCGAGTGGTTAGGATCTGGAACGCACTGTCTGAGAGTGTGAGGGAGACAGGGTCAACTGAGTGGTTATGATCTGAAATGCACTGTCCGAGATTGTGGGGGAGACAGGGTCAATCGAGTGGTTAGGATCTGGAACGCACTGTCTGAGAGTGTGGTGGAGACAGGGTCAATCGAGTGGTTAGGATCTGGAACGCACTGTCTGAGAGTGTGGTGGAGACAGGGTCAATCGAGTGGTTAGGATCTGGAACGCACTGTCTGAGAGTGTGGGGGAGACAGGGTCAATCGAGTGGTTAGGATCTGGAACGCACTGTCTGAGAGTGTGGGGGAGACAGGGTCAATCGAGTGGTTAGGATCTGGAACGCACTGTCTGAGAGTGTGGGGAGACAGGGTCAATCGAGTGTTAGGATCTGGAATGCACTGTCTGAGAGTGTGGGGAGACAGGGTCAATCGAGTGGTTAGGATCTGGAACGCACTGTCTGAGAGTGTGGTGGAGGACAGGGTCAATCGAGTGGTTAGGATCTGGAACGCACTGTCTGAGAGTGTGGTGGAGACAGGGTCAATCGAGTGGTTAGGATCTGGAATGCACATGTCTGAGAGCGTTGGAGGAGACAGGGTCAATCGAGTGGTTTGGATCTGGAACGCCCTGTCTGAGAGTGTGGTGGAGACAGGGTCAATCGAGTGGTTAGGATCTGGAACGCACTGTCTGAGAGTGTGGGGGAGACAGGGTCAATCGAGTGGTTAGGATCTGGAACGCACTGTCTGAGAGTGTGGTGGAGACAGGGTCAATCGAGTGGTTAGGATCTGGAACGCACTGTCTGAGAGTGTGGTGGAGACAGGGTCAATCGAGTGGTTAGGATCTGGAACGCACTGTCTGAGAGTGTGGAGGGAGACAGGGTCAATCGAGTGGTTAGGATCTGGAACGCACTGTCTGAGAGTGTGGTGGAGACAGGGTCAATCGAGTGGTTAGGATCTGGAACGCACTGTCTGAGAGTGTGGTGGAGACAGGGTCAATCGAGTGGTTAGGATCTGGAACGCACTGTCTGAGAGTGTGGTGGAGACAGGGTCAATCGAGTGGTTAGGATCTGGAACGCACTGTCTGAGAGTGTGGGGAGACAGGGTCAATCGAGTGGTTAGGATCTGGAACTCACTGTCTGAGAGTGTGGAGGAGACAGGGTCAATCGAGTGGTTAGGATCTGGAACGCACTGTCTGAGAGTGTGGTGGAGACAGGGTCAATCGAGTGGTTAGGATCTGGAACGCACTGTCTGAGAGTGTGGGGGAGACAGGTCAATCGAGTGGTTAGGATCTGGAACGCACTGTCTGAGAGTGTGGTGGAGACAGGGTCAATCGAGTGGTTAGGATCTGGAACGCACTGTCTGAGAGTGTGGTGGAGACAGGGTCAATTGAGTGGTTAGGATCTGGAACGCACTGTCTGAGAGTGTGGTGGAGACAGGTTCAATTGAGTCGTTAGGATCAGGAACGCACTGTCTGAGAGTGTTTGGGAGACAGGGTCAATCGAGTGGTTAGGATCTGGAACGCACTGTCTGAGAGTGTGGATGGAGACAGGGTCAATCGAGTGGTTAGGATCTGGAACAGCACTGTCTGAGAGTGTGGGGGAGACAGGGTCAATCGAGTGGTTAGGATCTGGAACGCACTGTCCTGAGAGTGTGGGGAGACAGGTCAATTCGAGTGGTTAGGATCTGGAATGCACTGTCTGAGAGTGGCGGTGGAGACAGGGTCAATCGAATTGTTAGGATCTGGAACGCACTGTCTGAGAGTGTGTGGAAGACAGGGTCAATCGAGTGGTTAGGATTTGGGTTGCACTGTCTGTGAGTGTGGGGAAGTCAGGGTCAATTGAGTGGTTAGGATCTGGAACGCACTGTCTGAGATTGTGGGGGAGACAGGGTCAATCAAGTGGTTAGTATCTGGAACGCACTGTCTGAGAGTTTGGAGGTGACAGGGTCAACCGAGTGGTTAGAAACTGGAACGCACTGTCTGAGAGTGTGATGGAGACAGGGTCAATTCGAGTCGTTAGGATCTTGAACGCACTGTCTGAGAGTGTGGTGGAGACAGGGTCAATCGAGTGGTTAGGATCTGGAACGCACTGTCTGAGAGTGTGATGGAGACAGGGTCAATTGAGTCGTTAGGATCTGGAACACGCTGTCTGAGAGTGTGGGGGAGACAGGGTCAATCGAGTGGTTAGGATCTGGAACGCACTGTCTGAGAGTGTGGTGGAGATAGGGTCAATCGAGTGGTTAGGATCTGGAAAGCACTGTCTGAGAGTGTGGTGGAGACAGGGTCAATCGAGTGGTTAGGATCTGGAACGCACTGTCTGAGAGTGTGGTGGAGATAGGGTCAATCGAGTCGGTTAGGATCTGGAACGCACTGTCTGAGAGTGTGGTGGAGACAGGGTCAATCGAGTGGTTAGGATCTGGAACGCACTGTCTGAGAGTGGTGGGGGAGACAGGGTCAATCGAGTGGTTAGGATCTGGAACGCACTGTCTGAGAGTGTGGGGAGACAGGGTCAATCGAGTGGTTAGGATCTGGAACGCACTGTCTGAGAGTGTGATGGAGACAGGGTCAATCGAGTGGTTAGGATCTGGAACGCACTGTCTGAGAGTGTGGTGGAGACAGGGTCAATCGAGTGGTTAGGATCTGGAACGCACTGTCTGAGAGTGTGATGGAGACAGGGTCAATTGAGTGGTTAGGATCTGGAACGCACTGTCTGAGAGTGTGGGGGAGACAGGGTCAATTGAGTGGTTAGGATCTGGAACGCACTTTCTGAGATTGTGGGGGAGACAGGGTCAATCGAGTGGTTAGGATCTGGAACGCACTGTCTGAGAGTGTGGTGGAGACAGGGTCAATCGAGTGGTTAGGATCTGGAACGCACTGTCTGAGAGTGTGGGGAAGACAGGGTCAATCGAGTGGTTAGGATCTGGAACGCACTGTCTGAGTGTGTGGTGGAGACAGGGTCAATCGAGTGTTAGGATCTGGAACGCACTGTCTGAGTGTGTGGTGGAGACAGGATCAATCGAGTGGTTAGGATCTGGAACGCACTGTCTGAGATTGTGGGGAGACAGGGTCAATCGAGTGGTTAGGATCTGGAACGCACTGTCTGAGAGTGTGGTGGAGACAGGGTCAATCGAGTGGTTAAGATCTGGAATACACTGTCTGAGAGTGTGGTGGAGACAGGGTCAATCGAGTGGTTAGGATCTGGAACGCACTGTCTGAGAGTGTGATGGAGACAGGGTCAATTGAGTCGTTAGGATCTGGAACGCACTGTCTGAGAGTGTGGGGGAGACAGGGTCAATCGAGTGGTTAGGATCTGGAACGCACTGTCTGAGAGTGTGGTGGAGACAGGGTCAATTGAGTGGTTAGGATCTGGAACGCACTGTCTGAGAGTGTGGTGGAGACAGGGTCAATCGAGTGGTTAGGATCTGGAATGCACTGTCTGAGAGTGTGGTGGAGACAGGGTCAATCGAGTGGTTAGGATCTGGAACGCACTGTCTGAGAGTATGGAGGAGACAGGGTCAATCGAGTGGTTAGGATCTGGAACGCACTGTCTGAGAGTGTGGTGGAGACAGGGTCAATCGAGTGGTTAGGATCTGGAACGCACTGTCTGAGAGTGTGGTGGAGACAGGGTCAATCGAGTGGTTAGGATCTGGAACACACTGTCTGAGAGTGTGATGGAGACAGGGTCAATTGAGTCGTTAGGATTTGGAACGCACTGTCTGAGAGTGTGGGGGGGGGGAGACAGGTCAATCGAGTGGTTAGGATCTGGAAAGCACTGTCTGAGAGTGTGAGGGGAGACAGGGTCAATTGAGATGGTTAGGATCTGGGAACGCACTGTCTGAGAGTGGTGGGAGACAGGGTCAATCGAGTGGTTAGGATCTGGAACGCACTGTCTGAGAGTGTGGTGAGACAGGGTCAATCGAGTGTTAGATCTGGAATCACTGTCTGAGAGTTTGGGGGAGGGACAGGTTCAATCGAGTGGTTAGGATTGGAACGCACTGTCTGAGAGTGTGTGGAGACAGGGTCAATTGAGTGGTTAGGATCTGGAACGCACTGTCTGAGAGTATGGAGGAGACAGGGTCAATCGAGTGGTTAGGATCTGGAACGCACTGTCTGAGAGTGTGTTGGAGACACGGTCACCGAGTGGTTAGGATCGGGATTGCGCTGTCTGAGAATTTGGGGAAGACAGGGTCAATCGAGTGGTTAGGATCTGGAACGCACTGTCTGAGAGTGTGGGGGAGACAGGGTCAATCGAGTGGTTAGGATTTGGAATGCACTGTTCGAGAGTGTGTGGAGAGCAGGGTCAATCGAGTGGTTAGGATTCTGGAACGCACTGTCTGAGAGTGTGGGGGACACAGGGTTAATCGAGTGGTTAGGAGCTGGAGCGCACTGGCTGAGAGTGTGGTCGAGACAGGGTCAATCGAGTGGTTAGGATCTGGAACGCACTGTCTGAGAGTGTGGTGGAAACAGGGTCAATTGAGTGGTTAGGATTTGGAATCGCACTGTCTGAGAGTTTGGGGGAGACAGGGTCAATCGAGTGGTTAGGATCTGGAACGCACTGTCTGAGAGTGTGGTGGAGACAGGTTCAATCGAAGTGGTTAGGATCTGGAACGCACTGTCTGAGAGTGTGGATGGAGACAGGGTCAATCGAGTGGTTAGGATCTGGAACGCACTGTCTGAGAGTGTGGTGGACAAGCAGGTCAATCGAGTGGTTAGGATCTGGAACGCACTGTCTGAGAGTGAGGGGAGACAGGGTCAATGAGTCGTTAGGATCTGAACGCACTGTCTGAGAGTGTGGGGGAGACAGGGTCAATCGAGTGGTTTAGGATCTGGAACGCACTGTCTGAGAGTGTGGAGGAGACAGGGTCAATCGAGTGGTTAGGATCTGGAACGCACTGTCTGAGTTTGTGGATGGAGACAGGGTCAATCGAGTGGTTAAGGATCTGGAACTGCAAAGTCTGAGAGTGTGTGTAGACAGGGTCAATCAAGTGGGTTAGGATCAGGAACGCACTGTCTGAGGTGCTGATGGGGACAGGGTCAATTGATGTCGTTAGGGATCTGGAACGCATGTCTGAGATTGTGGGGGAGACAGGGGTCAATCGGAGTGGGTAGGATCTGGAACGCACTTTCTGAGAGTAGTGGAGGAGTCAGGGTCAATCGAGTGGTTAGGTTCTGGAACGCACTGTCTGAGAGTGTGGGGGAGACAGGTTCAATCGAGTGTTTAGGATCTGGAACGCACTGTCTAAGAGTGTGGTTGAGACAGGTTCAATCGAGTGGTTAGGATCTGGAACGATCTGTCAGTGCATGTGGGGTAGACAGGGTCAATTGAATGGTTAGGATCTGGAGCGCACTGTCTGAGAGTGTGGGGCAGACAGCGTCATTCAAGAGGTTAGGATCTGGAACGCGCTGTCTGAGAGTGTGGTGGAAACAGGGTCAATCGAGTGGTTAGGATTTGGAATGCACTGTCTCAGACGTGGGGGAGACAGGGTCAATTGTGTGGTTAGGATGTGGAACGCACGGTCTGAGATTGTGGGGCAGACAGGGGTCAATCGAGTGGTTAGGATCTGGAACGCACTGTCTGAGAGTGATGGGGAGACAGGGGTCAATTGAGTCGTTAGGATCTGGAACGCACTGTCTGAGATTGTGGGTGGAGACAGGGTCAATCGAGTGCGTTGGATCTGCAACGCACTGTCTGAGAGATGGATGGTGACAGGGTAAATTGAGTCGGTTAGGAACTTGCAAACGCAATGTCTGAGAGTGTGAGGTGGAGACAGGGTAAAATTGAGTCGTTAGGGTCTGGACGCTCTTCTGTAGTGTGGTCGAGACAGGGGTCAATCGAGTGGTTAAGGATTTGAACGCACTATCTGAGAGTGTTGGGGAAGACAGCGTCAGTTCGAGTGGTTAGGATCTGGACTGCTACTGTCTGAGTGGTGTGGGGGGAGACAGGGTCAATCGAGAGGTTTAGGATCTCGTACGCACCTGTCTGAGAGGGGTTGGATGAGCAGGGCTATTGGAGTCATTAGGATCTGGAGCGCACTGTCTGAGAGTGTGGGGGAGACAGGGTCAATCGAGTGGTTTGGATCTGGAACGGCTTGTCTGAGAGTGTGGATGGAGACAGGGGTCAATCGAGTGGTTTGGATCTGGAACGCACTGTCTGAGAGGGTGGTGGAGACAGGGTCAATCGAGTGGTTAGGATCTGGAACGCACTGTCTGAGAGGTGGGGGACAGGGTCAATTGAGTGGTTAGGATCTGGAAAGCACTGTCTGAGAGTGTGGGGGAGACAGGGTCAATCGAGTGGTTAGGATCTGGAACGCACTGTCTGAGAGTGTGGGGGAGACAGGGTCAATTGAGTGGTTAGGATCTGGAACGCACTGTCTGAGAGTGTGGGGGAGACAGGGTCAATCGAGTGGTTAGGATCTGGAACGCACTGTCTGAGAGTGTGGGGGAGACAGGGTCAATCGAGTGGTTAGGATCTGGAACACATTGACTGAGAGTGTGGGGGAGACAGGGTCAATCGAGTGGTTAGGATCTGGAACGCACTGTCTGAGAGTGTGGTGGAGACAGGGTCAATCGAGTGTGTAGGATCTGGAACGCACTGTCTGAGAGTGTGGGGGAGACAGGGTCAATCGAGTGGTTAGGGTCTGGAATGCTCTGTCTGAGAGTGTGGGGGAGACAGGGTCAATCGAGTGGTTAGGATCTGGAACGCACTGTCTGAGAGTGTGGTGGAGACAGGGTCAATCGAGTGGTTACAATCTGGAACGCACTGTCTGAGAGTGTGTGTGGAGACAGGGTCAATCAAGTGGTTAGGATCTGGAACGCACTGTCTGAGTGTGTGGTGGAGACAGGGTCAATCGAGTGGTTAGGATCTGGAACGCACTGTCTGAGAGTGTGGGGGAGAGACAGGGGGGAGAGGGTTAGGGTTAGGACTGGGTAGATGTGTGAGAGTATGTGGAGGAGGAGATTGTGGAGGTGATGTTGAGATGGGGGTTGTGTGGAGTGTCTGGGGGGTTGGAGGTGGTGGAGTAGGAGGAGTGAGGGGAGAGGTGATTGGAGGGTGTGTTGAGATTGTGGTGTGAGGTGTTGGGTGAGGTGGGGTGTTGTTGAGGGGGGGTGGGAGGAGACTGTTTGAGATGCATGTGTGACGAGTGTGGGTGAGAGACAGAGTGAAGGGAGAATGGAGGAGGTTGGGTGGATGAGACAGGAGATGGGGGGGAAGATATCGGAACGCACTGTCTGAGGAGGGAGGAGAGAGGGAAGAGAGCAGAGTGTTGAGGGGAGTTTAGGGTCTGGAAGAGTGTTGGGGAGTGAGAATGGAGTTGAGGAAGTGATGGATTGGAATTGTCTGAGAGGTTGGTGAGAGAAGGGTCAATCGAGTGGTTAGGATTGGGAACGAGAGAGTGAGGTGGAAGGGGGAGAGGGATCAGATGGATGATGGAGGGGTGTGGATTGTGAGAGGAGTTTGTGGAGTGTGAGGAGGAGTTGTGGTGAAGGGAGTGTAGAGAGGGGAGTTAGGTATGGAGTGTGTTGAGAGTGTGAATGCGAGAGAGGTCATGGAGTGGTTGAGGTTGTGGGAATCTGGAGTGCATGATGAGAGTGTTGGTGAGGAAGGTCAATCGTGTTGGGTGTAGGATCTGGGTGCACTGGTTGAGTGGGGGTGTGGAGACGGGTCAATGTGAGTGTAGGATCTGTGATTCGAGATGAGGGGGTGTGTGTGAGATGGAGTAGAAGGAGAAGAAGAGTGGTGAGAAGCATGTGAGGGTGGAGACAGGGTCAATCGAGTGGTTAGGATCTGGAAAGCACTGTCTGAGAGTGTGGTGGAGACAGGGTCAATCGAGTGGTTAGGATCTGGAACGCACTGACTTAGAGTGTGGGGGAGACAGGGTCAATTGAGTGGTTAGGATTTGGAACACACTGTCAGAGAGTTTGGGGAAGAGAGGGTCAATCGAGTGGTTAGGATCTGGAATGCACAGTCTGAGTGTGTGGTGGAGACAGGGTCAATCGAGTGGTTAGGATCTGGAACGCACTGTCTGAGAGTGTGGGGGAGACAGGGTCAATCGAGTGGTTAGGATCTGGAACGCACTGTCTGAGAGTGTGGTGGAGACAGGGTCAATCGAGTGGTTAGGATCTGGAACGCACTGTCTGAGAGTGTGGTGGAGACAGGTCAATCGAGTGGTTAGGATCTGGAACGCACTGTCTGAGAGTGTGGGGAGACAGGGTCAATCAAGTGGTTTGGATCTGGAACGCACTGTCTGAGAGTGTGGTGGAGACAGGGTCAATCGAGTGGTTAGGATCTGGAATGCACTGTCTGAGAGTGTGGGAGGGACAGGGTCAATCGATTGGTTAGGGTCTGAAATACACTGTTTGAGAGTGTGGGAGACAGGGTCAATCGAGTGGTTAGGATCTGGAATGCACTGTCTGAGAGTGTGGTGGAGACAGGGTCAATCGAGTGGTTAGGATCTGGAACGCACTGTCTGAGAGTGTGGGGGAGACAGGGTCAATCGAGTGGTTAGGATCTGGAATGCACTGTCTGAGAGTGTGGTGGAGACAGGGTCAATCGAGTGGTTAGGATCTGGAATGCACTGTCTGAGAGTGTGGTGGAGACAGGGTCAATCGAGTGGTTAGGATCTGGAATGCACTGTCTGAGAGTGTGGTGGAGACAGGGTCAATCGAGTGGTTAGGATCTGGAACGCACTGTCTGAGAGTGTGGGGGAGACAGGGTCAATCGAGTGGTTAGGATCTGGAATGCACTGTCTGAGAATGTGGGGGAGACAGGGTCAATCGAGTGGTTAGGATCTGGAACGCACTGTCTGAGAGTGTGGTGAAGACAGGTCAATCGATTGGTTAGGATCTGGAACGCACTGCCTGAGAGTGTGGGGAGACAGGGTCAATCGAGTGGTTAGGATCTGGAATGCACTGTCTGAGAGTGTGGGGAGACAGGGTCAATCGAGTGGTTAGGATCTGGAATGCACTGTCTGAGAGTGTGGGTGGACAGGGTCAATCGAGTGGTTAGGATCTGGAACGCACTGTCTGAGAGTGTTGGGGTGACAGGGTCAATCGAGTGGTTAGGATCTGGAACGCACTGTCTGAGAGTGTGGTGGAGACAGGGTCAATCGAGTGGTTAGGATTTGGAATGCACTGTCTGAGAGTGTGGTGGAGACAGGGTCAATCGAGTGGTTAGGATCTGGAATGCACTGTCTGAGAGTGTGGTGGAGACAGGGTCAATCGAGTGGTTAGGATCTGGAATGCACTGTCTGAGAGTGTGGGGAGACAGGGTCAATCGAGTGGTTAGGATCTGGAATGCACTGTCTGAGAGTGTGGTGGAGACAGGGTCAATCGAGTGGTTAGGATCTGGAATGCACTGTCTGAGAGTGTGGTGGAGACAGGGTCAATCGAGTGGTTAGGATCTGGAATGCACTGTCTGAGAGTGTGGGGGAGACAGGGTCAATCGAGTGGTTAGGATCTGGAATGCACTGTCTGAGAGTGTGGGGGAGACAGGGTCAATCGAGTGGTTAGGATCTGGAATGCACTGTCTGAGAGTGTGGTGGAGACAGGGTCAATCGAGTGGTTAGGATCTGGAATGCACTGTCTGAGAGTGTGGGGGAGACAGGGTCAATCGAGTGGTTAGGATCTGGAATGCACTGTCTGAGAGTGTGGTGGAGACAGGGTCAATCGAGTGGTTAGGATCTGGAATGCACTGTCTGAGAGTGTGGTGGAGACAGGGTCAATCGAGTGGTTAGGATCTGGAATGCACTGTCTGAGAGTGTGGTGGAGACAGGGTCAATCGAGTGGTTAGGATCTGGAATGCACTGTCTGAGAGTGTGGGTGGAGACAGGGTCAATCGAGTGGTTAGGATCTGGAATGCACTGTCTGAGAGTGTGGGGGAGACAGGGTCAATCGAGTGGTTAGGATCTGGAATGCACTGTCTGAGAGTGTGGGGAGACAGGGTCAATCGAGTGGTTAGGATCTGGAATGCACTGTCTGAGAGTGTGGTGGAGACAGGGTCAATCGAGTGGTTAGGATCTGGAATGCACTGTCTGAGAGTGTGGTGGAGACAGGGTCAATCGAGTGGTTAGGATCTGGAATGCACTGTCTGAGAGTGTGGGGGAGACAGGGTCAATCGAGTGGTTAGGATCTGGAATGCACTGTCTGAGAGTGTGGGGGAGACAGGGTCAATCGAGTGGTTAGGATCTGGAATGCACTGTCTGAGAGTGTGGTGGAGACAGGGTCAATCGAGTGGTTAGGATCTGGAATGCACTGTCTGAGAGTGTGGTGGAGACAGGGTCAATCGAGTGGTTAGGATCTGGAATGCACTGTCTGAGAGTGTGGGGAGACAGGGTCAATCGAGTGGTTAGGATCTGGAATGCACTGTCTGAGAGTGTGGTGGAGACAGGGTCAATCGAGTGGTTAGGATCTGGAATGCACTGTCTGAGAGTGTGGGGAGACAGGGTCAATCGAGTGGTTAGGATCTGGAATGCACTGTCTGAGAGTGTGGTGGAGACAGGGTCAATCGAGTGGTTAGGATCTGGAATGCACTGTCTGAGAGTGTGGGGGAGACAGGGTCAATCGAGTGGTTAGGATCTGGAATGCACTGTCTGAGAGTGTGGTGGAGACAGGGTCAATCGAGTGGTTAGGATCTGGAATGCACTGTCTGAGAGTGTGGTGGAGACAGGGTCAATCGAGTGGTTAGGATCTGGAATGCACTGTCTGAGAGTGTGGGGAGACAGGGTCAATCGAGTGGTTAGGATCTGGAATGCACTGTCTGAGAGTGTGGTGGAGACAGGGTCAATCGAGTGGTTAGGATCTGGAATGCACTGTCTGAGAGTGTGGTGGAGACAGGGTCAATCGAGTGGTTAGGATCTGGAATGCACTGTCTGAGAGTGTGGGGAGACAGGGTCAATCGAGTGGTTAGGATCTGGAATGCACTGTCTGAGAGTGTGGTGGAGACAGGGTCAATCGAGTGGTTAGGATCTGGAATGCACTGTCTGAGAGTGTGGGGAGACAGGGTCAATCGAGTGGTTAGGATCTGGAATGCACTGTCTGAGAGTGTGGTGGAGACAGGGTCAATCGAGTGGTTAGGATCTGGAATGCACTGTCTGAGAGTGTGGTGGAGACAGGGTCAATCGAGTGGTTAGGATCTGGAATGCACTGTCTGAGAGTGTGGTGGAGACAGGGTCAATCGAGTGGTTAGGATCTGGAATGCACTGTCTGAGAGTGTGGTGGAGACAGGGTCAATCGAGTGGTTAGGATCTGGAATGCACTGTCTGAGAGTGTGGTGGAGACAGGGTCAATCGAGTGGTTAGGATCTGGAATGCACTGTCTGAGAGTGTGGTGGAGACAGGGTCAATCGAGTGGTTAGGATCTGGAATGCACTGTCTGAGAGTGTGGTGGAGACAGGGTCAATCGAGTGGTTAGGATCTGGAATGCACTGTCTGAGAGTGTGGGGAGACAGGGTCAATCGAGTGGTTAGGATCTGGAATGCACTGTCTGAGAGTGTGGTGGAGACAGGGTCAATCGAGTGGTTAGGATCTGGAATGCACTGTCTGAGAGTGTGGTGGAGACAGGGTCAATCGAGTGGTTAGGATCTGGAATGCACTGTCTGAGAGTGTGGTGGAGACAGGGTCAATCGAGTGGTTAGGATCTGGAATGCACTGTCTGAGAGTGTGGTGGAGACAGGGTCAATCGAGTGGTTAGGATCTGGAATGCACTGTCTGAGAGTGTGGTGGAGACAGGGTCAATCGAGTGGTTAGGATCTGGAATGCACTGTCTGAGAGTGTGGTGGAGACAGGGTCAATCGAGTGGTTAGGATCTGGAATGCACTGTCTGAGAGTGTGGTGGAGACAGGGTCAATCGAGTGGTTAGGATCTGGAATGCACTGTCTGAGAGTGTGGTGGAGACAGGGTCAATCGAGTGGTTAGGATCTGGAATGCACTGTCTGAGAGTGTGGTGGAGACAGGGTCAATCGAGTGGTTAGGATCTGGAATGCACTGTCTGAGAGTGTGGTGGAGACAGGGTCAATCGAGTGGTTAGGATCTGGAATGCACTGTCTGAGAGTGTGGGGAGACAGGGTCAATCGAGTGGTTAGGATCTGGAATGCACTGTCTGAGAGTGTGGTGGAGACAGGGTCAATCGAGTGGTTAGGATCTGGAATGCACTGTCTGAGAGTGTGGGGGAGACAGGGTCAATCGAGTGGTTAGGATCTGGAATGCACTGTCTGAGAGTGTGGTGGAGACAGGGTCAATCGAGTGGTTAGGATCTGGAATGCACTGTCTGAGAGTGTGGTGGAGACAGGGTCAATCGAGTGGTTAGGATCTGGAATGCACTGTCTGAGAGTGTGGTGGAGACAGGGTCAATCGAGTGGTTAGGATCTGGAATGCACTGTCTGAGAGTGTGGTGGAGACAGGGTCAATCGAGTGGTTAGGATCTGGAATGCACTGTCTGAGAGTGTGGTGGAGACAGGGTCAATCGAGTGGTTAGGATCTGGAATGCACTGTCTGAGAGTGTGGTGGAGACAGGGTCAATCGAGTGGTTAGGATCTGGAATGCACTGTCTGAGAGTGTGGTGGAGACAGGGTCAATCGAGTGGTTAGGATCTGGAATGCACTGTCTGAGAGTGTGGGGAGACAGGGTCAATCGAGTGGTTAGGATCTGGAATGCACTGTCTGAGAGTGTGGTGGAGACAGGGTCAATCGAGTGGTTAGGATCTGGAATGCACTGTCTGAGAGTGTGGTGGAGACAGGGTCAATCGAGTGGTTAGGATCTGGAATGCACTGTCTGAGAGTGTGGGGAGACAGGGTCAATCGAGTGGTTAGGATCTGGAATGCACTGTCTGAGAGTGTGGTGGAGACAGGGTCAATCGAGTGGTTAGGATCTGGAATGCACTGTCTGAGAGTGTGGTGGAGACAGGGTCAATCGAGTGGTTAGGATCTGGAATGCACTGTCTGAGAGTGTGGTGGAGACAGGGTCAATCGAGTGGTTAGGATCTGGAATGCACTGTCTGAGAGTGTGGTGGAGACAGGGTCAATCGAGTGGTTAGGATCTGGAATGCACTGTCTGAGAGTGTGGGGAGACAGGGTCAATCGAGTGGTTAGGATCTGGAATGCACTGTCTGAGAGTGTGGTGGAGACAGGGTCAATCGAGTGGTTAGGATCTGGAATGCACTGTCTGAGAGTGTGGTGGAGACAGGGTCAATCGAGTGGTTAGGATCTGGAATGCACTGTCTGAGAGTGTGGTGGAGACAGGGTCAATCGAGTGGTTAGGATCTGGAATGCACTGTCTGAGAGTGTGGTGGAGACAGGGTCAATCGAGTGGTTAGGATCTGGAATGCACTGTCTGAGAGTGTGGTGGAGACAGGGTCAATCGAGTGGTTAGGATCTGGAATGCACTGTCTGAGAGTGTGGTGGAGACAGGGTCAATCGAGTGGTTAGGATCTGGAATGCACTGTCTGAGAGTGTGGTGGAGACAGGGTCAATCGAGTGGTTAGGATCTGGAATGCACTGTCTGAGAGTGTGGGGAGACAGGGTCAATCGAGTGGTTAGGATCTGGAATGCACTGTCTGAGAGTGTGGTGGAGACAGGGTCAATCGAGTGGTTAGGATCTGGAATGCACTGTCTGAGAGTGTGGGGAGACAGGGTCAATCGAGTGGTTAGGATCTGGAATGCACTGTCTGAGAGTGTGGTGGAGACAGGGTCAATCGAGTGGTTAGGATCTGGAATGCACTGTCTGAGAGTGTGGGGAGACAGGGTCAATCGAGTGGTTAGGATCTGGAATGCACTGTCTGAGAGTGTGGTGGAGACAGGGTCAATCGAGTGGTTAGGATGTGGAATGCACTGTCTGAGTTTGTGTTGGAGATCGGGTCAACTGAGTGGTTTGGATCTGGAACGCACTGTCTGAGAGTGTGGTGGAGACAAGGTCAATCGAGTGGTTAGGATCTGGAATGCACTGTCTGAGAGTGTGGGAGACAGGGTCAATCGAGTGGTTAGGATCTGGAATGCACTGTCTGAGAGTGTGGTGGAGACAGGGTCAATCGAATGGTTAGGATCTGGAATGCACTGTCTGAGAGTGTGGGGAGACAGGGTCAATGGAGTGGTTAGGATCTGGAATGTACTGTCTGAGAGTGTGATGGAGACAGGGTCAATTGAGTGGTTAGGATCTGGAATGCACTGTCTGAGATTGTGATGGAGACAGGGTAAATCGAGTGGTTAGGATCTGGAATGCACTGTCTGAGAGTGTGGTGGAGACAGGGTCAATCGAGTGGTTAGGATCTGGAATGCACTGTCTGAGAGTGTGGTGGAGACAGGGTCAATCGAGTGGTTAGGATCTGGAATGCACTGTCTGAGAGTGTGGTGGAGACAGGGTCAATCGAGTGGTTAGGATCTGGAATGCACTGTCTGAGAGTGTGGTGGCGACAGGGTCAATCGAGTGGTTAGGATCTGGAATGCGCAGTCTGAGAGTGTGGGGGAGACAGGGTCAATCGAGTGATTAGGATCTGGAATGCTCTGTCCGCGAGTGTGGTGGGGATAGGGTCAATCGAGTGGTTAGGATCTGGAATGCACTGTCTGAGAGTGTGGTGGAGACAGGGTCAATCGAGTGGTTAGGGTTTGGAATGCACTGTCTGAGAGTGTGGTGGAGACAGGGTCAATCGAGTGGTTAGGATCTGGAATGCACTGTCTGAGAGTGTGGGGGAGACAGGGTCAATCGAGTGGTTAGGATCTGGAATGCACTGTCTGAGAGTGTGGTGGAGACAGGGTCAATCGAGTGGTTAGGATCTGGAATGCACTGTCTGAGAGTGTGGGGGAGACAGGGTCAATCGAGTGGTTAGGATCTGGAATGCACTGTCTGAGAGTGTGGGGAGACAGGGTCAATCGAGTGGTTAGGATCTGGAATGCACTGTCTGAGAGTGTGGTGGAGACAGGGTCAATCGAGTGGTTAGGATCTGGAATGCACTGTCTGAGAGTGTGGGGGAGACAGGGTCAATCGAGTGGTTAGGATCTGGAATGCACTGTCTGAGAGTGTGGGGGAGACAGGGTCAATAGAGTGGTTAGGATCTGGAATGCACTGTCTGAGAGTGTGGGGGAGACAGGGTCAATCGAGTGGTTAGGATCTGGAATGCACTGTCTGAGAGTGTGGTGGAGACAGGGTCAATCGAGTGGTTAGGATCTGGAATGCACTGTCTGAGAGTGTGGTGGAGATAGGGTCAATCGAGTGGTTAGGATCTGGAATGCACTGTCTGAGAGTGTGGTGGAGACAGGGTCAATCGAGTGGTTAGGATCTGGAATGCACTGTCTGAGAGTGTGGGGAGACAGGGTCAATCGAGTGGTTAGGATCTGGAATGCACTGTCTGAGAGTGTGGGGAGACAGGGTCAATCGAGTGGTTAGGATCTGGAATGCACTGTCTGAGAGTGTGGGGGAGACAGGGTCAATCGAGTGGTTAGGATCTGGAATGCACTGTCTGAGAGTGTGGTGGAGACAGGGTCAATCGAGTGGTTAGGATCTGGAATGCACTGTCTGAGAGTGTGGTGGAGACAGGGTCAATCGAGTGGTTAGGATCTGGAATGCACTGTCTGAGAGTGTGGGGAGACAGGGTCAATCGAGTGGTTAGGATCTGGAATGCACTGTCTGAGAGTGTGGTGGAGACAGGGTCAATCGAGTGGTTAGGATCTGGAATGCACTGTCTGAGAGTGTGGTGGAGACAGGGTCAATCGAGTGGTTAGGATCTGGAATGCACTGTCTGAGAGTGTGGGGAGACAGGGTCAATCGAGTGGTTAGGATCTGGAATGCACTGTCTGAGAGTGTGGTGGAGACAGGGTCAATCGAGTGGTTAGGATCTGGAATGCACTGTCTGAGAGTGTGGGGAGACAGGGTCAATCGAGTGGTTAGGATCTGGAATGCACTGTCTGAGAGTGTGGGGAGACAGGGTCAATCGAGTGGTTAGGATCTGGAATGCACTGTCTGAGAGTGTGGTGGAGACAGGGTCAATCGAGTGGTTAGGATCTGGAATGCACTGTCTGAGAGTGTGGTGGAGACAGGGTCAATCGAGTGGTTAGGATCTGGAATGCACTGTCTGAGAGTGTGGTGGAGACAGGGTCAATCGAGTGGTTAGGATCTGGAATGCACTGTCTGAGAGTGTGGTGGAGACAGGGTCAATCGAGTGGTTAGGATCTGGAATGCACTGTCTGAGAGTGTGGGGGAGACAGGGTCAATCGAGTGGTTAGGATCTGGAATGCACTGTCTGAGAGTGTGGTGGAGACAGGGTCAATCGAGTGGTTAGGATCTGGAATGCACTGTCTGAGAGTGTGGGGAGACAGGGTCAATCGAGTGGTTAGGATCTGGAATGCACTGTCTGAGAGTGTGGTGGAGACAGGGTCAATCGAGTGGTTAGGATCTGGAATGCACTGTCTGAGAGTGTGGTGGAGACAGGGTCAATCGAGTGGTTAGGATCTGGAATGCACTGTCTGAGAGTGTGGGGGAGACAGGGTCAATCGAGTGGTTAGGATCTGGAATGCACTGTCTGAGAGTGTGGTGGAGACAGGGTCAATCGAGTGGTTAGGATCTGGAATGCACTGTCTGAGAGTGTGGGGAGACAGGGTCAATCGAGTGGTTAGGATCTGGAATGCACTGTCTGAGAGTGTGATGGAGACATGGTAAATTGAGTCGTTAGGATCTGGAAAGCAATGTCTGAGAGTGTGGGGGAGACAGGGTCAATCGAGTGGTTAGGATCTGGAATGCACTGTCTGAGAGTGTGGTGGAGACAGGGTCAATCGAGTGGTTAGGATCTGGAACGCACTGTCTGCGAGTGTGGTGGAGACAGGATCAATCGAGTGGTTAGGATCTGGAATGCACTGTCTGAGAGTGTGGGGAGACAGGGTCAATCGAGTGGTTAGGATCTGGAATGCACTGTCTGAGAGTGTGGTGGAGACAGGGTCAATCGAGTGGTTAGGATCTGGAATGCACTGTCTGAGAGTGTGGTGGAGACAGGGTCAATCGAGTGGTTAGGATCTGGAACGCACTGTCTGAGAGTGTGGTGGAGACAGGGTCAATCGAGTGGTTAGATGTGGAACGCCTTGTCTGAGTGTGTGGTGGAGACAGGGTCAATCGAGTGGTTAGTATTTGGGATGCACTGACTGAGAGTTTGGGGAAGACAGGGTCAATCGTGTGGTTAGGATCTGGCATGCACTGTCAGAGTGTGTGGTGGAGACAGGGTCAATTGAGTGGTTAGGATCTGGAACGCACTGTCTGAGAGTGTGATGGAGACAGGGTCAATCGAGTGGTTAGGATCTGGAATGCACTGTCTGAGAGTGTAGGGGGAGACATGTTCAATCGATTGGTTAGGATCTATAATGCACTGTCTGAGAGTGTGGGGGAGACAGGGTCAATTGAGTATTTAGGATCTGGAATGCACTGTCGGAGAGTGTGGTGGAGACAGGGTCAATCGAGTGGTTAGGATCTGGAATGCACTGTCTGAGAGTGTGGTGGAGACATGGTAAATTGAGTCGTTAGGATCTGGAATGCACTGTCTGAGAGTGTGGTGGAGACAGGGTCAATCGAGTGGTTAGGATCTGGAATGCACTGTCTGAGAGTGTGGTGGAGACAGGGTCAATCGAGTGGTTAGGATCTGGAATGCACTGTCTGAGAGTGTGGTGGAGACAGGGTCAATCGAGTGGTTAGGATCTGGAATGCACTGTCTGAGAGTGTGGTGGAGACAGGGTCAATCGAGTGGTTAGGATCTGGAATGCACTGTCTGAGAGTGTGGTGGAGACAGGGTCAATCGAGTGGTTAGGATCTGGAATGCACTGTCTGAGAGTGTGGTGGAGACAGGGTCAATCGAGTGGTTAGGATCTGCAATGCACTGTCTGAGAGTGTGATGGAGACATGGTAAATTGAGTCGTTAGGATCTGGAAAGCAATGTCTGAGAGTGTGGGGGAGAAAGGGTCAATCGAGTGGTTAGGATCTGGAATGCACTGTCTGAGAGTGTGGTGGAGACAGGGTCAATCGAGTGGTTAGGATCTGGAATGCACTGTCTGAGAGTGTGGGTGGAGACAGGGTCAATCGAGTGGTTAGGATCTGGAATGCACTGTCTGAGAGTGTGGGGAGACAGGGTCAATCGAGTGGTTAGGATCTGGAATGCACTGTCTGAGAGTGTGGTGGAGACAGGGTCAATCGAGTGGTTAGGATCTGGAATGCACTGTCTGAGAGTGTGGTGGAGACAGGGTCAATCGAGTGGTTAGGATCTGGAATGCACTGTCTGAGAGTGTGGTGGAGACAGGGTCAATCGAGTGGTTAGGATCTGGAATGCACTGTCTGAGAGTGTGGTGGAGACAGGGTCAATCGAGTGGTTAGGATCTGGAATGCACTGTCTGAGAGTGTGGTGGAGACAGGGTCAATCGAGTGGTTAGGATCTGGAATGCACTGTCTGAGAGTGTGTGGAGACAGGGTCAATCGAGTGGTTAGGATCTGGAATGCACTGTCTGAGAGTGTGGTGGAGACAGGGTCAATCGAGTGGTTAGGATCTGGAATGCACTGTCTGAGAGTGTGGTGGAGACAGGGTCAATCGAGTGGTTAGGATCTGGAATGCACTGTCTGAGAGTGTGGGGGAGACAGGGTCAATCGAGTGGTTAGGATCTGGAATGCACTGTCTGAGAGTGTGGTGGAGACAGGGTCAATCGAGTGGTTAGGATCTGGAATGCACTGTCTGAGAGTGTGGTGGAGACAGGGTCAATCGAGTGGTTAGGATCTGGAATGCACTGTCTGAGAGTGTGGTGGAGACAGGGTCAATCGAGTGGTTAGGATCTGGAATGCACTGTCTGAGAGTGTGGTGGAGACAGGGTCAATCGAGTGGTTAGGATCTGGAATGCACTGTCTGAGAGTGTGGTGGAGACAGGGTCAATCGAGTGGTTAGGATCTGGAATGCACTGTCTGAGAGTGTGGTGGAGACAGGGTCAATCGAGTGGTTAGGATCTGGAATGCACTGTCTGAGAGTGTGGTGGAGACAGGGTCAATCGAGTGGTTAGGATCTGGAATGCACTGTCTGAGAGTGTGGTGGAGACAGGGTCAATCGAGTGGTTAGGATCTGGAATGCACTGTCTGAGAGTGTGGTGGAGACAGGGTCAATCGAGTGGTTAGGATCTGGAATGCACTGTCTGAGAGTGTGGGGAGACAGGGTCAATCGAGTGGTTAGGATCTGGAATGCACTGTCTGAGAGTGTGGGGAGACAGGGTCAATCGAGTGGTTAGGATCTGGAATGCACTGTCTGAGAGTGTGGTGGAGACAGGGTCAATCGAGTGGTTAGGATCTGGAATGCACTGTCTGAGAGTGTGTGGAGACAGGGTCAATCGAGTGGTTAGGATCTGGAATGCACTGTCTGAGAGTGTGGTGGAGACAGGGTCAATCGAGTGGTTAGGATCTGGAATGCACTGTCTGAGAGTGTGGTGGAGACAGGGTCAATCGAGTGGTTAGGATCTGGAATGCACTGTCTGAGAGTGTGGTGGAGACAGGGTCAATCGAGTGGTTAGGATCTGGAATGCACTGTCTGAGAGTGTGGGGGAGACAGGGTCAATCGAGTGGTTAGGATCTGGAATGCACTGTCTGAGAGTGTGGTGGAGACAGGGTCAATCGAGTGGTTAGGATCTGGAATGCACTGTCTGAGAGTGTGGTGGAGACAGGGTCAATCGAGTGGTTAGGATCTGGAATGCACTGTCTGAGAGTGTGGTGGAGACAGGGTCAATCGAGTGGTTAGGATCTGGAATGCACTGTCTGAGAGTGTGGGGAGACAGGGTCAATCGAGTGGTTAGGATCTGGAATGCACTGTCTGAGAGTGTGGTGGAGACAGGGTCAATCGAGTGGTTAGGATCTGGAATGCACTGTCTGAGAGTGTGGTGGAGACAGGGTCAATCGAGTGGTTAGGATCTGGAATGCACTGTCTGAGAGTGTGGGGGAGACAGGGTCAATCGAGTGGTTAGGATCTGGAATGCACTGTCTGAGAGTGTGGTGGAGACAGGGTCAATCGAGTGGTTAGGATCTGGAATGCACTGTCTGAGAGTGTGGTGGAGACAGGGTCAATCGAGTGGTTAGGATCTGGAATGCACTGTCTGAGAGTGTGGTGGAGACAGGGTCAATCGAGTGGTTAGGATCTGGAATGCACTGTCTGAGAGTGTGGGGAGACAGGGTCAATCGAGTGGTTAGGATCTGGAATGCACTGTCTGAGAGTGTGGGGAGACAGGGTCAATCGAGTGGTTAGGATCTGGAATGCACTGTCTGAGAGTGTGGTGGAGACAGGGTCAATCGAGTGGTTAGGATCTGGAATGCACTGTCTGAGAGTGTGGGGAGACAGGGTCAATCGAGTGGTTAGGATCTGGAATGCACTGTCTGAGAGTGTGGGGAGACAGGGTCAATCGAGTGGTTAGGATCTGGAATGCACTGTCTGAGAGTGTGGTGGAGACAGGGTCAATCGAGTGGTTAGGATCTGGAATGCACTGTCTGAGAGTGTGGGGGAGACAGGGTCAATCGAGTGGTTAGGATCTGGAATGCACTGTCTGAGAGTGTGGGGGAGACAGGGTCAATCGAGTGGTTAGGATCTGGAATGCACTGTCTGAGAGTGTGGTGGAGACAGGGTCAATCGAGTGGTTAGGATCTGGAATGCACTGTCTGAGAGTGTGGGGAGACAGGGTCAATCGAGTGGTTAGGATCTGGAATGCACTGTCTGAGAGTGTGGGGAGACAGGGTCAATCGAGTGGTTAGGATCTGGAATGCACTGTCTGAGAGTGTGGTGGAGACAGGGTCAATCGAGTGGTTAGGATCTGGAATGCACTGTCTGAGAGTGTGGTGGAGACAGGGTCAATCGAGTGGTTAGGATCTGGAATGCACTGTCTGAGAGTGTGGTGGAGACAGGGTCAATCGAGTGGTTAGGATCTGGAATGCACTGTCTGAGAGTGTGGGGAGACAGGGTCAATCGAGTGGTTAGGATCTGGAATGCACTGTCTGAGAGTGTGGTGGAGACAGGGTCAATCGAGTGGTTAGGATCTGGAATGCACTGTCTGAGAGTGTGGTGGAGACAGGGTCAATCGAGTGGTTAGGATCTGGAATGCACTGTCTGAGAGTGTGGGGAGACAGGGTCAATCGAGTGGTTAGGATCTGGAATGCACTGTCTGAGAGTGTGGTGGAGACAGGGTCAATCGAGTGGTTAGGATCTGGAATGCACTGTCTGAGAGTGTGGTGGAGACAGGGTCAATCGAGTGGTTAGGATCTGGAATGCACTGTCTGAGAGTGTGGTGGAGACAGGGTCAATCGAGTGGTTAGGATCTGGAATGCACTGTCTGAGAGTGTGGTGGAGACAGGGTCAATCGAGTGGTTAGGATCTGGAATGCACTGTCTGAGAGTGTGGTGGAGACAGGGTCAATCGAGTGGTTAGGATCTGGAATGCACTGTCTGAGAGTGTGGTGGAGACAGGGTCAATCGAGTGGTTAGGATCTGGAATGCACTGTCTGAGAGTGTGGTGGAGACAGGGTCAATCGAGTGGTTAGGATCTGGAATGCACTGTCTGAGAGTGTGGGGAGACAGGGTCAATCGAGTGGTTAGGATCTGGAATGCACTGTCTGAGAGTGTGGTGGAGACAGGGTCAATCGAGTGGTTAGGATCTGGAATGCACTGTCTGAGAGTGTGGTGGAGACAGGGTCAATCGAGTGGTTAGGATCTGGAATGCACTGTCTGAGAGTGTGGTGGAGACAGGGTCAATCGAGTGGTTAGGATCTGGAATGCACTGTCTGAGAGTGTGGTGGAGACAGGGTCAATCGAGTGGTTAGGATCTGGAATGCACTGTCTGAGAGTGTGGTGGAGACAGGGTCAATCGAGTGGTTAGGATCTGGAATGCACTGTCTGAGAGTGTGGGGAGACAGGGTCAATCGAGTGGTTAGGATCTGGAATGCACTGTCTGAGAGTGTGGTGGAGACAGGGTCAATCGAGTGGTTAGGATCTGGAATGCACTGTCTGAGAGTGTGGGGGAGACAGGGTCAATCGAGTGGTTAGGATCTGGAATGCACTGTCTGAGAGTGTGGTGGAGACAGGGTCAATCGAGTGGTTAGGATCTGGAATGCACTGTCTGAGAGTGTGGTGGAGACAGGGTCAATCGAGTGGTTAGGATCTGGAATGCACTGTCTGAGAGTGTGGTGGAGACAGGGTCAATCGAGTGGTTAGGATCTGGAATGCACTGTCTGAGAGTGTGGTGGAGACAGGGTCAATCGAGTGGTTAGGATCTGGAATGCACTGTCTGAGAGTGTGGTGGAGACAGGGTCAATCGAGTGGTTAGGATCTGGAATGCACTGTCTGAGAGTGTGGTGGAGACAGGGTCAATCGAGTGGTTAGGATCTGGAATGCACTGTCTGAGAGTGTGGGTGGAGACAGGGTCAATCGAGTGGTTAGGATCTGGAATGCACTGTCTGAGAGTGTGGGGGAGACAGGGTCAATCGAGTGGTTAGGATCTGGAATGCACTGTCTGAGAGTGTGGTGGAGACAGGGTCAATCGAGTGGTTAGGATCTGGAATGCACTGTCTGAGAGTGTGGGGAGACAGGGTCAATCGAGTGGTTAGGATCTGGAATGCACTGTCTGAGAGTGTGGTGGAGACAGGGTCAATCGAGTGGTTAGGATCTGGAATGCACTGTCTGAGAGTGTGGGGAGACAGGGTCAATCGAGTGGTTAGGATCTGGAATGCACTGTCTGAGAGTGTGGTGGAGACAGGGTCAATCGAGTGGTTAGGATCTGGAATGCACTGTCTGAGAGTGTGGTGGAGACAGGGTCAATCGAGTGGTTAGGATCTGGAATGCACTGTCTGAGAGTGTGGTGGAGACAGGGTCAATCGAGTGGTTAGGATCTGGAATGCACTGTCTGAGAGTGTGGTGGAGACAGGGTCAATCGAGTGGTTAGGATCTGGAATGCACTGTCTGAGAGTGTGGGGAGACAGGGTCAATCGAGTGGTTAGGATCTGGAATGCACTGTCTGAGAGTGTGGGGGAGACAGGGTCAATCGAGTGGTTAGGATCTGGAATGCACTGTCTGAGAGTGAGGTGGAGACAGGGTCAATCGAGTGGTTAGGATCTGGAATGCACTGTCTGAGAGTGTGGGGGAGACAGGGTCAATCGAGTGGTTAGGATCTGGAATGCACTGTCTGAGAGTGTGGGGGAGACAGGGTCAATCGAGTGGTTAGGATCTGGAATGCACTGTCTGAGAGTGTGGTGGAGACAGGGTCAATCGAGTGGTTAGGATCTGGAAACTGTCTGAGTGTGTGGGGAGACAGGGTCAATCGAGTGGTTAGGATCTGGAAGCACTGGGTCAGGGTCAATCGAGTGGTTCGGATCTGGAATGCACTGTGTGAGAGTGTGGTGGAGACAAGGTCAATCGAGTGGTTAGGATCTGGAATGCGCAGTCTGAGAGTGTGGTGGAGACAGGGTCAATCGAGTGGTTAGGATCTGGAATGCACTGTCTGAGAGTGAGGTGGCGACAGGGTCAATCGAGTGGTTAGGATCTGGAATGCACTGTCTGAGAGTGTGGTGGAGACAGGGTCAATCGAGTGGTTAGGATCTGGAATGCACTGTCTGAGAGTGTGGTGGAGACAGGGTCAATCGAGTGGTTAGGATCTGGAATGCACTGTCTGAGAGTGTGGGGGAGACAGGGTCAATCGAGTGGTTAGGATCTGGAATGCACTGTCTGAGAGTGTGGTGGAGACAGGGTCAATCGAGTGGTTAGGATCTGGAATGCACTGTCTGAGAGTGTGGGGGAGACAGGGTCAATCGAGTGGTTAGGATCTGGAATGCACTGTCTGAGAGTGTGGTGGAGAAAGGGTCAATCGAGTGGTTAGGATCTGGAATGCACTGTCTGAGAGTGTGGTGGAGACAGGGTCAATCGAGTGGTTAGGATCTGGAATGCACTGTCTGAGAGTGTGGTGGAGACAGGGTCAATCGAGTGGTTAGGATCTGGAATGCACTGTCTGAGAGTGTGGTGGAGACAGGGTCAATCGAGTGGTTAGGATCTGGAATGCACTGTCTGAGAGTGTGGTGGAGACAGGGTCAATCGAGTGGTTAGGATCTGGAATGCACTGTCTGAGAGTGTGGGGAGACAGGGTCAATCGAGTGGTTAGGATCTGGAATGCACTGTCTGAGAGTGTGGTGGAGACAGGGTCAATCGAGTGGTTAGGATCTGGAATGCACTGTCTGAGAGTGTGGTGGAGACAGGGTCAATCGAGTGGTTAGGATCTGGAATGCACTGTCTGAGAGTGTGGGGAGACAGGGTCAATCGAGTGGTTAGGATCTGGAATGCACTGTCTGAGAGTGTGGTGGAGACAGGGTCAATCGAGTGGTTAGGATCTGGAATGCACTGTCTGAGAGTGTGGTGGAGACAGGGTCAATCGAGTGGTTAGGATCTGGAATGCACTGTCTGAGAGTGTGGTGGAGACAGGGTCAATCGAGTGGTTAGGATCTGGAATGCACTGTCTGAGAGTGTGGGGAGACAGGGTCAATCGAGTGGTTAGGATCTGGAATGCACTGTCTGAGAGTGTGGTGGAGACAGGGTCAATCGAGTGGTTAGGATCTGGAATGCACTGTCTGAGAGTGTGGTGGAGACAGGGTCAATCGAGTGGTTAGGATCTGGAATGCACTGTCTGAGAGTGTGGTGGAGACAGGGTCAATCGAGTGGTTAGGATCTGGAATGCACTGTCTGAGAGTGTGGTGGAGACAGGGTCAATCGAGTGGTTAGGATCTGGAATGCACTGTCTGAGAGTGTGGTGGAGACAGGGTCAATCGAGTGGTTAGGATCTGGAATGCACTGTCTGAGAGTGTGGTGGAGACAGGGTCAATCGAGTGGTTAGGATCTGGAATGCACTGTCTGAGAGTGTGGTGGAGACAGGGTCAATCGAGTGGTTAGGATCTGGAATGCACTGTCTGAGAGTGTGGTGGAGACAGGGTCAATCGAGTGGTTAGGATCTGGAATGCACTGTCTGAGAGTGTGGTGGAGACAGGGTCAATCGAGTGGTTAGGATCTGGAATGCACTGTCTGAGAGTGTGGTGGAGACAGGGTCAATCGAGTGGTTAGGATCTGGAATGCACTGTCTGAGAGTGTGGTGGAGACAGGGTCAATCGAGTGGTTAGGATCTGGAATGCACTGTCTGAGAGTGTGGTGGAGACAGGGTCAATCGAGTGGTTAGGATCTGGAATGCACTGTCTGAGAGTGTGGGGGAGACAGGGTCAATCGAGTGGTTAGGATCTGGAATGCACTGTCTGAGAGTGTGGTGGAGACAGGGTCAATCGAGTGGTTAGGATCTGGAATGCACTGTCTGAGAGTGTGGTGGAGACAGGGTCAATCGAGTGGTTAGGATCTGGAATGCACTGTCTGAGAGTGTGGTGGAGACAGGGTCAATCGAGTGGTTAGGATCTGGAATGCACTGTCTGAGAGTGTGGTGGAGACAGGGTCAATCGAGTGGTTAGGATCTGGAATGCACTGTCTGAGAGTGTGGTGGAGACAGGGTCAATCGAGTGGTTAGGATCTGGAATGCACTGTCTGAGAGTGTGGTGGAGACAGGGTCAATCGAGTGGTTAGGATCTGGAATGCACTGTCTGAGAGTGTGGTGGAGACAGGGTCAATCGAGTGGTTAGGATCTGGAATGCACTGTCTGAGAGTGTGGTGGAGACAGGGTCAATCGAGTGGTTAGGATCTGGAATGCACTGTCTGAGAGTGTGGGGAGACAGGGTCAATCGAGTGGTTAGGATCTGGAATGCACTGTCTGAGAGTGTGGTGGAGACAGGGTCAATCGAGTGGTTAGGATCTGGAATGCACTGTCTGAGAGTGTGGTGGAGACAGGGTCAATCGAGTGGTTAGGATCTGGAATGCACTGTCTGAGAGTGTGGGGAGACAGGGTCAATCGAGTGGTTAGGATCTGGAATGCACTGTCTGAGAGTGTGGTGGAGACAGGGTCAATCGAGTGGTTAGGATCTGGAATGCACTGTCTGAGAGTGTGGTGGAGACAGGGTCAATCGAGTGGTTAGGATCTGGAATGCACTGTCTGAGAGTGTGGTGGAGACAGGGTCAATCGAGTGGTTAGGATCTGGAATGCACTGTCTGAGAGTGTGGTGGAGACAGGGTCAATCGAGTGGTTAGGATCTGGAATGCACTGTCTGAGAGTGTGGGGAGACAGGGTCAATCGAGTGGTTAGGATCTGGAATGCACTGTCTGAGAGTGTGGTGGAGACAGGGTCAATCGAGTGGTTAGGATCTGGAATGCACTGTCTGAGAGTGTGGTGGAGACAGGGTCAATCGAGTGGTTAGGATCTGGAATGCACTGTCTGAGAGTGTGGTGGAGACAGGGTCAATCGAGTGGTTAGGATCTGGAATGCACTGTCTGAGAGTGTGGTGGAGACAGGGTCAATCGAGTGGTTAGGATCTGGAATGCACTGTCTGAGAGTGTGGTGGAGACAGGGTCAATCGAGTGGTTAGGATCTGGAATGCACTGTCTGAGAGTGTGGGGAGACAGGGTCAATCGAGTGGTTAGGATCTGGAATGCACTGTCTGAGAGTGTGGTGGAGACAGGGTCAATCGAGTGGTTAGGATCTGGAATGCACTGTCTGAGAGTGTGGTGGAGACAGGGTCAATCGAGTGGTTAGGATCTGGAATGCACTGTCTGAGAGTGTGGGGGAGACAGGGTCAATCGAGTGGTTAGGATCTGGAATGCACTGTCTGAGAGTGTGGTGGAGACAGGGTCAATCGAGTGGTTAGGATCTGGAATGCACTGTCTGAGAGTGTGGGGAGACAGGGTCAATCGAGTGGTTAGGATCTGGAATGCACTGTCTGAGAGTGTGGTGGAGACAGGGTCAATCGAGTGGTTAGGATCTGGAATGCACTGTCTGAGAGTGTGGGGAGACAGGGTCAATCGAGTGGTTAGGATCTGGAATGCACTGTCTGAGAGTGTGGTGGAGACAGGGTCAATCGAGTGGTTAGGATCTGGAATGCACTGTCTGAGAGTGTGGGGAGACAGGGTCAATCGAGTGGTTAGGATCTGGAATGCACTGTCTGAGAGTGTGGTGGAGACAGGGTCAATCGAGTGGTTAGGATCTGGAATGCACTGTCTGAGAGTGTGGTGGAGACAGGGTCAATCGAGTGGTTAGGATCTGGAATGCACTGTCTGAGAGTGTGGTGGAGACAGGGTCAATCGAGTGGTTAGGATCTGGAATGCACTGTCTGAGAGTGTGGTGGAGACAGGGTCAATCGAGTGGTTAGGATCTGGAATGCACTGTCTGAGAGTGTGGTGGAGACAGGGTCAATCGAGTGGTTAGGATCTGGAATGCACTGTCTGAGAGTGTGGGGGAGACAGGGTCAATCGAGTGGTTAGGATCTGGAATGCACTGTCTGAGAGTGTGGTGGAGACAGGGTCAATCGAGTGGTTAGGATCTGGAATGCACTGTCTGAGAGTGTGGTGGAGACAGGGTCAATCGAGTGGTTAGGATCTGGAATGCACTGTCTGAGAGTGTGGTGGAGACAGGGTCAATCGAGTGGTTAGGATCTGGAATGCACTGTCTGAGAGTGTGGTGGAGACAGGGTCAATCGAGTGGTTAGGATCTGGAATGCACTGTCTGAGAGTGTGGTGGAGACAGGGTCAATCGAGTGGTTAGGATCTGGAATGCACTGTCTGAGAGTGTGGTGGAGACAGGGTCAATCGAGTGGTTAGGATCTGGAATGCACTGTCTGAGAGTGTGGTGGAGACAGGGTCAATCGAGTGGTTAGGATCTGGAATGCACTGTCTGAGAGTGTGGTGGAGACAGGGTCAATCGAGTGGTTAGGATCTGGAATGCACTGTCTGAGAGTGTGGGGGAGACAGGGTCAATCGAGTGGTTAGGATCTGGAATGCACTGTCTGAGAGTGTGGGGAGACAGGGTCAATCGAGTGGTTAGGATCTGGAATGCACTGTCTGAGAGTGTGGTGGAGACAGGGTCAATCGAGTGGTTAGGATCTGGAATGCACTGTCTGAGAGTGTGGTGGAGACAGGGTCAATCGAGTGGTTAGGATCTGGAATGCACTGTCTGAGAGTGTGGTGGAGACAGGGTCAATCGAGTGGTTAGGATCTGGAATGCACTGTCTGAGAGTGTGGGTGGAGACAGGGTCAATCGAGTGGTTAGGATCTGGAATGCACTGTCTGAGAGTGTGGGGGAGACAGGGTCAATCGAGTGGTTAGGATCTGGAATGCACTGTCTGAGAGTGTGGTGGAGACAGGGTCAATCGAGTGGTTAGGATCTGGAATGCACTGTCTGAGAGTGTGGTGGAGACAGGGTCAATCGAGTGGTTAGGATCTGGAATGCACTGTCTGAGAGTGTGGTGGAGACAGGGTCAATCGAGTGGTTAGGATCTGGAATGCACTGTCTGAGAGTGTGGTGGAGACAGGGTCAATCGAGTGGTTAGGATCTGGAATGCACTGTCTGAGAGTGTGGTGGAGACAGGGTCAATCGAGTGGTTAGGATCTGGAATGCACTGTCTGAGAGTGTGGTGGAGACAGGGTCAATCGAGTGGTTAGGATCTGGAATGCACTGTCTGAGAGTGTGGTGGAGACAGGGTCAATCGAGTGGTTAGGATCTGGAATGCACTGTCTGAGAGTGTGGTGGAGACAGGGTCAATCGAGTGGTTAGGATCTGGAATGCACTGTCTGAGAGTGTGGTGGAGACAGGGTCAATCGAGTGGTTAGGATCTGGAATGCACTGTCTGAGAGTGTGGGGAGACAGGGTCAATCGAGTGGTTAGGATCTGGAATGCACTGTCTGAGAGTGTGGTGGAGACAGGGTCAATCGAGTGGTTAGGATCTGGAATGCACTGTCTGAGAGTGTGGTGGAGACAGGGTCAATCGAGTGGTTAGGATCTGGAATGCACTGTCTGAGAGTGTGGTGGAGACAGGGTCAATCGAGTGGTTAGGATCTGGAATGCACTGTCTGAGAGTGTGGTGGAGACAGGGTCAATCGAGTGGTTAGGATCTGGAATGCACTGTCTGAGAGTGTGGTGGAGACAGGGTCAATCGAGTGGTTAGGATCTGGAATGCACTGTCTGAGAGTGTGGTGGAGACAGGGTCAATCGAGTGGTTAGGATCTGGAATGCACTGTCTGAGAGTGTGGTGGAGACAGGGTCAATCGAGTGGTTAGGATCTGGAATGCACTGTCTGAGAGTGTGGTGGAGACAGGGTCAATCGAGTGGTTAGGATCTGGAATGCACTGTCTGAGAGTGTGGTGGAGACAGGGTCAATCGAGTGGTTAGGATCTGGAATGCACTGTCTGAGAGTGTGGTGGAGACAGGGTCAATCGAGTGGTTAGGATCTGGAATGCACTGTCTGAGAGTGTGGTGGAGACAGGGTCAATCGAGTGGTTAGGATCTGGAATGCACTGTCTGAGAGTGTGGGGAGACAGGGTCAATCGAGTGGTTAGGATCTGGAATGCACTGTCTGAGAGTGTGGTGGAGACAGGGTCAATCGAGTGGTTAGGATCTGGAATGCACTGTCTGAGAGTGTGGGGAGACAGGGTCAATCGAGTGGTTAGGATCTGGAATGCACTGTCTGAGAGTGTGGTGGAGACAGGGTCAATCGAGTGGTTAGGATCTGGAATGCACTGTCTGAGAGTGTGGTGGAGACAGGGTCAATCGAGTGGTTAGGATCTGGAATGCACTGTCTGAGAGTGTGGTGGAGACAGGGTCAATCGAGTGGTTAGGATCTGGAATGCACTGTCTGAGAGTGTGGTGGAGACAGGGTCAATCGAGTGGTTAGGATCTGGAATGCACTGTCTGAGAGTGTGGTGGAGACAGGGTCAATCGAGTGGTTAGGATCTGGAATGCACTGTCTGAGAGTGTGGTGGAGACAGGGTCAATCGAGTGGTTAGGATCTGGAATGCACTGTCTGAGAGTGTGGTGGAGACAGGGTCAATCGAGTGGTTAGGATCTGGAATGCACTGTCTGAGAGTGTGGTGGAGACAGGGTCAATCGAGTGGTTAGGATCTGGAATGCACTGTCTGAGAGTGTGGTGGAGACAGGGTCAATCGAGTGGTTAGGATCTGGAATGCACTGTCTGAGAGTGTGGTGGAGACAGGGTCAATCGAGTGGTTAGGATCTGGAATGCACTGTCTGAGAGTGTGGTGGAGACAGGGTCAATCGAGTGGTTAGGATCTGGAATGCACTGTCTGAGAGTGTGGGGAGACAGGGTCAATCGAGTGGTTAGGATCTGGAATGCACTGTCTGAGAGTGTGGTGGAGACAGGGTCAATCGAGTGGTTAGGATCTGGAATGCACTGTCTGAGAGTGTGGTGGAGACAGGGTCAATCGAGTGGTTAGGATCTGGAATGCACTGTCTGAGAGTGTGGTGGAGACAGGGTCAATCGAGTGGTTAGGATCTGGAATGCACTGTCTGAGAGTGTGGTGGAGACAGGGTCAATCGAGTGGTTAGGATCTGGAATGCACTGTCTGAGAGTGTGGTGGAGACAGGGTCAATCGAGTGGTTAGGATCTGGAATGCACTGTCTGAGAGTGTGGTGGAGACAGGGTCAATCGAGTGGTTAGGATCTGGAATGCACTGTCTGAGAGTGTGGTGGAGACAGGGTCAATCGAGTGGTTAGGATCTGGAATGCACTGTCTGAGAGTGTGGTGGAGACAGGGTCAATCGAGTGGTTAGGATCTGGAATGCACTGTCTGAGAGTGTGGTGGAGACAGGGTCAATCGAGTGGTTAGGATCTGGAATGCACTGTCTGAGAGTGTGGTGGAGACAGGGTCAATCGAGTGGTTAGGATCTGGAATGCACTGTCTGAGAGTGTGGTGGAGACAGGGTCAATCGAGTGGTTAGGATCTGGAATGCACTGTCTGAGAGTGTGGTGGAGACAGGGTCAATCGAGTGGTTAGGATCTGGAATGCACTGTCTGAGAGTGTGGTGGAGACAGGGTCAATCGAGTGGTTAGGATCTGGAATGCACTGTCTGAGAGTGTGGTGGAGACAGGGTCAATCGAGTGGTTAGGATCTGGAATGCACTGTCTGAGAGTGTGTGGAGACAGGGTCAATCGAGTGGTTAGGATCTGGAATGCACTGTCTGAGAGTGTGGTGGAGACAGGGTCAATCGAGTGGTTAGGATCTGGAATGCACTGTCTGAGAGTGTGGTGGAGACAGGGTCAATCGAGTGGTTAGGATCTGGAATGCACTGTCTGAGAGTGTGGTGGAGACAGGGTCAATCGAGTGGTTAGGATCTGGAATGCACTGTCTGAGAGTGTGGTGGAGACAGGGTCAATCGAGTGGTTAGGATCTGGAATGCACTGTCTGAGAGTGTGGTGGAGACAGGGTCAATCGAGTGGTTAGGATCTGGAATGCACTGTCTGAGAGTGTGGTGGAGACAGGGTCAATCGAGTGGTTAGGATCTGGAATGCACTGTCTGAGAGTGTGGTGGAGACAGGGTCAATCGAGTGGTTAGGATCTGGAATGCACTGTCTGAGAGTGTGGTGGAGACAGGGTCAATCGAGTGGTTAGGATCTGGAATGCACTGTCTGAGAGTGTGGTGGAGACAGGGTCAATCGAGTGGTTAGGATCTGGAATGCACTGTCTGAGAGTGTGGTGGAGACAGGGTCAATCGAGTGGTTAGGATCTGGAATGCACTGTCTGAGAGTGTGGTGGAGACAGGGTCAATCGAGTGGTTAGGATCTGGAATGCACTGTCTGAGAGTGTGGGGAGACAGGGTCAATCGAGTGGTTAGGATCTGGAATGCACTGTCTGAGAGTGTGGTGGAGACAGGGTCAATCGAGTGGTTAGGATCTGGAATGCACTGTCTGAGAGTGTGGTGGAGACAGGGTCAATCGAGTGGTTAGGATCTGGAATGCACTGTCTGAGAGTGTGGTGGAGACAGGGTCAATCGAGTGGTTAGGATCTGGAATGCACTGTCTGAGAGTGTGGTGGAGACAGGGTCAATCGAGTGGTTAGGATCTGGAATGCACTGTCTGAGAGTGTGGTGGAGACAGGGTCAATCGAGTGGTTAGGATCTGGAATGCACTGTCTGAGAGTGTGGTGGAGACAGGGTCAATCGAGTGGTTAGGATCTGGAATGCACTGTCTGAGAGTGTGGTGGAGACAGGGTCAATCGAGTGGTTAGGATCTGGAATGCACTGTCTGAGAGTGTGGTGGAGACAGGGTCAATCGAGTGGTTAGGATCTGGAATGCACTGTCTGAGAGTGTGGTGGAGACAGGGTCAATCGAGTGGTTAGGATCTGGAATGCACTGTCTGAGAGTGTGGTGGAGACAGGGTCAATCGAGTGGTTAGGATCTGGAATGCACTGTCTGAGAGTGTGGTGGAGACAGGGTCAATCGAGTGGTTAGGATCTGGAATGCACTGTCTGAGAGTGTGGTGGAGACAGGGTCAATCGAGTGGTTAGGATCTGGAATGCACTGTCTGAGAGTGTGGTGGAGACAGGGTCAATCGAGTGGTTAGGATCTGGAATGCACTGTCTGAGAGTGTGGTGGAGACAGGGTCAATCGAGTGGTTAGGATCTGGAATGCACTGTCTGAGAGTGTGGTGGAGACAGGGTCAATCGAGTGGTTAGGATCTGGAATGCACTGTCTGAGAGTGTGGTGGAGACAGGGTCAATCGAGTGGTTAGGATCTGGAATGCACTGTCTGAGAGTGTGGTGGAGACAGGGTCAATCGAGTGGTTAGGATCTGGAATGCACTGTCTGAGAGTGTGGTGGAGACAGGGTCAATCGAGTGGTTAGGATCTGGAATGCACTGTCTGAGAGTGTGGTGGAGACAGGGTCAATCGAGTGGTTAGGATCTGGAATGCACTGTCTGAGAGTGTGGTGGAGACAGGGTCAATCGAGTGGTTAGGATCTGGAATGCACTGTCTGAGAGTGTGGTGGAGACAGGGTCAATCGAGTGGTTAGGATCTGGAATGCACTGTCTGAGAGTGTGGTGGAGACAGGGTCAATCGAGTGGTTAGGATCTGGAATGCACTGTCTGAGAGTGTGGTGGAGACAGGGTCAATCGAGTGGTTAGGATCTGGAATGCACTGTCTGAGAGTGTGGTGGAGACAGGGTCAATCGAGTGGTTAGGATCTGGAATGCACTGTCTGAGAGTGTGGTGGAGACAGGGTCAATCGAGTGGTTAGGATCTGGAATGCACTGTCTGAGAGTGTGGTGGAGACAGGGTCAATCGAGTGGTTAGGATCTGGAATGCACTGTCTGAGAGTGTGGTGGAGACAGGGTCAATCGAGTGGTTAGGATCTGGAATGCACTGTCTGAGAGTGTGGTGGAGACAGGGTCAATCGAGTGGTTAGGATCTGGAATGCACTGTCTGAGAGTGTGGTGGAGACAGGGTCAATCGAGTGGTTAGGATCTGGAATGCACTGTCTGAGAGTGTGGTGGAGACAGGGTCAATCGAGTGGTTAGGATCTGGAATGCACTGTCTGAGAGTGTGGTGGAGACAGGGTCAATCGAGTGGTTAGGATCTGGAATGCACTGTCTGAGAGTGTGGTGGAGACAGGGTCAATCGAGTGGTTAGGATCTGGAATGCACTGTCTGAGAGTGTGGTGGAGACAGGGTCAATCGAGTGGTTAGGATCTGGAATGCACTGTCTGAGAGTGTGGTGGAGACAGGGTCAATCGAGTGGTTAGGATCTGGAATGCACTGTCTGAGAGTGTGGTGGAGACAGGGTCAATCGAGTGGTTAGGATCTGGAATGCACTGTCTGAGAGTGTGGTGGAGACAGGGTCAATCGAGTGGTTAGGATCTGGAATGCACTGTCTGAGAGTGTGGTGGAGACAGGGTCAATCGAGTGGTTAGGATCTGGAATGCACTGTCTGAGAGTGTGGTGGAGACAGGGTCAATCGAGTGGTTAGGATCTGGAATGCACTGTCTGAGAGTGTGGGGAGACAGGGTCAATCGAGTGGTTAGGATCTGGAATGCACTGTCTGAGAGTGTGGTGGAGACAGGGTCAATCGAGTGGTTAGGATCTGGAATGCACTGTCTGAGAGTGTGGTGGAGACAGGGTCAATCGAGTGGTTAGGATCTGGAATGCACTGTCTGAGAGTGTGGTGGAGACAGGGTCAATCGAGTGGTTAGGATCTGGAATGCACTGTCTGAGAGTGTGGTGGAGACAGGGTCAATCGAGTGGTTAGGATCTGGAATGCACTGTCTGAGAGTGTGGTGGAGACAGGGTCAATCGAGTGGTTAGGATCTGGAATGCACTGTCTGAGAGTGTGGTGGAGACAGGGTCAATCGAGTGGTTAGGATCTGGAATGCACTGTCTGAGAGTGTGGTGGAGACAGGGTCAATCGAGTGGTTAGGATCTGGAATGCACTGTCTGAGAGTGTGGTGGAGACAGGGTCAATCGAGTGGTTAGGATCTGGAATGCACTGTCTGAGAGTGTGGTGGAGACAGGGTCAATCGAGTGGTTAGGATCTGGAATGCACTGTCTGAGAGTGTGGTGGAGACAGGGTCAATCGAGTGGTTAGGATCTGGAATGCACTGTCTGAGAGTGTGGTGGAGACAGGGTCAATCGAGTGGTTAGGATCTGGAATGCACTGTCTGAGAGTGTGGTGGAGACAGGGTCAATCGAGTGGTTAGGATCTGGAATGCACTGTCTGAGAGTGTGGTGGAGACAGGGTCAATCGAGTGGTTAGGATCTGGAATGCACTGTCTGAGAGTGTGGTGGAGACAGGGTCAATCGAGTGGTTAGGATCTGGAATGCACTGTCTGAGAGTGTGGTGGAGACAGGGTCAATCGAGTGGTTAGGATCTGGAATGCACTGTCTGAGAGTGTGGTGGAGACAGGGTCAATCGAGTGGTTAGGATCTGGAATGCACTGTCTGAGAGTGTGGTGGAGACAGGGTCAATCGAGTGGTTAGGATCTGGAATGCACTGTCTGAGAGTGTGGTGGAGACAGGGTCAATCGAGTGGTTAGGATCTGGAATGCACTGTCTGAGAGTGTGGTGGAGACAGGGTCAATCGAGTGGTTAGGATCTGGAATGCACTGTCTGAGAGTGTGGTGGAGACAGGGTCAATCGAGTGGTTAGGATCTGGAATGCACTGTCTGAGAGTGTGGTGGAGACAGGGTCAATCGAGTGGTTAGGATCTGGAATGCACTGTCTGAGAGTGTGGTGGAGACAGGGTCAATCGAGTGGTTAGGATCTGGAATGCACTGTCTGAGAGTGTGGTGGAGACAGGGTCAATCGAGTGGTTAGGATCTGGAATGCACTGTCTGAGAGTGTGGTGGAGACAGGGTCAATCGAGTGGTTAGGATCTGGAATGCACTGTCTGAGAGTGTGGTGGAGACAGGGTCAATCGAGTGGTTAGGATCTGGAATGCACTGTCTGAGAGTGTGGTGGAGACAGGGTCAATCGAGTGGTTAGGATCTGGAATGCACTGTCTGAGAGTGTGGTGGAGACAGGGTCAATCGAGTGGTTAGGATCTGGAATGCACTGTCTGAGAGTGTGGTGGAGACAGGGTCAATCGAGTGGTTAGGATCTGGAATGCACTGTCTGAGAGTGTGGTGGAGACAGGGTCAATCGAGTGGTTAGGATCTGGAATGCACTGTCTGAGAGTGTGGTGGAGACAGGGTCAATCGAGTGGTTAGGATCTGGAATGCACTGTCTGAGAGTGTGGTGGAGACAGGGTCAATCGAGTGGTTAGGATCTGGAATGCACTGTCTGAGAGTGTGGTGGAGACAGGGTCAATCGAGTGGTTAGGATCTGGAATGCACTGTCTGAGAGTGTGGTGGAGACAGGGTCAATCGAGTGGTTAGGATCTGGAATGCACTGTCTGAGAGTGTGGTGGAGACAGGGTCAATCGAGTGGTTAGGATCTGGAATGCACTGTCTGAGAGTGTGGTGGAGACAGGGTCAATCGAGTGGTTAGGATCTGGAATGCACTGTCTGAGAGTGTGGTGGAGACAGGGTCAATCGAGTGGTTAGGATCTGGAATGCACTGTCTGAGAGTGTGGTGGAGACAGGGTCAATCGAGTGGTTAGGATCTGGAATGCACTGTCTGAGAGTGTGGTGGAGACAGGGTCAATCGAGTGGTTAGGATCTGGAATGCACTGTCTGAGAGTGTGGTGGAGACAGGGTCAATCGAGTGGTTAGGATCTGGAATGCACTGTCTGAGAGTGTGGTGGAGACAGGGTCAATCGAGTGGTTAGGATCTGGAATGCACTGTCTGAGAGTGTGGTGGAGACAGGGTCAATCGAGTGGTTAGGATCTGGAATGCACTGTCTGAGAGTGTGGTGGAGACAGGGTCAATCGAGTGGTTAGGATCTGGAATGCACTGTCTGAGAGTGTGGTGGAGACAGGGTCAATCGAGTGGTTAGGATCTGGAATGCACTGTCTGAGAGTGTGGTGGAGACAGGGTCAATCGAGTGGTTAGGATCTGGAATGCACTGTCTGAGAGTGTGGTGGAGACAGGGTCAATCGAGTGGTTAGGATCTGGAATGCACTGTCTGAGAGTGTGGTGGAGACAGGGTCAATCGAGTGGTTAGGATCTGGAATGCACTGTCTGAGAGTGTGGTGGAGACAGGGTCAATCGAGTGGTTAGGATCTGGAATGCACTGTCTGAGAGTGTGGTGGAGACAGGGTCAATCGAGTGGTTAGGATCTGGAATGCACTGTCTGAGAGTGTGGTGGAGACAGGGTCAATCGAGTGGTTAGGATCTGGAATGCACTGTCTGAGAGTGTGGTGGAGACAGGGTCAATCGAGTGGTTAGGATCTGGAATGCACTGTCTGAGAGTGTGGTGGAGACAGGGTCAATCGAGTGGTTAGGATCTGGAATGCACTGTCTGAGAGTGTGGTGGAGACAGGGTCAATCGAGTGGTTAGGATCTGGAATGCACTGTCTGAGAGTGTGGTGGAGACAGGGTCAATCGAGTGGTTAGGATCTGGAATGCACTGTCTGAGAGTGTGGTGGAGACAGGGTCAATCGAGTGGTTAGGATCTGGAATGCACTGTCTGAGAGTGTGGTGGAGACAGGGTCAATCGAGTGGTTAGGATCTGGAATGCACTGTCTGAGAGTGTGGTGGAGACAGGGTCAATCGAGTGGTTAGGATCTGGAATGCACTGTCTGAGAGTGTGGTGGAGACAGGGTCAATCGAGTGGTTAGGATCTGGAATGCACTGTCTGAGAGTGTGGTGGAGACAGGGTCAATCGAGTGGTTAGGATCTGGAATGCACTGTCTGAGAGTGTGGTGGAGACAGGGTCAATCGAGTGGTTAGGATCTGGAATGCACTGTCTGAGAGTGTGGTGGAGACAGGGTCAATCGAGTGGTTAGGATCTGGAATGCACTGTCTGAGAGTGTGGTGGAGACAGGGTCAATCGAGTGGTTAGGATCTGGAATGCACTGTCTGAGAGTGTGGGGAGACAGGGTCAATCGAGTGGTTAGGATCTGGAATGCACTGTCTGAGAGTGTGGTGGAGACAGGGTCAATCGAGTGGTTAGGATCTGGAATGCACTGTCTGAGAGTGTGGTGGAGACAGGGTCAATCGAGTGGTTAGGATCTGGAATGCACTGTCTGAGAGTGTGGTGGAGACAGGGTCAATCGAGTGGTTAGGATCTGGAATGCACTGTCTGAGAGTGTGGTGGAGACAGGGTCAATCGAGTGGTTAGGATCTGGAATGCACTGTCTGAGAGTGTGGTGGAGACAGGGTCAATCGAGTGGTTAGGATCTGGAATGCACTGTCTGAGAGTGTGGTGGAGACAGGGTCAATCGAGTGGTTAGGATCTGGAATGCACTGTCTGAGAGTGTGGTGGAGACAGGGTCAATCGAGTGGTTAGGATCTGGAATGCACTGTCTGAGAGTGTGGTGGAGACAGGGTCAATCGAGTGGTTAGGATCTGGAATGCACTGTCTGAGAGTGTGGTGGAGACAGGGTCAATCGAGTGGTTAGGATCTGGAATGCACTGTCTGAGAGTGTGGTGGAGACAGGGTCAATCGAGTGGTTAGGATCTGGAATGCACTGTCTGAGAGTGTGGTGGAGACAGGGTCAATCGAGTGGTTAGGATCTGGAATGCACTGTCTGAGAGTGTGGTGGAGACAGGGTCAATCGAGTGGTTAGGATCTGGAATGCACTGTCTGAGAGTGTGGTGGAGACAGGGTCAATCGAGTGGTTAGGATCTGGAATGCACTGTCTGAGAGTGTGGTGGAGACAGGGTCAATCGAGTGGTTAGGATCTGGAATGCACTGTCTGAGAGTGTGGTGGAGACAGGGTCAATCGAGTGGTTAGGATCTGGAATGCACTGTCTGAGAGTGTGGTGGAGACAGGGTCAATCGAGTGGTTAGGATCTGGAATGCACTGTCTGAGAGTGTGGTGGAGACAGGGTCAATCGAGTGGTTAGGATCTGGAATGCACTGTCTGAGAGTGTGGTGGAGACAGGGTCAATCGAGTGGTTAGGATCTGGAATGCACTGTCTGAGAGTGTGGTGGAGACAGGGTCAATCGAGTGGTTAGGATCTGGAATGCACTGTCTGAGAGTGTGGTGGAGACAGGGTCAATCGAGTGGTTAGGATCTGGAATGCACTGTCTGAGAGTGTGGTGGAGACAGGGTCAATCGAGTGGTTAGGATCTGGAATGCACTGTCTGAGAGTGTGGTGGAGACAGGGTCAATCGAGTGGTTAGGATCTGGAATGCACTGTCTGAGAGTGTGGTGGAGACAGGGTCAATCGAGTGGTTAGGATCTGGAATGCACTGTCTGAGAGTGTGGTGGAGACAGGGTCAATCGAGTGGTTAGGATCTGGAATGCACTGTCTGAGAGTGTGGTGGAGACAGGGTCAATCGAGTGGTTAGGATCTGGAATGCACTGTCTGAGAGTGTGGTGGAGACAGGGTCAATCGAGTGGTTAGGATCTGGAATGCACTGTCTGAGAGTGTGGTGGAGACAGGGTCAATCGAGTGGTTAGGATCTGGAATGCACTGTCTGAGAGTGTGGTGGAGACAGGGTCAATCGAGTGGTTAGGATCTGGAATGCACTGTCTGAGAGTGTGGTGGAGACAGGGTCAATCGAGTGGTTAGGATCTGGAATGCACTGTCTGAGAGTGTGGTGGAGACAGGGTCAATCGAGTGGTTAGGATCTGGAATGCACTGTCTGAGAGTGTGGTGGAGACAGGGTCAATCGAGTGGTTAGGATCTGGAATGCACTGTCTGAGAGTGTGGTGGAGACAGGGTCAATCGAGTGGTTAGGATCTGGAATGCACTGTCTGAGAGTGTGGTGGAGACAGGGTCAATCGAGTGGTTAGGATCTGGAATGCACTGTCTGAGAGTGTGGTGGAGACAGGGTCAATCGAGTGGTTAGGATCTGGAATGCACTGTCTGAGAGTGTGGTGGAGACAGGGTCAATCGAGTGGTTAGGATCTGGAATGCACTGTCTGAGAGTGTGGTGGAGACAGGGTCAATCGAGTGGTTAGGATCTGGAATGCACTGTCTGAGAGTGTGGTGGAGACAGGGTCAATCGAGTGGTTAGGATCTGGAATGCACTGTCTGAGAGTGTGGTGGAGACAGGGTCAATCGAGTGGTTAGGATCTGGAATGCACTGTCTGAGAGTGTGGTGGAGACAGGGTCAATCGAGTGGTTAGGATCTGGAATGCACTGTCTGAGAGTGTGGTGGAGACAGGGTCAATCGAGTGGTTAGGATCTGGAATGCACTGTCTGAGAGTGTGGTGGAGACAGGGTCAATCGAGTGGTTAGGATCTGGAATGCACTGTCTGAGAGTGTGGTGGAGACAGGGTCAATCGAGTGGTTAGGATCTGGAATGCACTGTCTGAGAGTGTGGTGGAGACAGGGTCAATCGAGTGGTTAGGATCTGGAATGCACTGTCTGAGAGTGTGGTGGAGACAGGGTCAATCGAGTGGTTAGGATCTGGAATGCACTGTCTGAGAGTGTGGTGGAGACAGGGTCAATCGAGTGGTTAGGATCTGGAATGCACTGTCTGAGAGTGTGGTGGAGACAGGGTCAATCGAGTGGTTAGGATCTGGAATGCACTGTCTGAGAGTGTGGTGGAGACAGGGTCAATCGAGTGGTTAGGATCTGGAATGCACTGTCTGAGAGTGTGGTGGAGACAGGGTCAATCGAGTGGTTAGGATCTGGAATGCACTGTCTGAGAGTGTGGTGGAGACAGGGTCAATCGAGTGGTTAGGATCTGGAATGCACTGTCTGAGAGTGTGGTGGAGACAGGGTCAATCGAGTGGTTAGGATCTGGAATGCACTGTCTGAGAGTGTGGTGGAGACAGGGTCAATCGAGTGGTTAGGATCTGGAATGCACTGTCTGAGAGTGTGTGGAGACAGGGTCAATCGAGTGGTTAGGATCTGGAATGCACTGTCTGAGAGTGTGGTGGAGACAGGGTCAATCGAGTGGTTAGGATCTGGAATGCACTGTCTGAGAGTGTGGTGGAGACAGGGTCAATCGAGTGGTTAGGATCTGGAATGCACTGTCTGAGAGTGTGGTGGAGACAGGGTCAATCGAGTGGTTAGGATCTGGAATGCACTGTCTGAGAGTGTGGTGGAGACAGGGTCAATCGAGTGGTTAGGATCTGGAATGCACTGTCTGAGAGTGTGGTGGAGACAGGGTCAATCGAGTGGTTAGGATCTGGAATGCACTGTCTGAGAGTGTGGTGGAGACAGGGTCAATCGAGTGGTTAGGATCTGGAATGCACTGTCTGAGAGTGTGGTGGAGACAGGGTCAATCGAGTGGTTAGGATCTGGAATGCACTGTCTGAGAGTGTGGTGGAGACAGGGTCAATCGAGTGGTTAGGATCTGGAATGCACTGTCTGAGAGTGTGGTGGAGACAGGGTCAATCGAGTGGTTAGGATCTGGAATGCACTGTCTGAGAGTGTGGTGGAGACAGGGTCAATCGAGTGGTTAGGATCTGGAATGCACTGTCTGAGAGTGTGGTGGAGACAGGGTCAATCGAGTGGTTAGGATCTGGAATGCACTGTCTGAGAGTGTGGTGGAGACAGGGTCAATCGAGTGGTTAGGATCTGGAATGCACTGTCTGAGAGTGTGGTGGAGACAGGGTCAATCGAGTGGTTAGGATCTGGAATGCACTGTCTGAGAGTGTGGTGGAGACAGGGTCAATCGAGTGGTTAGGATCTGGAATGCACTGTCTGAGAGTGTGGTGGAGACAGGGTCAATCGAGTGGTTAGGATCTGGAATGCACTGTCTGAGAGTGTGGTGGAGACAGGGTCAATCGAGTGGTTAGGATCTGGAATGCACTGTCTGAGAGTGTGGTGGAGACAGGGTCAATCGAGTGGTTAGGATCTGGAATGCACTGTCTGAGAGTGTGGTGGAGACAGGGTCAATCGAGTGGTTAGGATCTGGAATGCACTGTCTGAGAGTGTGGTGGAGACAGGGTCAATCGAGTGGTTAGGATCTGGAATGCACTGTCTGAGAGTGTGGTGGAGACAGGGTCAATCGAGTGGTTAGGATCTGGAATGCACTGTCTGAGAGTGTGGTGGAGACAGGGTCAATCGAGTGGTTAGGATCTGGAATGCACTGTCTGAGAGTGTGGTGGAGACAGGGTCAATCGAGTGGTTAGGATCTGGAATGCACTGTCTGAGAGTGTGGTGGAGACAGGGTCAATCGAGTGGTTAGGATCTGGAATGCACTGTCTGAGAGTGTGGTGGAGACAGGGTCAATCGAGTGGTTAGGATCTGGAATGCACTGTCTGAGAGTGTGGTGGAGACAGGGTCAATCGAGTGGTTAGGATCTGGAATGCACTGTCTGAGAGTGTGGTGGAGACAGGGTCAATCGAGTGGTTAGGATCTGGAATGCACTGTCTGAGAGTGTGGTGGAGACAGGGTCAATCGAGTGGTTAGGATCTGGAATGCACTGTCTGAGAGTGTGGTGGAGACAGGGTCAATCGAGTGGTTAGGATCTGGAATGCACTGTCTGAGAGTGTGGTGGAGACAGGGTCAATCGAGTGGTTAGGATCTGGAATGCACTGTCTGAGAGTGTGGTGGAGACAGGGTCAATCGAGTGGTTAGGATCTGGAATGCACTGTCTGAGAGTGTGGTGGAGACAGGGTCAATCGAGTGGTTAGGATCTGGAATGCACTGTCTGAGAGTGTGGTGGAGACAGGGTCAATCGAGTGGTTAGGATCTGGAATGCACTGTCTGAGAGTGTGGTGGAGACAGGGTCAATCGAGTGGTTAGGATCTGGAATGCACTGTCTGAGAGTGTGGTGGAGACAGGGTCAATCGAGTGGTTAGGATCTGGAATGCACTGTCTGAGAGTGTGGTGGAGACAGGGTCAATCGAGTGGTTAGGATCTGGAATGCACTGTCTGAGAGTGTGGTGGAGACAGGGTCAATCGAGTGGTTAGGATCTGGAATGCACTGTCTGAGAGTGTGGTGGAGACAGGGTCAATCGAGTGGTTAGGATCTGGAATGCACTGTCTGAGAGTGTGGTGGAGACAGGGTCAATCGAGTGGTTAGGATCTGGAATGCACTGTCTGAGAGTGTGGTGGAGACAGGGTCAATCGAGTGGTTAGGATCTGGAATGCACTGTCTGAGAGTGTGGTGGAGACAGGGTCAATCGAGTGGTTAGGATCTGGAATGCACTGTCTGAGAGTGTGGTGGAGACAGGGTCAATCGAGTGGTTAGGATCTGGAATGCACTGTCTGAGAGTGTGGTGGAGACAGGGTCAATCGAGTGGTTAGGATCTGGAATGCACTGTCTGAGAGTGTGGTGGAGACAGGGTCAATCGAGTGGTTAGGATCTGGAATGCACTGTCTGAGAGTGTGGTGGAGACAGGGTCAATCGAGTGGTTAGGATCTGGAATGCACTGTCTGAGAGTGTGGTGGAGACAGGGTCAATCGAGTGGTTAGGATCTGGAATGCACTGTCTGAGAGTGTGGTGGAGACAGGGTCAATCGAGTGGTTAGGATCTGGAATGCACTGTCTGAGAGTGGGTGGAGACAGGGTCAATCGAGTGGTTAGGATCTGGAATGCACTGTCTGAGAGTGTGGTGGAGACAGGGTCAATCGAGTGGTTAGGATCTGGAATGCACTGTCTGAGAGTGTGGTGGAGACAGGGTCAATCGAGTGGTTAGGATCTGGAATGCACTGTCTGAGAGTGTGGTGGAGACAGGGTCAATCGAGTGGTTAGGATCTGGAATGCACTGTCTGAGAGTGTGGTGGAGACAGGGTCAATCGAGTGGTTAGGATCTGGAATGCACTGTCTGAGAGTGTGGGGAGACAGGGTCAATCGAGTGGTTAGGATCTGGAATGCACTGTCTGAGAGTGTGGTGGAGACAGGGTCAATCGAGTGGTTAGGATCTGGAATGCACTGTCTGAGAGTGTGGTGGAGACAGGGTCAATCGAGTGGTTAGGATCTGGAATGCACTGTCTGAGAGTGTGGTGGAGACAGGGTCAATCGAGTGGTTAGGATCTGGAATGCACTGTCTGAGAGTGTGGTGGAGACAGGGTCAATCGAGTGGTTAGGATCTGGAATGCACTGTCTGAGAGTGTGGTGGAGACAGGGTCAATCGAGTGGTTAGGATCTGGAATGCACTGTCTGAGAGTGTGGTGGAGACAGGGTCAATCGAGTGGTTAGGATCTGGAATGCACTGTCTGAGAGTGTGGTGGAGACAGGGTCAATCGAGTGGTTAGGATCTGGAATGCACTGTCTGAGAGTGTGGTGGAGACAGGGTCAATCGAGTGGTTAGGATCTGGAATGCACTGTCTGAGAGTGTGGTGGAGACAGGGTCAATCGAGTGGTTAGGATCTGGAATGCACTGTCTGAGAGTGTGGTGGAGACAGGGTCAATCGAGTGGTTAGGATCTGGAATGCACTGTCTGAGAGTGTGGTGGAGACAGGGTCAATCGAGTGGTTAGGATCTGGAATGCACTGTCTGAGAGTGTGGTGGAGACAGGGTCAATCGAGTGGTTAGGATCTGGAATGCACTGTCTGAGAGTGTGGTGGAGACAGGGTCAATCGAGTGGTTAGGATCTGGAATGCACTGTCTGAGAGTGTGGTGGAGACAGGGTCAATCGAGTGGTTAGGATCTGGAATGCACTGTCTGAGAGTGTGGTGGAGACAGGGTCAATCGAGTGGTTAGGATCTGGAATGCACTGTCTGAGAGTGTGGTGGAGACAGGGTCAATCGAGTGGTTAGGATCTGGAATGCACTGTCTGAGAGTGTGGTGGAGACAGGGTCAATCGAGTGGTTAGGATCTGGAATGCACTGTCTGAGAGTGTGGTGGAGACAGGGTCAATCGAGTGGTTAGGATCTGGAATGCACTGTCTGAGAGTGTGGTGGAGACAGGGTCAATCGAGTGGTTAGGATCTGGAATGCACTGTCTGAGAGTGTGGTGGAGACAGGGTCAATCGAGTGGTTAGGATCTGGAATGCACTGTCTGAGAGTGTGGTGGAGACAGGGTCAATCGAGTGGTTAGGATCTGGAATGCACTGTCTGAGAGTGTGGTGGAGACAGGGTCAATCGAGTGGTTAGGATCTGGAATGCACTGTCTGAGAGTGTGGTGGAGACAGGGTCAATCGAGTGGTTAGGATCTGGAATGCACTGTCTGAGAGTGTGGTGGAGACAGGGTCAATCGAGTGGTTAGGATCTGGAATGCACTGTCTGAGAGTGTGGTGGAGACAGGGTCAATCGAGTGGTTAGGATCTGGAATGCACTGTCTGAGAGTGTGGTGGAGACAGGGTCAATCGAGTGGTTAGGATCTGGAATGCACTGTCTGAGAGTGTGGTGGAGACAGGGTCAATCGAGTGGTTAGGATCTGGAATGCACTGTCTGAGAGTGTGGTGGAGACAGGGTCAATCGAGTGGTTAGGATCTGGAATGCACTGTCTGAGAGTGTGGTGGAGACAGGGTCAATCGAGTGGTTAGGATCTGGAATGCACTGTCTGAGAGTGTGGTGGAGACAGGGTCAATCGAGTGGTTAGGATCTGGAATGCACTGTCTGAGAGTGTGGTGGAGACAGGGTCAATCGAGTGGTTAGGATCTGGAATGCACTGTCTGAGAGTGTGGTGGAGACAGGGTCAATCGAGTGGTTAGGATCTGGAATGCACTGTCTGAGAGTGTGGTGGAGACAGGGTCAATCGAGTGGTTAGGATCTGGAATGCACTGTCTGAGAGTGTGGTGGAGACAGGGTCAATCGAGTGGTTAGGATCTGGAATGCACTGTCTGAGAGTGTGGTGGAGACAGGGTCAATCGAGTGGTTAGGATCTGGAATGCACTGTCTGAGAGTGTGGTGGAGACAGGGTCAATCGAGTGGTTAGGATCTGGAATGCACTGTCTGAGAGTGTGGTGGAGACAGGGTCAATCGAGTGGTTAGGATCTGGAATGCACTGTCTGAGAGTGTGGTGGAGACAGGGTCAATCGAGTGGTTAGGATCTGGAATGCACTGTCTGAGAGTGTGGTGGAGACAGGGTCAATCGAGTGGTTAGGATCTGGAATGCACTGTCTGAGAGTGTGGTGGAGACAGGGTCAATCGAGTGGTTAGGATCTGGAATGCACTGTCTGAGAGTGTGGTGGAGACAGGGTCAATCGAGTGGTTAGGATCTGGAATGCACTGTCTGAGAGTGTGGTGGAGACAGGGTCAATCGAGTGGTTAGGATCTGGAATGCACTGTCTGAGAGTGTGGTGGAGACAGGGTCAATCGAGTGGTTAGGATCTGGAATGCACTGTCTGAGAGTGTGGTGGAGACAGGGTCAATCGAGTGGTTAGGATCTGGAATGCACTGTCTGAGAGTGTGGTGGAGACAGGGTCAATCGAGTGGTTAGGATCTGGAATGCACTGTCTGAGAGTGTGGTGGAGACAGGGTCAATCGAGTGGTTAGGATCTGGAATGCACTGTCTGAGAGTGTGGGGAGACAGGGTCAATCGAGTGGTTAGGATCTGGAATGCACTGTCTGAGAGTGTGGTGGAGACAGGGTCAATCGAGTGGTTAGGATCTGGAATGCACTGTCTGAGAGTGTGGTGGAGACAGGGTCAATCGAGTGGTTAGGATCTGGAATGCACTGTCTGAGAGTGTGGTGGAGACAGGGTCAATCGAGTGGTTAGGATCTGGAATGCACTGTCTGAGAGTGTGTGGAGACAGGGTCAATCGAGTGGTTAGGATCTGGAATGCACTGTCTGAGAGTGTGGTGGAGACAGGGTCAATCGAGTGGTTAGGATCTGGAATGCACTGTCTGAGAGTGTGGTGGAGACAGGGTCAATCGAGTGGTTAGGATCTGGAATGCACTGTCTGAGAGTGTGGTGGAGACAGGGTCAATCGAGTGGTTAGGATCTGGAATGCACTGTCTGAGAGTGTGGTGGAGACAGGGTCAATCGAGTGGTTAGGATCTGGAATGCACTGTCTGAGAGTGTGGTGGAGACAGGGTCAATCGAGTGGTTAGGATCTGGAATGCACTGTCTGAGAGTGTGGTGGAGACAGGGTCAATCGAGTGGTTAGGATCTGGAATGCACTGTCTGAGAGTGTGGTGGAGACAGGGTCAATCGAGTGGTTAGGATCTGGAATGCACTGTCTGAGAGTGTGGTGGAGACAGGGTCAATCGAGTGGTTAGGATCTGGAATGCACTGTCTGAGAGTGTGGTGGAGACAGGGTCAATCGAGTGGTTAGGATCTGGAATGCACTGTCTGAGAGTGTGGTGGAGACAGGGTCAATCGAGTGGTTAGGATCTGGAATGCACTGTCTGAGAGTGTGGTGGAGACAGGGTCAATCGAGTGGTTAGGATCTGGAATGCACTGTCTGAGAGTGTGGTGGAGACAGGGTCAATCGAGTGGTTAGGATCTGGAATGCACTGTCTGAGAGTGTGGTGGAGACAGGGTCAATCGAGTGGTTAGGATCTGGAATGCACTGTCTGAGAGTGTGGTGGAGACAGGGTCAATCGAGTGGTTAGGATCTGGAATGCACTGTCTGAGAGTGTGGTGGAGACAGGGTCAATCGAGTGGTTAGGATCTGGAATGCACTGTCTGAGAGTGTGGTGGAGACAGGGTCAATCGAGTGGTTAGGATCTGGAATGCACTGTCTGAGAGTGTGGTGGAGACAGGGTCAATCGAGTGGTTAGGATCTGGAATGCACTGTCTGAGAGTGTGGTGGAGACAGGGTCAATCGAGTGGTTAGGATCTGGAATGCACTGTCTGAGAGTGTGGTGGAGACAGGGTCAATCGAGTGGTTAGGATCTGGAATGCACTGTCTGAGAGTGTGGTGGAGACAGGGTCAATCGAGTGGTTAGGATCTGGAATGCACTGTCTGAGAGTGTGGTGGAGACAGGGTCAATCGAGTGGTTAGGATCTGGAATGCACTGTCTGAGAGTGTGGTGGAGACAGGGTCAATCGAGTGGTTAGGATCTGGAATGCACTGTCTGAGAGTGTGGTGGAGACAGGGTCAATCGAGTGGTTAGGATCTGGAATGCACTGTCTGAGAGTGTGGTGGAGACAGGGTCAATCGAGTGGTTAGGATCTGGAATGCACTGTCTGAGAGTGTGGTGGAGACAGGGTCAATCGAGTGGTTAGGATCTGGAATGCACTGTCTGAGAGTGTGGTGGAGACAGGGTCAATCGAGTGGTTAGGATCTGGAATGCACTGTCTGAGAGTGTGGTGGAGACAGGGTCAATCGAGTGGTTAGGATCTGGAATGCACTGTCTGAGAGTGTGGTGGAGACAGGGTCAATCGAGTGGTTAGGATCTGGAATGCACTGTCTGAGAGTGTGGTGGAGACAGGGTCAATCGAGTGGTTAGGATCTGGAATGCACTGTCTGAGAGTGTGGTGGAGACAGGGTCAATCGAGTGGTTAGGATCTGGAATGCACTGTCTGAGAGTGTGGTGGAGACAGGGTCAATCGAGTGGTTAGGATCTGGAATGCACTGTCTGAGAGTGTGGTGGAGACAGGGTCAATCGAGTGGTTAGGATCTGGAATGCACTGTCTGAGAGTGTGGTGGAGACAGGGTCAATCGAGTGGTTAGGATCTGGAATGCACTGTCTGAGAGTGTGGTGGAGACAGGGTCAATCGAGTGGTTAGGATCTGGAATGCACTGTCTGAGAGTGTGGTGGAGACAGGGTCAATCGAGTGGTTAGGATCTGGAATGCACTGTCTGAGAGTGTGGTGGAGACAGGGTCAATCGAGTGGTTAGGATCTGGAATGCACTGTCTGAGAGTGTGGTGGAGACAGGGTCAATCGAGTGGTTAGGATCTGGAATGCACTGTCTGAGAGTGTGGTGGAGACAGGGTCAATCGAGTGGTTAGGATCTGGAATGCACTGTCTGAGAGTGTGGTGGAGACAGGGTCAATCGAGTGGTTAGGATCTGGAATGCACTGTCTGAGAGTGTGGTGGAGACAGGGTCAATCGAGTGGTTAGGATCTGGAATGCACTGTCTGAGAGTGTGGTGGAGACAGGGTCAATCGAGTGGTTAGGATCTGGAATGCACTGTCTGAGAGTGTGGTGGAGACAGGGTCAATCGAGTGGTTAGGATCTGGAATGCACTGTCTGAGAGTGTGGTGGAGACAGGGTCAATCGAGTGGTTAGGATCTGGAATGCACTGTCTGAGAGTGTGGTGGAGACAGGGTCAATCGAGTGGTTAGGATCTGGAATGCACTGTCTGAGAGTGTGGTGGAGACAGGGTCAATCGAGTGGTTAGGATCTGGAATGCACTGTCTGAGAGTGTGGTGGAGACAGGGTCAATCGAGTGGTTAGGATCTGGAATGCACTGTCTGAGAGTGTGGTGGAGACAGGGTCAATCGAGTGGTTAGGATCTGGAATGCACTGTCTGAGAGTGTGGTGGAGACAGGGTCAATCGAGTGGTTAGGATCTGGAATGCACTGTCTGAGAGTGTGGTGGAGACAGGGTCAATCGAGTGGTTAGGATCTGGAATGCACTGTCTGAGAGTGTGGTGGAGACAGGGTCAATCGAGTGGTTAGGATCTGGAATGCACTGTCTGAGAGTGTGGTGGAGACAGGGTCAATCGAGTGGTTAGGATCTGGAATGCACTGTCTGAGAGTGTGGTGGAGACAGGGTCAATCGAGTGGTTAGGATCTGGAATGCACTGTCTGAGAGTGTGGTGGAGACAGGGTCAATCGAGTGGTTAGGATCTGGAATGCACTGTCTGAGAGTGTGGTGGAGACAGGGTCAATCGAGTGGTTAGGATCTGGAATGCACTGTCTGAGAGTGTGGTGGAGACAGGGTCAATCGAGTGGTTAGGATCTGGAATGCACTGTCTGAGAGTGTGGTGGAGACAGGGTCAATCGAGTGGTTAGGATCTGGAATGCACTGTCTGAGAGTGTGGTGGAGACAGGGTCAATCGAGTGGTTAGGATCTGGAATGCACTGTCTGAGAGTGTGGTGGAGACAGGGTCAATCGAGTGGTTAGGATCTGGAATGCACTGTCTGAGAGTGTGGTGGAGACAGGGTCAATCGAGTGGTTAGGATCTGGAATGCACTGTCTGAGAGTGTGGTGGAGACAGGGTCAATCGAGTGGTTAGGATCTGGAATGCACTGTCTGAGAGTGTGGTGGAGACAGGGTCAATCGAGTGGTTAGGATCTGGAATGCACTGTCTGAGAGTGTGGTGGAGACAGGGTCAATCGAGTGGTTAGGATCTGGAATGCACTGTCTGAGAGTGTGGTGGAGACAGGGTCAATCGAGTGGTTAGGATCTGGAATGCACTGTCTGAGAGTGTGGGGAGACAGGGTCAATCGAGTGGTTAGGATCTGGAATGCACTGTCTGAGAGTGTGGTGGAGACAGGGTCAATCGAGTGGTTAGGATCTGGAATGCACTGTCTGAGAGTGTGGTGGAGACAGGGTCAATCGAGTGGTTAGGATCTGGAATGCACTGTCTGAGAGTGTGGTGGAGACAGGGTCAATCGAGTGGTTAGGATCTGGAATGCACTGTCTGAGAGTGTGGTGGAGACAGGGTCAATCGAGTGGTTAGGATCTGGAATGCACTGTCTGAGAGTGTGGTGGAGACAGGGTCAATCGAGTGGTTAGGATCTGGAATGCACTGTCTGAGAGTGTGGTGGAGACAGGGTCAATCGAGTGGTTAGGATCTGGAATGCACTGTCTGAGAGTGTGGTGGAGACAGGGTCAATCGAGTGGTTAGGATCTGGAATGCACTGTCTGAGAGTGTGGTGGAGACAGGGTCAATCGAGTGGTTAGGATCTGGAATGCACTGTCTGAGAGTGTGGTGGAGACAGGGTCAATCGAGTGGTTAGGATCTGGAATGCACTGTCTGAGAGTGTGGTGGAGACAGGGTCAATCGAGTGGTTAGGATCTGGAATGCACTGTCTGAGAGTGTGGTGGAGACAGGGTCAATCGAGTGGTTAGGATCTGGAATGCACTGTCTGAGAGTGTGGTGGAGACAGGGTCAATCGAGTGGTTAGGATCTGGAATGCACTGTCTGAGAGTGTGGTGGAGACAGGGTCAATCGAGTGGTTAGGATCTGGAATGCACTGTCTGAGAGTGTGGTGGAGACAGGGTCAATCGAGTGGTTAGGATCTGGAATGCACTGTCTGAGAGTGTGGTGGAGACAGGGTCAATCGAGTGGTTAGGATCTGGAATGCACTGTCTGAGAGTGTGGTGGAGACAGGGTCAATCGAGTGGTTAGGATCTGGAATGCACTGTCTGAGAGTGTGGTGGAGACAGGGTCAATCGAGTGGTTAGGATCTGGAATGCACTGTCTGAGAGTGTGGTGGAGACAGGGTCAATCGAGTGGTTAGGATCTGGAATGCACTGTCTGAGAGTGTGGTGGAGACAGGGTCAATCGAGTGGTTAGGATCTGGAATGCACTGTCTGAGAGTGTGGGGAGACAGGGTCAATCGAGTGGTTAGGATCTGGAATGCACTGTCTGAGAGTGTGGTGGAGACAGGGTCAATCGAGTGGTTAGGATCTGGAATGCACTGTCTGAGAGTGTGGTGGAGACAGGGTCAATCGAGTGGTTAGGATCTGGAATGCACTGTCTGAGAGTGTGGTGGAGACAGGGTCAATCGAGTGGTTAGGATCTGGAATGCACTGTCTGAGAGTGTGGTGGAGACAGGGTCAATCGAGTGGTTAGGATCTGGAATGCACTGTCTGAGAGTGTGGTGGAGACAGGGTCAATCGAGTGGTTAGGATCTGGAATGCACTGTCTGAGAGTGTGGTGGAGACAGGGTCAATCGAGTGGTTAGGATCTGGAATGCACTGTCTGAGAGTGTGGTGGAGACAGGGTCAATCGAGTGGTTAGGATCTGGAATGCACTGTCTGAGAGTGTGGTGGAGACAGGGTCAATCGAGTGGTTAGGATCTGGAATGCACTGTCTGAGAGTGTGGTGGAGACAGGGTCAATCGAGTGGTTAGGATCTGGAATGCACTGTCTGAGAGTGTGGTGGAGACAGGGTCAATCGAGTGGTTAGGATCTGGAATGCACTGTCTGAGAGTGTGGTGGAGACAGGGTCAATCGAGTGGTTAGGATCTGGAATGCACTGTCTGAGAGTGTGGTGGAGACAGGGTCAATCGAGTGGTTAGGATCTGGAATGCACTGTCTGAGAGTGTGGTGGAGACAGGGTCAATCGAGTGGTTAGGATCTGGAATGCACTGTCTGAGAGTGTGGTGGAGACAGGGTCAATCGAGTGGTTAGGATCTGGAATGCACTGTCTGAGAGTGTGGTGGAGACAGGGTCAATCGAGTGGTTAGGATCTGGAATGCACTGTCTGAGAGTGTGGTGGAGACAGGGTCAATCGAGTGGTTAGGATCTGGAATGCACTGTCTGAGAGTGTGGTGGAGACAGGGTCAATCGAGTGGTTAGGATCTGGAATGCACTGTCTGAGAGTGTGGTGGAGACAGGGTCAATCGAGTGGTTAGGATCTGGAATGCACTGTCTGAGAGTGTGGTGGAGACAGGGTCAATCGAGTGGTTAGGATCTGGAATGCACTGTCTGAGAGTGTGGTGGAGACAGGGTCAATCGAGTGGTTAGGATCTGGAATGCACTGTCTGAGAGTGTGGTGGAGACAGGGTCAATCGAGTGGTTAGGATCTGGAATGCACTGTCTGAGAGTGTGGTGGAGACAGGGTCAATCGAGTGGTTAGGATCTGGAATGCACTGTCTGAGAGTGTGGTGGAGACAGGGTCAATCGAGTGGTTAGGATCTGGAATGCACTGTCTGAGAGTGTGGTGGAGACAGGGTCAATCGAGTGGTTAGGATCTGGAATGCACTGTCTGAGAGTGTGGTGGAGACAGGGTCAATCGAGTGGTTAGGATCTGGAATGCACTGTCTGAGAGTGTGGTGGAGACAGGGTCAATCGAGTGGTTAGGATCTGGAATGCACTGTCTGAGAGTGTGGTGGAGACAGGGTCAATCGAGTGGTTAGGATCTGGAATGCACTGTCTGAGAGTGTGGTGGAGACAGGGTCAATCGAGTGGTTAGGATCTGGAATGCACTGTCTGAGAGTGTGGTGGAGACAGGGTCAATCGAGTGGTTAGGATCTGGAATGCACTGTCTGAGAGTGTGGTGGAGACAGGGTCAATCGAGTGGTTAGGATCTGGAATGCACTGTCTGAGAGTGTGGTGGAGACAGGGTCAATCGAGTGGTTAGGATCTGGAATGCACTGTCTGAGAGTGTGGTGGAGACAGGGTCAATCGAGTGGTTAGGATCTGGAATGCACTGTCTGAGAGTGTGGTGGAGACAGGGTCAATCGAGTGGTTAGGATCTGGAATGCACTGTCTGAGAGTGTGGTGGAGACAGGGTCAATCGAGTGGTTAGGATCTGGAATGCACTGTCTGAGAGTGTGGTGGAGACAGGGTCAATCGAGTGGTTAGGATCTGGAATGCACTGTCTGAGAGTGTGGTGGAGACAGGGTCAATCGAGTGGTTAGGATCTGGAATGCACTGTCTGAGAGTGTGGTGGAGACAGGGTCAATCGAGTGGTTAGGATCTGGAATGCACTGTCTGAGAGTGTGGTGGAGACAGGGTCAATCGAGTGGTTAGGATCTGGAATGCACTGTCTGAGAGTGTGGTGGAGACAGGGTCAATCGAGTGGTTAGGATCTGGAATGCACTGTCTGAGAGTGTGGTGGAGACAGGGTCAATCGAGTGGTTAGGATCTGGAATGCACTGTCTGAGAGTGTGGTGGAGACAGGGTCAATCGAGTGGTTAGGATCTGGAATGCACTGTCTGAGAGTGTGGTGGAGACAGGGTCAATCGAGTGGTTAGGATCTGGAATGCACTGTCTGAGAGTGTGGTGGAGACAGGGTCAATCGAGTGGTTAGGATCTGGAATGCACTGTCTGAGAGTGTGGTGGAGACAGGGTCAATCGAGTGGTTAGGATCTGGAATGCACTGTCTGAGAGTGTGGTGGAGACAGGGTCAATCGAGTGGTTAGGATCTGGAATGCACTGTCTGAGAGTGTGGTGGAGACAGGGTCAATCGAGTGGTTAGGATCTGGAATGCACTGTCTGAGAGTGTGGTGGAGACAGGGTCAATCGAGTGGTTAGGATCTGGAATGCACTGTCTGAGAGTGTGGTGGAGACAGGGTCAATCGAGTGGTTAGGATCTGGAATGCACTGTCTGAGAGTGTGGTGGAGACAGGGTCAATCGAGTGGTTAGGATCTGGAATGCACTGTCTGAGAGTGTGGTGGAGACAGGGTCAATCGAGTGGTTAGGATCTGGAATGCACTGTCTGAGAGTGTGGTGGAGACAGGGTCAATCGAGTGGTTAGGATCTGGAATGCACTGTCTGAGAGTGTGGTGGAGACAGGGTCAATCGAGTGGTTAGGATCTGGAATGCACTGTCTGAGAGTGTGGTGGAGACAGGGTCAATCGAGTGGTTAGGATCTGGAATGCACTGTCTGAGAGTGTGGTGGAGACAGGGTCAATCGAGTGGTTAGGATCTGGAATGCACTGTCTGAGAGTGTGGTGGAGACAGGGTCAATCGAGTGGTTAGGATCTGGAATGCACTGTCTGAGAGTGTGGTGGAGACAGGGTCAATCGAGTGGTTAGGATCTGGAATGCACTGTCTGAGAGTGTGGTGGAGACAGGGTCAATCGAGTGGTTAGGATCTGGAATGCACTGTCTGAGAGTGTGGTGGAGACAGGGTCAATCGAGTGGTTAGGATCTGGAATGCACTGTCTGAGAGTGTGGTGGAGACAGGGTCAATCGAGTGGTTAGGATCTGGAATGCACTGTCTGAGAGTGTGGTGGAGACAGGGTCAATCGAGTGGTTAGGATCTGGAATGCACTGTCTGAGAGTGTGGTGGAGACAGGGTCAATCGAGTGGTTAGGATCTGGAATGCACTGTCTGAGAGTGTGGTGGAGACAGGGTCAATCGAGTGGTTAGGATCTGGAATGCACTGTCTGAGAGTGTGGTGGAGACAGGGTCAATCGAGTGGTTAGGATCTGGAATGCACTGTCTGAGAGTGTGGTGGAGACAGGGTCAATCGAGTGGTTAGGATCTGGAATGCACTGTCTGAGAGTGTGGTGGAGACAGGGTCAATCGAGTGGTTAGGATCTGGAATGCACTGTCTGAGAGTGTGGTGGAGACAGGGTCAATCGAGTGGTTAGGATCTGGAATGCACTGTCTGAGAGTGTGGTGGAGACAGGGTCAATCGAGTGGTTAGGATCTGGAATGCACTGTCTGAGAGTGTGGTGGAGACAGGGTCAATCGAGTGGTTAGGATCTGGAATGCACTGTCTGAGAGTGTGGTGGAGACAGGGTCAATCGAGTGGTTAGGATCTGGAATGCACTGTCTGAGAGTGTGGTGGAGACAGGGTCAATCGAGTGGTTAGGATCTGGAATGCACTGTCTGAGAGTGTGGTGGAGACAGGGTCAATCGAGTGGTTAGGATCTGGAATGCACTGTCTGAGAGTGTGGTGGAGACAGGGTCAATCGAGTGGTTAGGATCTGGAATGCACTGTCTGAGAGTGTGGTGGAGACAGGGTCAATCGAGTGGTTAGGATCTGGAATGCACTGTCTGAGAGTGTGGTGGAGACAGGGTCAATCGAGTGGTTAGGATCTGGAATGCACTGTCTGAGAGTGTGGTGGAGACAGGGTCAATCGAGTGGTTAGGATCTGGAATGCACTGTCTGAGAGTGTGGTGGAGACAGGGTCAATCGAGTGGTTAGGATCTGGAATGCACTGTCTGAGAGTGTGGTGGAGACAGGGTCAATCGAGTGGTTAGGATCTGGAATGCACTGTCTGAGAGTGTGGGGAGACAGGGTCAATCGAGTGGTTAGGATCTGGAATGCACTGTCTGAGAGTGTGGTGGAGACAGGGTCAATCGAGTGGTTAGGATCTGGAATGCACTGTCTGAGAGTGTGGTGGAGACAGGGTCAATCGAGTGGTTAGGATCTGGAATGCACTGTCTGAGAGTGTGGTGGAGACAGGGTCAATCGAGTGGTTAGGATCTGGAATGCACTGTCTGAGAGTGTGGTGGAGACAGGGTCAATCGAGTGGTTAGGATCTGGAATGCACTGTCTGAGAGTGTGGTGGAGACAGGGTCAATCGAGTGGTTAGGATCTGGAATGCACTGTCTGAGAGTGTGGTGGAGACAGGGTCAATCGAGTGGTTAGGATCTGGAATGCACTGTCTGAGAGTGTGGTGGAGACAGGGTCAATCGAGTGGTTAGGATCTGGAATGCACTGTCTGAGAGTGTGGTGGAGACAGGGTCAATCGAGTGGTTAGGATCTGGAATGCACTGTCTGAGAGTGTGGTGGAGACAGGGTCAATCGAGTGGTTAGGATCTGGAATGCACTGTCTGAGAGTGTGGTGGAGACAGGGTCAATCGAGTGGTTAGGATCTGGAATGCACTGTCTGAGAGTGTGGTGGAGACAGGGTCAATCGAGTGGTTAGGATCTGGAATGCACTGTCTGAGAGTGTGGTGGAGACAGGGTCAATCGAGTGGTTAGGATCTGGAATGCACTGTCTGAGAGTGTGGTGGAGACAGGGTCAATCGAGTGGTTAGGATCTGGAATGCACTGTCTGAGAGTGTGGTGGAGACAGGGTCAATCGAGTGGTTAGGATCTGGAATGCACTGTCTGAGAGTGTGGTGGAGACAGGGTCAATCGAGTGGTTAGGATCTGGAATGCACTGTCTGAGAGTGTGGTGGAGACAGGGTCAATCGAGTGGTTAGGATCTGGAATGCACTGTCTGAGAGTGTGGTGGAGACAGGGTCAATCGAGTGGTTAGGATCTGGAATGCACTGTCTGAGAGTGTGGTGGAGACAGGGTCAATCGAGTGGTTAGGATCTGGAATGCACTGTCTGAGAGTGTGGTGGAGACAGGGTCAATCGAGTGGTTAGGATCTGGAATGCACTGTCTGAGAGTGTGGTGGAGACAGGGTCAATCGAGTGGTTAGGATCTGGAATGCACTGTCTGAGAGTGTGGTGGAGACAGGGTCAATCGAGTGGTTAGGATCTGGAATGCACTGTCTGAGAGTGTGGTGGAGACAGGGTCAATCGAGTGGTTAGGATCTGGAATGCACTGTCTGAGAGTGTGGTGGAGACAGGGTCAATCGAGTGGTTAGGATCTGGAATGCACTGTCTGAGAGTGTGGTGGAGACAGGGTCAATCGAGTGGTTAGGATCTGGAATGCACTGTCTGAGAGTGTGGTGGAGACAGGGTCAATCGAGTGGTTAGGATCTGGAATGCACTGTCTGAGAGTGTGGTGGAGACAGGGTCAATCGAGTGGTTAGGATCTGGAATGCACTGTCTGAGAGTGTGGTGGAGACAGGGTCAATCGAGTGGTTAGGATCTGGAATGCACTGTCTGAGAGTGTGGTGGAGACAGGGTCAATCGAGTGGTTAGGATCTGGAATGCACTGTCTGAGAGTGTGGTGGAGACAGGGTCAATCGAGTGGTTAGGATCTGGAATGCACTGTCTGAGAGTGTGGTGGAGACAGGGTCAATCGAGTGGTTAGGATCTGGAATGCACTGTCTGAGAGTGTGGTGGAGACAGGGTCAATCGAGTGGTTAGGATCTGGAATGCACTGTCTGAGAGTGTGGTGGAGACAGGGTCAATCGAGTGGTTAGGATCTGGAATGCACTGTCTGAGAGTGTGGTGGAGACAGGGTCAATCGAGTGGTTAGGATCTGGAATGCACTGTCTGAGAGTGTGGTGGAGACAGGGTCAATCGAGTGGTTAGGATCTGGAATGCACTGTCTGAGAGTGTGGTGGAGACAGGGTCAATCGAGTGGTTAGGATCTGGAATGCACTGTCTGAGAGTGTGGTGGAGACAGGGTCAATCGAGTGGTTAGGATCTGGAATGCACTGTCTGAGAGTGTGGTGGAGACAGGGTCAATCGAGTGGTTAGGATCTGGAATGCACTGTCTGAGAGTGTGGTGGAGACAGGGTCAATCGAGTGGTTAGGATCTGGAATGCACTGTCTGAGAGTGTGGTGGAGACAGGGTCAATCGAGTGGTTAGGATCTGGAATGCACTGTCTGAGAGTGTGGTGGAGACAGGGTCAATCGAGTGGTTAGGATCTGGAATGCACTGTCTGAGAGTGTGGTGGAGACAGGGTCAATCGAGTGGTTAGGATCTGGAATGCACTGTCTGAGAGTGTGGTGGAGACAGGGTCAATCGAGTGGTTAGGATCTGGAATGCACTGTCTGAGAGTGTGGTGGAGACAGGGTCAATCGAGTGGTTAGGATCTGGAATGCACTGTCTGAGAGTGTGGTGGAGACAGGGTCAATCGAGTGGTTAGGATCTGGAATGCACTGTCTGAGAGTGTGGTGGAGACAGGGTCAATCGAGTGGTTAGGATCTGGAATGCACTGTCTGAGAGTGTGGTGGAGACAGGGTCAATCGAGTGGTTAGGATCTGGAATGCACTGTCTGAGAGTGTGGTGGAGACAGGGTCAATCGAGTGGTTAGGATCTGGAATGCACTGTCTGAGAGTGTGGTGGAGACAGGGTCAATCGAGTGGTTAGGATCTGGAATGCACTGTCTGAGAGTGTGGTGGAGACAGGGTCAATCGAGTGGTTAGGATCTGGAATGCACTGTCTGAGAGTGTGGTGGAGACAGGGTCAATCGAGTGGTTAGGATCTGGAATGCACTGTCTGAGAGTGTGGTGGAGACAGGGTCAATCGAGTGGTTAGGATCTGGAATGCACTGTCTGAGAGTGTGGTGGAGACAGGGTCAATCGAGTGGTTAGGATCTGGAATGCACTGTCTGAGAGTGTGGTGGAGACAGGGTCAATCGAGTGGTTAGGATCTGGAATGCACTGTCTGAGAGTGTGGTGGAGACAGGGTCAATCGAGTGGTTAGGATCTGGAATGCACTGTCTGAGAGTGTGGTGGAGACAGGGTCAATCGAGTGGTTAGGATCTGGAATGCACTGTCTGAGAGTGTGGTGGAGACAGGGTCAATCGAGTGGTTAGGATCTGGAATGCACTGTCTGAGAGTGTGGTGGAGACAGGGTCAATCGAGTGGTTAGGATCTGGAATGCACTGTCTGAGAGTGTGGTGGAGACAGGGTCAATCGAGTGGTTAGGATCTGGAATGCACTGTCTGAGAGTGTGGTGGAGACAGGGTCAATCGAGTGGTTAGGATCTGGAATGCACTGTCTGAGAGTGTGGTGGAGACAGGGTCAATCGAGTGGTTAGGATCTGGAATGCACTGTCTGAGAGTGTGGTGGAGACAGGGTCAATCGAGTGGTTAGGATCTGGAATGCACTGTCTGAGAGTGTGGTGGAGACAGGGTCAATCGAGTGGTTAGGATCTGGAATGCACTGTCTGAGAGTGTGGTGGAGACAGGGTCAATCGAGTGGTTAGGATCTGGAATGCACTGTCTGAGAGTGTGGTGGAGACAGGGTCAATCGAGTGGTTAGGATCTGGAATGCACTGTCTGAGAGTGTGGTGGAGACAGGGTCAATCGAGTGGTTAGGATCTGGAATGCACTGTCTGAGAGTGTGGTGGAGACAGGGTCAATCGAGTGGTTAGGATCTGGAATGCACTGTCTGAGAGTGTGGTGGAGACAGGGTCAATCGAGTGGTTAGGATCTGGAATGCACTGTCTGAGAGTGTGGTGGAGACAGGGTCAATCGAGTGGTTAGGATCTGGAATGCACTGTCTGAGAGTGTGGTGGAGACAGGGTCAATCGAGTGGTTAGGATCTGGAATGCACTGTCTGAGAGTGTGGTGGAGACAGGGTCAATCGAGTGGTTAGGATCTGGAATGCACTGTCTGAGAGTGTGGTGGAGACAGGGTCAATCGAGTGGTTAGGATCTGGAATGCACTGTCTGAGAGTGTGGTGGAGACAGGGTCAATCGAGTGGTTAGGATCTGGAATGCACTGTCTGAGAGTGTGGTGGAGACAGGGTCAATCGAGTGGTTAGGATCTGGAATGCACTGTCTGAGAGTGTGGTGGAGACAGGGTCAATCGAGTGGTTAGGATCTGGAATGCACTGTCTGAGAGTGTGGTGGAGACAGGGTCAATCGAGTGGTTAGGATCTGGAATGCACTGTCTGAGAGTGTGGTGGAGACAGGGTCAATCGAGTGGTTAGGATCTGGAATGCACTGTCTGAGAGTGTGGTGGAGACAGGGTCAATCGAGTGGTTAGGATCTGGAATGCACTGTCTGAGAGTGTGGTGGAGACAGGGTCAATCGAGTGGTTAGGATCTGGAATGCACTGTCTGAGAGTGTGGTGGAGACAGGGTCAATCGAGTGGTTAGGATCTGGAATGCACTGTCTGAGAGTGTGGTGGAGACAGGGTCAATCGAGTGGTTAGGATCTGGAATGCACTGTCTGAGAGTGTGGTGGAGACAGGGTCAATCGAGTGGTTAGGATCTGGAATGCACTGTCTGAGAGTGTGGTGGAGACAGGGTCAATCGAGTGGTTAGGATCTGGAATGCACTGTCTGAGAGTGTGGTGGAGACAGGGTCAATCGAGTGGTTAGGATCTGGAATGCACTGTCTGAGAGTGTGGTGGAGACAGGGTCAATCGAGTGGTTAGGATCTGGAATGCACTGTCTGAGAGTGTGGTGGAGACAGGGTCAATCGAGTGGTTAGGATCTGGAATGCACTGTCTGAGAGTGTGGTGGAGACAGGGTCAATCGAGTGGTTAGGATCTGGAATGCACTGTCTGAGAGTGTGGTGGAGACAGGGTCAATCGAGTGGTTAGGATCTGGAATGCACTGTCTGAGAGTGTGGTGGAGACAGGGTCAATCGAGTGGTTAGGATCTGGAATGCACTGTCTGAGAGTGTGGTGGAGACAGGGTCAATCGAGTGGTTAGGATCTGGAATGCACTGTCTGAGAGTGTGGTGGAGACAGGGTCAATCGAGTGGTTAGGATCTGGAATGCACTGTCTGAGAGTGTGGTGGAGACAGGGTCAATCGAGTGGTTAGGATCTGGAATGCACTGTCTGAGAGTGTGGTGGAGACAGGGTCAATCGAGTGGTTAGGATCTGGAATGCACTGTCTGAGAGTGTGGTGGAGACAGGGTCAATCGAGTGGTTAGGATCTGGAATGCACTGTCTGAGAGTGTGGTGGAGACAGGGTCAATCGAGTGGTTAGGATCTGGAATGCACTGTCTGAGAGTGTGGTGGAGACAGGGTCAATCGAGTGGTTAGGATCTGGAATGCACTGTCTGAGAGTGTGGTGGAGACAGGGTCAATCGAGTGGTTAGGATCTGGAATGCACTGTCTGAGAGTGTGGTGGAGACAGGGTCAATCGAGTGGTTAGGATCTGGAATGCACTGTCTGAGAGTGTGGTGGAGACAGGGTCAATCGAGTGGTTAGGATCTGGAATGCACTGTCTGAGAGTGTGGTGGAGACAGGGTCAATCGAGTGGTTAGGATCTGGAATGCACTGTCTGAGAGTGTGGTGGAGACAGGGTCAATCGAGTGGTTAGGATCTGGAATGCACTGTCTGAGAGTGTGGTGGAGACAGGGTCAATCGAGTGGTTAGGATCTGGAATGCACTGTCTGAGAGTGTGGTGGAGACAGGGTCAATCGAGTGGTTAGGATCTGGAATGCACTGTCTGAGAGTGTGGTGGAGACAGGGTCAATCGAGTGGTTAGGATCTGGAATGCACTGTCTGAGAGTGTGGTGGAGACAGGGTCAATCGAGTGGTTAGGATCTGGAATGCACTGTCTGAGAGTGTGGTGGAGACAGGGTCAATCGAGTGGTTAGGATCTGGAATGCACTGTCTGAGAGTGTGGTGGAGACAGGGTCAATCGAGTGGTTAGGATCTGGAATGCACTGTCTGAGAGTGTGGTGGAGACAGGGTCAATCGAGTGGTTAGGATCTGGAATGCACTGTCTGAGAGTGTGGTGGAGACAGGGTCAATCGAGTGGTTAGGATCTGGAATGCACTGTCTGAGAGTGTGGTGGAGACAGGGTCAATCGAGTGGTTAGGATCTGGAATGCACTGTCTGAGAGTGTGGTGGAGACAGGGTCAATCGAGTGGTTAGGATCTGGAATGCACTGTCTGAGAGTGTGGTGGAGACAGGGTCAATCGAGTGGTTAGGATCTGGAATGCACTGTCTGAGAGTGTGGTGGAGACAGGGTCAATCGAGTGGTTAGGATCTGGAATGCACTGTCTGAGAGTGTGGTGGAGACAGGGTCAATCGAGTGGTTAGGATCTGGAATGCACTGTCTGAGAGTGTGGTGGAGACAGGGTCAATCGAGTGGTTAGGATCTGGAATGCACTGTCTGAGAGTGTGGTGGAGACAGGGTCAATCGAGTGGTTAGGATCTGGAATGCACTGTCTGAGAGTGTGGTGGAGACAGGGTCAATCGAGTGGTTAGGATCTGGAATGCACTGTCTGAGAGTGTGGTGGAGACAGGGTCAATCGAGTGGTTAGGATCTGGAATGCACTGTCTGAGAGTGTGGTGGAGACAGGGTCAATCGAGTGGTTAGGATCTGGAATGCACTGTCTGAGAGTGTGGTGGAGACAGGGTCAATCGAGTGGTTAGGATCTGGAATGCACTGTCTGAGAGTGTGGTGGAGACAGGGTCAATCGAGTGGTTAGGATCTGGAATGCACTGTCTGAGAGTGTGGTGGAGACAGGGTCAATCGAGTGGTTAGGATCTGGAATGCACTGTCTGAGAGTGTGGTGGAGACAGGGTCAATCGAGTGGTTAGGATCTGGAATGCACTGTCTGAGAGTGTGGTGGAGACAGGGTCAATCGAGTGGTTAGGATCTGGAATGCACTGTCTGAGAGTGTGGTGGAGACAGGGTCAATCGAGTGGTTAGGATCTGGAATGCACTGTCTGAGAGTGTGGTGGAGACAGGGTCAATCGAGTGGTTAGGATCTGGAATGCACTGTCTGAGAGTGTGGTGGAGACAGGGTCAATCGAGTGGTTAGGATCTGGAATGCACTGTCTGAGAGTGTGGTGGAGACAGGGTCAATCGAGTGGTTAGGATCTGGAATGCACTGTCTGAGAGTGTGGTGGAGACAGGGTCAATCGAGTGGTTAGGATCTGGAATGCACTGTCTGAGAGTGTGGTGGAGACAGGGTCAATCGAGTGGTTAGGATCTGGAATGCACTGTCTGAGAGTGTGGTGGAGACAGGGTCAATCGAGTGGTTAGGATCTGGAATGCACTGTCTGAGAGTGTGGTGGAGACAGGGTCAATCGAGTGGTTAGGATCTGGAATGCACTGTCTGAGAGTGTGGTGGAGACAGGGTCAATCGAGTGGTTAGGATCTGGAATGCACTGTCTGAGAGTGTGGTGGAGACAGGGTCAATCGAGTGGTTAGGATCTGGAATGCACTGTCTGAGAGTGTGGTGGAGACAGGGTCAATCGAGTGGTTAGGATCTGGAATGCACTGTCTGAGAGTGTGGTGGAGACAGGGTCAATCGAGTGGTTAGGATCTGGAATGCACTGTCTGAGAGTGTGGTGGAGACAGGGTCAATCGAGTGGTTAGGATCTGGAATGCACTGTCTGAGAGTGTGGTGGAGACAGGGTCAATCGAGTGGTTAGGATCTGGAATGCACTGTCTGAGAGTGTGGTGGAGACAGGGTCAATCGAGTGGTTAGGATCTGGAATGCACTGTCTGAGAGTGTGGTGGAGACAGGGTCAATCGAGTGGTTAGGATCTGGAATGCACTGTCTGAGAGTGTGGTGGAGACAGGGTCAATCGAGTGGTTAGGATCTGGAATGCACTGTCTGAGAGTGTGGTGGAGACAGGGTCAATCGAGTGGTTAGGATCTGGAATGCACTGTCTGAGAGTGTGGTGGAGACAGGGTCAATCGAGTGGTTAGGATCTGGAATGCACTGTCTGAGAGTGTGGTGGAGACAGGGTCAATCGAGTGGTTAGGATCTGGAATGCACTGTCTGAGAGTGTGGTGGAGACAGGGTCAATCGAGTGGTTAGGATCTGGAATGCACTGTCTGAGAGTGTGGTGGAGACAGGGTCAATCGAGTGGTTAGGATCTGGAATGCACTGTCTGAGAGTGTGTGGAGACAGGGTCAATCGAGTGGTTAGGATCTGGAATGCACTGTCTGAGAGTGTGGTGGAGACAGGGTCAATCGAGTGGTTAGGATCTGGAATGCACTGTCTGAGAGTGTGGTGGAGACAGGGTCAATCGAGTGGTTAGGATCTGGAATGCACTGTCTGAGAGTGTGGTGGAGACAGGGTCAATCGAGTGGTTAGGATCTGGAATGCACTGTCTGAGAGTGTGGTGGAGACAGGGTCAATCGAGTGGTTAGGATCTGGAATGCACTGTCTGAGAGTGTGGTGGAGACAGGGTCAATCGAGTGGTTAGGATCTGGAATGCACTGTCTGAGAGTGTGGTGGAGACAGGGTCAATCGAGTGGTTAGGATCTGGAATGCACTGTCTGAGAGTGTGGTGGAGACAGGGTCAATCGAGTGGTTAGGATCTGGAATGCACTGTCTGAGAGTGTGGTGGAGACAGGGTCAATCGAGTGGTTAGGATCTGGAATGCACTGTCTGAGAGTGTGGTGGAGACAGGGTCAATCGAGTGGTTAGGATCTGGAATGCACTGTCTGAGAGTGTGGTGGAGACAGGGTCAATCGAGTGGTTAGGATCTGGAATGCACTGTCTGAGAGTGTGGTGGAGACAGGGTCAATCGAGTGGTTAGGATCTGGAATGCACTGTCTGAGAGTGTGGTGGAGACAGGGTCAATCGAGTGGTTAGGATCTGGAATGCACTGTCTGAGAGTGTGGTGGAGACAGGGTCAATCGAGTGGTTAGGATCTGGAATGCACTGTCTGAGAGTGTGGTGGAGACAGGGTCAATCGAGTGGTTAGGATCTGGAATGCACTGTCTGAGAGTGTGGTGGAGACAGGGTCAATCGAGTGGTTAGGATCTGGAATGCACTGTCTGAGAGTGTGGTGGAGACAGGGTCAATCGAGTGGTTAGGATCTGGAATGCACTGTCTGAGAGTGTGGTGGAGACAGGGTCAATCGAGTGGTTAGGATCTGGAATGCACTGTCTGAGAGTGTGGTGGAGACAGGGTCAATCGAGTGGTTAGGATCTGGAATGCACTGTCTGAGAGTGTGGTGGAGACAGGGTCAATCGAGTGGTTAGGATCTGGAATGCACTGTCTGAGAGTGTGGGGAGACAGGGTCAATCGAGTGGTTAGGATCTGGAATGCACTGTCTGAGAGTGTGGTGGAGACAGGGTCAATCGAGTGGTTAGGATCTGGAATGCACTGTCTGAGAGTGTGGTGGAGACAGGGTCAATCGAGTGGTTAGGATCTGGAATGCACTGTCTGAGAGTGTGGTGGAGACAGGGTCAATCGAGTGGTTAGGATCTGGAATGCACTGTCTGAGAGTGTGGTGGAGACAGGGTCAATCGAGTGGTTAGGATCTGGAATGCACTGTCTGAGAGTGTGGTGGAGACAGGGTCAATCGAGTGGTTAGGATCTGGAATGCACTGTCTGAGAGTGTGGTGGAGACAGGGTCAATCGAGTGGTTAGGATCTGGAATGCACTGTCTGAGAGTGTGGGGAGACAGGGTCAATCGAGTGGTTAGGATCTGGAATGCACTGTCTGAGAGTGTGGTGGAGACAGGGTCAATCGAGTGGTTAGGATCTGGAATGCACTGTCTGAGAGTGTGGTGGAGACAGGGTCAATCGAGTGGTTAGGATCTGGAATGCACTGTCTGAGAGTGTGGTGGAGACAGGGTCAATCGAGTGGTTAGGATCTGGAATGCACTGTCTGAGAGTGTGGTGGAGACAGGGTCAATCGAGTGGTTAGGATCTGGAATGCACTGTCTGAGAGTGTGGTGGAGACAGGGTCAATCGAGTGGTTAGGATCTGGAATGCACTGTCTGAGAGTGTGGTGGAGACAGGGTCAATCGAGTGGTTAGGATCTGGAATGCACTGTCTGAGAGTGTGGTGGAGACAGGGTCAATCGAGTGGTTAGGATCTGGAATGCACTGTCTGAGAGTGTGGTGGAGACAGGGTCAATCGAGTGGTTAGGATCTGGAATGCACTGTCTGAGAGTGTGGTGGAGACAGGGTCAATCGAGTGGTTAGGATCTGGAATGCACTGTCTGAGAGTGTGGTGGAGACAGGGTCAATCGAGTGGTTAGGATCTGGAATGCACTGTCTGAGAGTGTGGTGGAGACAGGGTCAATCGAGTGGTTAGGATCTGGAATGCACTGTCTGAGAGTGTGGTGGAGACAGGGTCAATCGAGTGGTTAGGATCTGGAATGCACTGTCTGAGAGTGTGGTGGAGACAGGGTCAATCGAGTGGTTAGGATCTGGAATGCACTGTCTGAGAGTGTGGTGGAGACAGGGTCAATCGAGTGGTTAGGATCTGGAATGCACTGTCTGAGAGTGTGGTGGAGACAGGGTCAATCGAGTGGTTAGGATCTGGAATGCACTGTCTGAGAGTGTGGTGGAGACAGGGTCAATCGAGTGGTTAGGATCTGGAATGCACTGTCTGAGAGTGTGGTGGAGACAGGGTCAATCGAGTGGTTAGGATCTGGAATGCACTGTCTGAGAGTGTGGTGGAGACAGGGTCAATCGAGTGGTTAGGATCTGGAATGCACTGTCTGAGAGTGTGGTGGAGACAGGGTCAATCGAGTGGTTAGGATCTGGAATGCACTGTCTGAGAGTGTGGTGGAGACAGGGTCAATCGAGTGGTTAGGATCTGGAATGCACTGTCTGAGAGTGTGGTGGAGACAGGGTCAATCGAGTGGTTAGGATCTGGAATGCACTGTCTGAGAGTGTGGTGGAGACAGGGTCAATCGAGTGGTTAGGATCTGGAATGCACTGTCTGAGAGTGTGGTGGAGACAGGGTCAATCGAGTGGTTAGGATCTGGAATGCACTGTCTGAGAGTGTGGTGGAGACAGGGTCAATCGAGTGGTTAGGATCTGGAATGCACTGTCTGAGAGTGTGGTGGAGACAGGGTCAATCGAGTGGTTAGGATCTGGAATGCACTGTCTGAGAGTGTGGTGGAGACAGGGTCAATCGAGTGGTTAGGATCTGGAATGCACTGTCTGAGAGTGTGGTGGAGACAGGGTCAATCGAGTGGTTAGGATCTGGAATGCACTGTCTGAGAGTGTGGTGGAGACAGGGTCAATCGAGTGGTTAGGATCTGGAATGCACTGTCTGAGAGTGTGGTGGAGACAGGGTCAATCGAGTGGTTAGGATCTGGAATGCACTGTCTGAGAGTGTGGTGGAGACAGGGTCAATCGAGTGGTTAGGATCTGGAATGCACTGTCTGAGAGTGTGGTGGAGACAGGGTCAATCGAGTGGTTAGGATCTGGAATGCACTGTCTGAGAGTGTGGTGGAGACAGGGTCAATCGAGTGGTTAGGATCTGGAATGCACTGTCTGAGAGTGTGGTGGAGACAGGGTCAATCGAGTGGTTAGGATCTGGAATGCACTGTCTGAGAGTGTGGTGGAGACAGGGTCAATCGAGTGGTTAGGATCTGGAATGCACTGTCTGAGAGTGTGGTGGAGACAGGGTCAATCGAGTGGTTAGGATCTGGAATGCACTGTCTGAGAGTGTGGTGGAGACAGGGTCAATCGAGTGGTTAGGATCTGGAATGCACTGTCTGAGAGTGTGGTGGAGACAGGGTCAATCGAGTGGTTAGGATCTGGAATGCACTGTCTGAGAGTGTGGTGGAGACAGGGTCAATCGAGTGGTTAGGATCTGGAATGCACTGTCTGAGAGTGTGGTGGAGACAGGGTCAATCGAGTGGTTAGGATCTGGAATGCACTGTCTGAGAGTGTGGTGGAGACAGGGTCAATCGAGTGGTTAGGATCTGGAATGCACTGTCTGAGAGTGTGGTGGAGACAGGGTCAATCGAGTGGTTAGGATCTGGAATGCACTGTCTGAGAGTGTGGTGGAGACAGGGTCAATCGAGTGGTTAGGATCTGGAATGCACTGTCTGAGAGTGTGGTGGAGACAGGGTCAATCGAGTGGTTAGGATCTGGAATGCACTGTCTGAGAGTGTGGTGGAGACAGGGTCAATCGAGTGGTTAGGATCTGGAATGCACTGTCTGAGAGTGTGGTGGAGACAGGGTCAATCGAGTGGTTAGGATCTGGAATGCACTGTCTGAGAGTGTGGTGGAGACAGGGTCAATCGAGTGGTTAGGATCTGGAATGCACTGTCTGAGAGTGTGGTGGAGACAGGGTCAATCGAGTGGTTAGGATCTGGAATGCACTGTCTGAGAGTGTGGTGGAGACAGGGTCAATCGAGTGGTTAGGATCTGGAATGCACTGTCTGAGAGTGTGGTGGAGACAGGGTCAATCGAGTGGTTAGGATCTGGAATGCACTGTCTGAGAGTGTGGTGGAGACAGGGTCAATCGAGTGGTTAGGATCTGGAATGCACTGTCTGAGAGTGTGGTGGAGACAGGGTCAATCGAGTGGTTAGGATCTGGAATGCACTGTCTGAGAGTGTGGTGGAGACAGGGTCAATCGAGTGGTTAGGATCTGGAATGCACTGTCTGAGAGTGTGGTGGAGACAGGGTCAATCGAGTGGTTAGGATCTGGAATGCACTGTCTGAGAGTGTGGTGGAGACAGGGTCAATCGAGTGGTTAGGATCTGGAATGCACTGTCTGAGAGTGTGGTGGAGACAGGGTCAATCGAGTGGTTAGGATCTGGAATGCACTGTCTGAGAGTGTGGTGGAGACAGGGTCAATCGAGTGGTTAGGATCTGGAATGCACTGTCTGAGAGTGTGGTGGAGACAGGGTCAATCGAGTGGTTAGGATCTGGAATGCACTGTCTGAGAGTGTGGTGGAGACAGGGTCAATCGAGTGGTTAGGATCTGGAATGCACTGTCTGAGAGTGTGGTGGAGACAGGGTCAATCGAGTGGTTAGGATCTGGAATGCACTGTCTGAGAGTGTGGTGGAGACAGGGTCAATCGAGTGGTTAGGATCTGGAATGCACTGTCTGAGAGTGTGGTGGAGACAGGGTCAATCGAGTGGTTAGGATCTGGAATGCACTGTCTGAGAGTGTGGTGGAGACAGGGTCAATCGAGTGGTTAGGATCTGGAATGCACTGTCTGAGAGTGTGGTGGAGACAGGGTCAATCGAGTGGTTAGGATCTGGAATGCACTGTCTGAGAGTGTGGTGGAGACAGGGTCAATCGAGTGGTTAGGATCTGGAATGCACTGTCTGAGAGTGTGGTGGAGACAGGGTCAATCGAGTGGTTAGGATCTGGAATGCACTGTCTGAGAGTGTGGTGGAGACAGGGTCAATCGAGTGGTTAGGATCTGGAATGCACTGTCTGAGAGTGTGGTGGAGACAGGGTCAATCGAGTGGTTAGGATCTGGAATGCACTGTCTGAGAGTGTGGTGGAGACAGGGTCAATCGAGTGGTTAGGATCTGGAATGCACTGTCTGAGAGTGTGGTGGAGACAGGGTCAATCGAGTGGTTAGGATCTGGAATGCACTGTCTGAGAGTGTGGTGGAGACAGGGTCAATCGAGTGGTTAGGATCTGGAATGCACTGTCTGAGAGTGTGGTGGAGACAGGGTCAATCGAGTGGTTAGGATCTGGAATGCACTGTCTGAGAGTGTGGTGGAGACAGGGTCAATCGAGTGGTTAGGATCTGGAATGCACTGTCTGAGAGTGTGGTGGAGACAGGGTCAATCGAGTGGTTAGGATCTGGAATGCACTGTCTGAGAGTGTGGTGGAGACAGGGTCAATCGAGTGGTTAGGATCTGGAATGCACTGTCTGAGAGTGTGGTGGAGACAGGGTCAATCGAGTGGTTAGGATCTGGAATGCACTGTCTGAGAGTGTGGTGGAGACAGGGTCAATCGAGTGGTTAGGATCTGGAATGCACTGTCTGAGAGTGTGGTGGAGACAGGGTCAATCGAGTGGTTAGGATCTGGAATGCACTGTCTGAGAGTGTGGTGGAGACAGGGTCAATCGAGTGGTTAGGATCTGGAATGCACTGTCTGAGAGTGTGGTGGAGACAGGGTCAATCGAGTGGTTAGGATCTGGAATGCACTGTCTGAGAGTGTGGTGGAGACAGGGTCAATCGAGTGGTTAGGATCTGGAATGCACTGTCTGAGAGTGTGGTGGAGACAGGGTCAATCGAGTGGTTAGGATCTGGAATGCACTGTCTGAGAGTGTGGTGGAGACAGGGTCAATCGAGTGGTTAGGATCTGGAATGCACTGTCTGAGAGTGTGGTGGAGACAGGGTCAATCGAGTGGTTAGGATCTGGAATGCACTGTCTGAGAGTGTGGTGGAGACAGGGTCAATCGAGTGGTTAGGATCTGGAATGCACTGTCTGAGAGTGTGGTGGAGACAGGGTCAATCGAGTGGTTAGGATCTGGAATGCACTGTCTGAGAGTGTGGTGGAGACAGGGTCAATCGAGTGGTTAGGATCTGGAATGCACTGTCTGAGAGTGTGGTGGAGACAGGGTCAATCGAGTGGTTAGGATCTGGAATGCACTGTCTGAGAGTGTGGTGGAGACAGGGTCAATCGAGTGGTTAGGATCTGGAATGCACTGTCTGAGAGTGTGGGGAGACAGGGTCAATCGAGTGGTTAGGATCTGGAATGCACTGTCTGAGAGTGTGGTGGAGACAGGGTCAATCGAGTGGTTAGGATCTGGAATGCACTGTCTGAGAGTGTGGTGGAGACAGGGTCAATCGAGTGGTTAGGATCTGGAATGCACTGTCTGAGAGTGTGGGGAGACAGGGTCAATCGAGTGGTTAGGATCTGGAATGCACTGTCTGAGAGTGTGGTGGAGACAGGGTCAATCGAGTGGTTAGGATCTGGAATGCACTGTCTGAGAGTGTGGTGGAGACAGGGTCAATCGAGTGGTTAGGATCTGGAATGCACTGTCTGAGAGTGTGGTGGAGACAGGGTCAATCGAGTGGTTAGGATCTGGAATGCACTGTCTGAGAGTGTGGTGGAGACAGGGTCAATCGAGTGGTTAGGATCTGGAATGCACTGTCTGAGAGTGTGGTGGAGACAGGGTCAATCGAGTGGTTAGGATCTGGAATGCACTGTCTGAGAGTGTGGTGGAGACAGGGTCAATCGAGTGGTTAGGATCTGGAATGCACTGTCTGAGAGTGTGGTGGAGACAGGGTCAATCGAGTGGTTAGGATCTGGAATGCACTGTCTGAGAGTGTGGTGGAGACAGGGTCAATCGAGTGGTTAGGATCTGGAATGCACTGTCTGAGAGTGTGGTGGAGACAGGGTCAATCGAGTGGTTAGGATCTGGAATGCACTGTCTGAGAGTGTGGTGGAGACAGGGTCAATCGAGTGGTTAGGATCTGGAATGCACTGTCTGAGAGTGTGGTGGAGACAGGGTCAATCGAGTGGTTAGGATCTGGAATGCACTGTCTGAGAGTGTGGTGGAGACAGGGTCAATCGAGTGGTTAGGATCTGGAATGCACTGTCTGAGAGTGTGGTGGAGACAGGGTCAATCGAGTGGTTAGGATCTGGAATGCACTGTCTGAGAGTGTGGTGGAGACAGGGTCAATCGAGTGGTTAGGATCTGGAATGCACTGTCTGAGAGTGTGGTGGAGACAGGGTCAATCGAGTGGTTAGGATCTGGAATGCACTGTCTGAGAGTGTGGTGGAGACAGGGTCAATCGAGTGGTTAGGATCTGGAATGCACTGTCTGAGAGTGTGGTGGAGACAGGGTCAATCGAGTGGTTAGGATCTGGAATGCACTGTCTGAGAGTGTGGTGGAGACAGGGTCAATCGAGTGGTTAGGATCTGGAATGCACTGTCTGAGAGTGTGGTGGAGACAGGGTCAATCGAGTGGTTAGGATCTGGAATGCACTGTCTGAGAGTGTGGTGGAGACAGGGTCAATCGAGTGGTTAGGATCTGGAATGCACTGTCTGAGAGTGTGGTGGAGACAGGGTCAATCGAGTGGTTAGGATCTGGAATGCACTGTCTGAGAGTGTGGTGGAGACAGGGTCAATCGAGTGGTTAGGATCTGGAATGCACTGTCTGAGAGTGTGGTGGAGACAGGGTCAATCGAGTGGTTAGGATCTGGAATGCACTGTCTGAGAGTGTGGTGGAGACAGGGTCAATCGAGTGGTTAGGATCTGGAATGCACTGTCTGAGAGTGTGGTGGAGACAGGGTCAATCGAGTGGTTAGGATCTGGAATGCACTGTCTGAGAGTGTGGTGGAGACAGGGTCAATCGAGTGGTTAGGATCTGGAATGCACTGTCTGAGAGTGTGGTGGAGACAGGGTCAATCGAGTGGTTAGGATCTGGAATGCACTGTCTGAGAGTGTGGTGGAGACAGGGTCAATCGAGTGGTTAGGATCTGGAATGCACTGTCTGAGAGTGTGGTGGAGACAGGGTCAATCGAGTGGTTAGGATCTGGAATGCACTGTCTGAGAGTGTGGTGGAGACAGGGTCAATCGAGTGGTTAGGATCTGGAATGCACTGTCTGAGAGTGTGGTGGAGACAGGGTCAATCGAGTGGTTAGGATCTGGAATGCACTGTCTGAGAGTGTGGTGGAGACAGGGTCAATCGAGTGGTTAGGATCTGGAATGCACTGTCTGAGAGTGTGGTGGAGACAGGGTCAATCGAGTGGTTAGGATCTGGAATGCACTGTCTGAGAGTGTGGTGGAGACAGGGTCAATCGAGTGGTTAGGATCTGGAATGCACTGTCTGAGAGTGTGGTGGAGACAGGGTCAATCGAGTGGTTAGGATCTGGAATGCACTGTCTGAGAGTGTGGTGGAGACAGGGTCAATCGAGTGGTTAGGATCTGGAATGCACTGTCTGAGAGTGTGGTGGAGACAGGGTCAATCGAGTGGTTAGGATCTGGAATGCACTGTCTGAGAGTGTGGTGGAGACAGGGTCAATCGAGTGGTTAGGATCTGGAATGCACTGTCTGAGAGTGTGGTGGAGACAGGGTCAATCGAGTGGTTAGGATCTGGAATGCACTGTCTGAGAGTGTGGTGGAGACAGGGTCAATCGAGTGGTTAGGATCTGGAATGCACTGTCTGAGAGTGTGGTGGAGACAGGGTCAATCGAGTGGTTAGGATCTGGAATGCACTGTCTGAGAGTGTGGTGGAGACAGGGTCAATCGAGTGGTTAGGATCTGGAATGCACTGTCTGAGAGTGTGGTGGAGACAGGGTCAATCGAGTGGTTAGGATCTGGAATGCACTGTCTGAGAGTGTGGTGGAGACAGGGTCAATCGAGTGGTTAGGATCTGGAATGCACTGTCTGAGAGTGTGGTGGAGACAGGGTCAATCGAGTGGTTAGGATCTGGAATGCACTGTCTGAGAGTGTGGTGGAGACAGGGTCAATCGAGTGGTTAGGATCTGGAATGCACTGTCTGAGAGTGTGGTGGAGACAGGGTCAATCGAGTGGTTAGGATCTGGAATGCACTGTCTGAGAGTGTGGTGGAGACAGGGTCAATCGAGTGGTTAGGATCTGGAATGCACTGTCTGAGAGTGTGGTGGAGACAGGGTCAATCGAGTGGTTAGGATCTGGAATGCACTGTCTGAGAGTGTGGTGGAGACAGGGTCAATCGAGTGGTTAGGATCTGGAATGCACTGTCTGAGAGTGTGGTGGAGACAGGGTCAATCGAGTGGTTAGGATCTGGAATGCACTGTCTGAGAGTGTGGTGGAGACAGGGTCAATCGAGTGGTTAGGATCTGGAATGCACTGTCTGAGAGTGTGGTGGAGACAGGGTCAATCGAGTGGTTAGGATCTGGAATGCACTGTCTGAGAGTGTGGTGGAGACAGGGTCAATCGAGTGGTTAGGATCTGGAATGCACTGTCTGAGAGTGTGGTGGAGACAGGGTCAATCGAGTGGTTAGGATCTGGAATGCACTGTCTGAGAGTGTGGTGGAGACAGGGTCAATCGAGTGGTTAGGATCTGGAATGCACTGTCTGAGAGTGTGGTGGAGACAGGGTCAATCGAGTGGTTAGGATCTGGAATGCACTGTCTGAGAGTGTGGTGGAGACAGGGTCAATCGAGTGGTTAGGATCTGGAATGCACTGTCTGAGAGTGTGGTGGAGACAGGGTCAATCGAGTGGTTAGGATCTGGAATGCACTGTCTGAGAGTGTGGTGGAGACAGGGTCAATCGAGTGGTTAGGATCTGGAATGCACTGTCTGAGAGTGTGGTGGAGACAGGGTCAATCGAGTGGTTAGGATCTGGAATGCACTGTCTGAGAGTGTGGTGGAGACAGGGTCAATCGAGTGGTTAGGATCTGGAATGCACTGTCTGAGAGTGTGGTGGAGACAGGGTCAATCGAGTGGTTAGGATCTGGAATGCACTGTCTGAGAGTGTGGTGGAGACAGGGTCAATCGAGTGGTTAGGATCTGGAATGCACTGTCTGAGAGTGTGGTGGAGACAGGGTCAATCGAGTGGTTAGGATCTGGAATGCACTGTCTGAGAGTGTGGTGGAGACAGGGTCAATCGAGTGGTTAGGATCTGGAATGCACTGTCTGAGAGTGTGGTGGAGACAGGGTCAATCGAGTGGTTAGGATCTGGAATGCACTGTCTGAGAGTGTGGTGGAGACAGGGTCAATCGAGTGGTTAGGATCTGGAATGCACTGTCTGAGAGTGTGGTGGAGACAGGGTCAATCGAGTGGTTAGGATCTGGAATGCACTGTCTGAGAGTGTGGTGGAGACAGGGTCAATCGAGTGGTTAGGATCTGGAATGCACTGTCTGAGAGTGTGGTGGAGACAGGGTCAATCGAGTGGTTAGGATCTGGAATGCACTGTCTGAGAGTGTGGTGGAGACAGGGTCAATCGAGTGGTTAGGATCTGGAATGCACTGTCTGAGAGTGTGGTGGAGACAGGGTCAATCGAGTGGTTAGGATCTGGAATGCACTGTCTGAGAGTGTGGTGGAGACAGGGTCAATCGAGTGGTTAGGATCTGGAATGCACTGTCTGAGAGTGTGGTGGAGACAGGGTCAATCGAGTGGTTAGGATCTGGAATGCACTGTCTGAGAGTGTGGTGGAGACAGGGTCAATCGAGTGGTTAGGATCTGGAATGCACTGTCTGAGAGTGTGGTGGAGACAGGGTCAATCGAGTGGTTAGGATCTGGAATGCACTGTCTGAGAGTGTGGTGGAGACAGGGTCAATCGAGTGGTTAGGATCTGGAATGCACTGTCTGAGAGTGTGGTGGAGACAGGGTCAATCGAGTGGTTAGGATCTGGAATGCACTGTCTGAGAGTGTGGTGGAGACAGGGTCAATCGAGTGGTTAGGATCTGGAATGCACTGTCTGAGAGTGTGGTGGAGACAGGGTCAATCGAGTGGTTAGGATCTGGAATGCACTGTCTGAGAGTGTGGTGGAGACAGGGTCAATCGAGTGGTTAGGATCTGGAATGCACTGTCTGAGAGTGTGGTGGAGACAGGGTCAATCGAGTGGTTAGGATCTGGAATGCACTGTCTGAGAGTGTGGTGGAGACAGGGTCAATCGAGTGGTTAGGATCTGGAATGCACTGTCTGAGAGTGTGGTGGAGACAGGGTCAATCGAGTGGTTAGGATCTGGAATGCACTGTCTGAGAGTGTGGTGGAGACAGGGTCAATCGAGTGGTTAGGATCTGGAATGCACTGTCTGAGAGTGTGGTGGAGACAGGGTCAATCGAGTGGTTAGGATCTGGAATGCACTGTCTGAGAGTGTGGTGGAGACAGGGTCAATCGAGTGGTTAGGATCTGGAATGCACTGTCTGAGAGTGTGGTGGAGACAGGGTCAATCGAGTGGTTAGGATCTGGAATGCACTGTCTGAGAGTGTGGTGGAGACAGGGTCAATCGAGTGGTTAGGATCTGGAATGCACTGTCTGAGAGTGTGGTGGAGACAGGGTCAATCGAGTGGTTAGGATCTGGAATGCACTGTCTGAGAGTGTGGTGGAGACAGGGTCAATCGAGTGGTTAGGATCTGGAATGCACTGTCTGAGAGTGTGGTGGAGACAGGGTCAATCGAGTGGTTAGGATCTGGAATGCACTGTCTGAGAGTGTGGTGGAGACAGGGTCAATCGAGTGGTTAGGATCTGGAATGCACTGTCTGAGAGTGTGGTGGAGACAGGGTCAATCGAGTGGTTAGGATCTGGAATGCACTGTCTGAGAGTGTGGTGGAGACAGGGTCAATCGAGTGGTTAGGATCTGGAATGCACTGTCTGAGAGTGTGGTGGAGACAGGGTCAATCGAGTGGTTAGGATCTGGAATGCACTGTCTGAGAGTGTGGTGGAGACAGGGTCAATCGAGTGGTTAGGATCTGGAATGCACTGTCTGAGAGTGTGGTGGAGACAGGGTCAATCGAGTGGTTAGGATCTGGAATGCACTGTCTGAGAGTGTGGTGGAGACAGGGTCAATCGAGTGGTTAGGATCTGGAATGCACTGTCTGAGAGTGTGGTGGAGACAGGGTCAATCGAGTGGTTAGGATCTGGAATGCACTGTCTGAGAGTGTGGTGGAGACAGGGTCAATCGAGTGGTTAGGATCTGGAATGCACTGTCTGAGAGTGTGGTGGAGACAGGGTCAATCGAGTGGTTAGGATCTGGAATGCACTGTCTGAGAGTGTGGTGGAGACAGGGTCAATCGAGTGGTTAGGATCTGGAATGCACTGTCTGAGAGTGTGGTGGAGACAGGGTCAATCGAGTGGTTAGGATCTGGAATGCACTGTCTGAGAGTGTGGTGGAGACAGGGTCAATCGAGTGGTTAGGATCTGGAATGCACTGTCTGAGAGTGTGGTGGAGACAGGGTCAATCGAGTGGTTAGGATCTGGAATGCACTGTCTGAGAGTGTGGTGGAGACAGGGTCAATCGAGTGGTTAGGATCTGGAATGCACTGTCTGAGAGTGTGGTGGAGACAGGGTCAATCGAGTGGTTAGGATCTGGAATGCACTGTCTGAGAGTGTGTGGAGACAGGGTCAATCGAGTGGTTAGGATCTGGAATGCACTGTCTGAGAGTGTGGTGGAGACAGGGTCAATCGAGTGGTTAGGATCTGGAATGCACTGTCTGAGAGTGTGGTGGAGACAGGGTCAATCGAGTGGTTAGGATCTGGAATGCACTGTCTGAGAGTGTGGTGGAGACAGGGTCAATCGAGTGGTTAGGATCTGGAATGCACTGTCTGAGAGTGTGGTGGAGACAGGGTCAATCGAGTGGTTAGGATCTGGAATGCACTGTCTGAGAGTGTGGTGGAGACAGGGTCAATCGAGTGGTTAGGATCTGGAATGCACTGTCTGAGAGTGTGGTGGAGACAGGGTCAATCGAGTGGTTAGGATCTGGAATGCACTGTCTGAGAGTGTGGTGGAGACAGGGTCAATCGAGTGGTTAGGATCTGGAATGCACTGTCTGAGAGTGTGGTGGAGACAGGGTCAATCGAGTGGTTAGGATCTGGAATGCACTGTCTGAGAGTGTGGTGGAGACAGGGTCAATCGAGTGGTTAGGATCTGGAATGCACTGTCTGAGAGTGTGTGGAGACAGGGTCAATCGAGTGGTTAGGATCTGGAATGCACTGTCTGAGAGTGTGGTGGAGACAGGGTCAATCGAGTGGTTAGGATCTGGAATGCACTGTCTGAGAGTGTGGTGGAGACAGGGTCAATCGAGTGGTTAGGATCTGGAATGCACTGTCTGAGAGTGTGGTGGAGACAGGGTCAATCGAGTGGTTAGGATCTGGAATGCACTGTCTGAGAGTGTGGTGGAGACAGGGTCAATCGAGTGGTTAGGATCTGGAATGCACTGTCTGAGAGTGTGGTGGAGACAGGGTCAATCGAGTGGTTAGGATCTGGAATGCACTGTCTGAGAGTGTGGTGGAGACAGGGTCAATCGAGTGGTTAGGATCTGGAATGCACTGTCTGAGAGTGTGGTGGAGACAGGGTCAATCGAGTGGTTAGGATCTGGAATGCACTGTCTGAGAGTGTGGTGGAGACAGGGTCAATCGAGTGGTTAGGATCTGGAATGCACTGTCTGAGAGTGTGGTGGAGACAGGGTCAATCGAGTGGTTAGGATCTGGAATGCACTGTCTGAGAGTGTGGTGGAGACAGGGTCAATCGAGTGGTTAGGATCTGGAATGCACTGTCTGAGAGTGTGGTGGAGACAGGGTCAATCGAGTGGTTAGGATCTGGAATGCACTGTCTGAGAGTGTGGTGGAGACAGGGTCAATCGAGTGGTTAGGATCTGGAATGCACTGTCTGAGAGTGTGGTGGAGACAGGGTCAATCGAGTGGTTAGGATCTGGAATGCACTGTCTGAGAGTGTGGGGAGACAGGGTCAATCGAGTGGTTAGGATCTGGAATGCACTGTCTGAGAGTGTGGTGGAGACAGGGTCAATCGAGTGGTTAGGATCTGGAATGCACTGTCTGAGAGTGTGGTGGAGACAGGGTCAATCGAGTGGTTAGGATCTGGAATGCACTGTCTGAGAGTGTGGTGGAGACAGGGTCAATCGAGTGGTTAGGATCTGGAATGCACTGTCTGAGAGTGTGGTGGAGACAGGGTCAATCGAGTGGTTAGGATCTGGAATGCACTGTCTGAGAGTGTGGTGGAGACAGGGTCAATCGAGTGGTTAGGATCTGGAATGCACTGTCTGAGAGTGTGGTGGAGACAGGGTCAATCGAGTGGTTAGGATCTGGAATGCACTGTCTGAGAGTGTGGTGGAGACAGGGTCAATCGAGTGGTTAGGATCTGGAATGCACTGTCTGAGAGTGTGGTGGAGACAGGGTCAATCGAGTGGTTAGGATCTGGAATGCACTGTCTGAGAGTGTGGTGGAGACAGGGTCAATCGAGTGGTTAGGATCTGGAATGCACTGTCTGAGAGTGTGGTGGAGACAGGGTCAATCGAGTGGTTAGGATCTGGAATGCACTGTCTGAGAGTGTGGTGGAGACAGGGTCAATCGAGTGGTTAGGATCTGGAATGCACTGTCTGAGAGTGTGGTGGAGACAGGGTCAATCGAGTGGTTAGGATCTGGAATGCACTGTCTGAGAGTGTGGTGGAGACAGGGTCAATCGAGTGGTTAGGATCTGGAATGCACTGTCTGAGAGTGTGGTGGAGACAGGGTCAATCGAGTGGTTAGGATCTGGAATGCACTGTCTGAGAGTGTGGTGGAGACAGGGTCAATCGAGTGGTTAGGATCTGGAATGCACTGTCTGAGAGTGTGGTGGAGACAGGGTCAATCGAGTGGTTAGGATCTGGAATGCACTGTCTGAGAGTGTGGTGGAGACAGGGTCAATCGAGTGGTTAGGATCTGGAATGCACTGTCTGAGAGTGTGGTGGAGACAGGGTCAATCGAGTGGTTAGGATCTGGAATGCACTGTCTGAGAGTGTGGTGGAGACAGGGTCAATCGAGTGGTTAGGATCTGGAATGCACTGTCTGAGAGTGTGGTGGAGACAGGGTCAATCGAGTGGTTAGGATCTGGAATGCACTGTCTGAGAGTGTGGTGGAGACAGGGTCAATCGAGTGGTTAGGATCTGGAATGCACTGTCTGAGAGTGTGGTGGAGACAGGGTCAATCGAGTGGTTAGGATCTGGAATGCACTGTCTGAGAGTGTGGTGGAGACAGGGTCAATCGAGTGGTTAGGATCTGGAATGCACTGTCTGAGAGTGTGGTGGAGACAGGGTCAATCGAGTGGTTAGGATCTGGAATGCACTGTCTGAGAGTGTGGTGGAGACAGGGTCAATCGAGTGGTTAGGATCTGGAATGCACTGTCTGAGAGTGTGGTGGAGACAGGGTCAATCGAGTGGTTAGGATCTGGAATGCACTGTCTGAGAGTGTGGTGGAGACAGGGTCAATCGAGTGGTTAGGATCTGGAATGCACTGTCTGAGAGTGTGGTGGAGACAGGGTCAATCGAGTGGTTAGGATCTGGAATGCACTGTCTGAGAGTGTGGTGGAGACAGGGTCAATCGAGTGGTTAGGATCTGGAATGCACTGTCTGAGAGTGTGGTGGAGACAGGGTCAATCGAGTGGTTAGGATCTGGAATGCACTGTCTGAGAGTGTGGTGGAGACAGGGTCAATCGAGTGGTTAGGATCTGGAATGCACTGTCTGAGAGTGTGGTGGAGACAGGGTCAATCGAGTGGTTAGGATCTGGAATGCACTGTCTGAGAGTGTGGTGGAGACAGGGTCAATCGAGTGGTTAGGATCTGGAATGCACTGTCTGAGAGTGTGGTGGAGACAGGGTCAATCGAGTGGTTAGGATCTGGAATGCACTGTCTGAGAGTGTGGTGGAGACAGGGTCAATCGAGTGGTTAGGATCTGGAATGCACTGTCTGAGAGTGTGGTGGAGACAGGGTCAATCGAGTGGTTAGGATCTGGAATGCACTGTCTGAGAGTGTGGTGGAGACAGGGTCAATCGAGTGGTTAGGATCTGGAATGCACTGTCTGAGAGTGTGGTGGAGACAGGGTCAATCGAGTGGTTAGGATCTGGAATGCACTGTCTGAGAGTGTGGTGGAGACAGGGTCAATCGAGTGGTTAGGATCTGGAATGCACTGTCTGAGAGTGTGGTGGAGACAGGGTCAATCGAGTGGTTAGGATCTGGAATGCACTGTCTGAGAGTGTGGTGGAGACAGGGTCAATCGAGTGGTTAGGATCTGGAATGCACTGTCTGAGAGTGTGGTGGAGACAGGGTCAATCGAGTGGTTAGGATCTGGAATGCACTGTCTGAGAGTGTGGTGGAGACAGGGTCAATCGAGTGGTTAGGATCTGGAATGCACTGTCTGAGAGTGTGGTGGAGACAGGGTCAATCGAGTGGTTAGGATCTGGAATGCACTGTCTGAGAGTGTGGTGGAGACAGGGTCAATCGAGTGGTTAGGATCTGGAATGCACTGTCTGAGAGTGTGGTGGAGACAGGGTCAATCGAGTGGTTAGGATCTGGAATGCACTGTCTGAGAGTGTGGTGGAGACAGGGTCAATCGAGTGGTTAGGATCTGGAATGCACTGTCTGAGAGTGTGGTGGAGACAGGGTCAATCGAGTGGTTAGGATCTGGAATGCACTGTCTGAGAGTGTGGTGGAGACAGGGTCAATCGAGTGGTTAGGATCTGGAATGCACTGTCTGAGAGTGTGGTGGAGACAGGGTCAATCGAGTGGTTAGGATCTGGAATGCACTGTCTGAGAGTGTGGTGGAGACAGGGTCAATCGAGTGGTTAGGATCTGGAATGCACTGTCTGAGAGTGTGGTGGAGACAGGGTCAATCGAGTGGTTAGGATCTGGAATGCACTGTCTGAGAGTGTGGTGGAGACAGGGTCAATCGAGTGGTTAGGATCTGGAATGCACTGTCTGAGAGTGTGGTGGAGACAGGGTCAATCGAGTGGTTAGGATCTGGAATGCACTGTCTGAGAGTGTGGTGGAGACAGGGTCAATCGAGTGGTTAGGATCTGGAATGCACTGTCTGAGAGTGTGGTGGAGACAGGGTCAATCGAGTGGTTAGGATCTGGAATGCACTGTCTGAGAGTGTGGTGGAGACAGGGTCAATCGAGTGGTTAGGATCTGGAATGCACTGTCTGAGAGTGTGGTGGAGACAGGGTCAATCGAGTGGTTAGGATCTGGAATGCACTGTCTGAGAGTGTGGTGGAGACAGGGTCAATCGAGTGGTTAGGATCTGGAATGCACTGTCTGAGAGTGTGGTGGAGACAGGGTCAATCGAGTGGTTAGGATCTGGAATGCACTGTCTGAGAGTGTGGTGGAGACAGGGTCAATCGAGTGGTTAGGATCTGGAATGCACTGTCTGAGAGTGTGGTGGAGACAGGGTCAATCGAGTGGTTAGGATCTGGAATGCACTGTCTGAGAGTGTGGTGGAGACAGGGTCAATCGAGTGGTTAGGATCTGGAATGCACTGTCTGAGAGTGTGGTGGAGACAGGGTCAATCGAGTGGTTAGGATCTGGAATGCACTGTCTGAGAGTGTGGTGGAGACAGGGTCAATCGAGTGGTTAGGATCTGGAATGCACTGTCTGAGAGTGTGGTGGAGACAGGGTCAATCGAGTGGTTAGGATCTGGAATGCACTGTCTGAGAGTGTGGTGGAGACAGGGTCAATCGAGTGGTTAGGATCTGGAATGCACTGTCTGAGAGTGTGGTGGAGACAGGGTCAATCGAGTGGTTAGGATCTGGAATGCACTGTCTGAGAGTGTGGTGGAGACAGGGTCAATCGAGTGGTTAGGATCTGGAATGCACTGTCTGAGAGTGTGGTGGAGACAGGGTCAATCGAGTGGTTAGGATCTGGAATGCACTGTCTGAGAGTGTGGTGGAGACAGGGTCAATCGAGTGGTTAGGATCTGGAATGCACTGTCTGAGAGTGTGGTGGAGACAGGGTCAATCGAGTGGTTAGGATCTGGAATGCACTGTCTGAGAGTGTGGTGGAGACAGGGTCAATCGAGTGGTTAGGATCTGGAATGCACTGTCTGAGAGTGTGGTGGAGACAGGGTCAATCGAGTGGTTAGGATCTGGAATGCACTGTCTGAGAGTGTGGTGGAGACAGGGTCAATCGAGTGGTTAGGATCTGGAATGCACTGTCTGAGAGTGTGGTGGAGACAGGGTCAATCGAGTGGTTAGGATCTGGAATGCACTGTCTGAGAGTGTGGTGGAGACAGGGTCAATCGAGTGGTTAGGATCTGGAATGCACTGTCTGAGAGTGTGGTGGAGACAGGGTCAATCGAGTGGTTAGGATCTGGAATGCACTGTCTGAGAGTGTGGTGGAGACAGGGTCAATCGAGTGGTTAGGATCTGGAATGCACTGTCTGAGAGTGTGGTGGAGACAGGGTCAATCGAGTGGTTAGGATCTGGAATGCACTGTCTGAGAGTGTGGTGGAGACAGGGTCAATCGAGTGGTTAGGATCTGGAATGCACTGTCTGAGAGTGTGGTGGAGACAGGGTCAATCGAGTGGTTAGGATCTGGAATGCACTGTCTGAGAGTGTGGTGGAGACAGGGTCAATCGAGTGGTTAGGATCTGGAATGCACTGTCTGAGAGTGTGGTGGAGACAGGGTCAATCGAGTGGTTAGGATCTGGAATGCACTGTCTGAGAGTGTGGTGGAGACAGGGTCAATCGAGTGGTTAGGATCTGGAATGCACTGTCTGAGAGTGTGGTGGAGACAGGGTCAATCGAGTGGTTAGGATCTGGAATGCACTGTCTGAGAGTGTGGTGGAGACAGGGTCAATCGAGTGGTTAGGATCTGGAATGCACTGTCTGAGAGTGTGGTGGAGACAGGGTCAATCGAGTGGTTAGGATCTGGAATGCACTGTCTGAGAGTGTGGTGGAGACAGGGTCAATCGAGTGGTTAGGATCTGGAATGCACTGTCTGAGAGTGTGGTGGAGACAGGGTCAATCGAGTGGTTAGGATCTGGAATGCACTGTCTGAGAGTGTGGTGGAGACAGGGTCAATCGAGTGGTTAGGATCTGGAATGCACTGTCTGAGAGTGTGGTGGAGACAGGGTCAATCGAGTGGTTAGGATCTGGAATGCACTGTCTGAGAGTGTGGTGGAGACAGGGTCAATCGAGTGGTTAGGATCTGGAATGCACTGTCTGAGAGTGTGGTGGAGACAGGGTCAATCGAGTGGTTAGGATCTGGAATGCACTGTCTGAGAGTGTGGGGAGACAGGGTCAATCGAGTGGTTAGGATCTGGAATGCACTGTCTGAGAGTGTGGTGGAGACAGGGTCAATCGAGTGGTTAGGATCTGGAATGCACTGTCTGAGAGTGTGGTGGAGACAGGGTCAATCGAGTGGTTAGGATCTGGAATGCACTGTCTGAGAGTGTGGTGGAGACAGGGTCAATCGAGTGGTTAGGATCTGGAATGCACTGTCTGAGAGTGTGGTGGAGACAGGGTCAATCGAGTGGTTAGGATCTGGAATGCACTGTCTGAGAGTGTGGTGGAGACAGGGTCAATCGAGTGGTTAGGATCTGGAATGCACTGTCTGAGAGTGTGGTGGAGACAGGGTCAATCGAGTGGTTAGGATCTGGAATGCACTGTCTGAGAGTGTGGTGGAGACAGGGTCAATCGAGTGGTTAGGATCTGGAATGCACTGTCTGAGAGTGTGGTGGAGACAGGGTCAATCGAGTGGTTAGGATCTGGAATGCACTGTCTGAGAGTGTGGTGGAGACAGGGTCAATCGAGTGGTTAGGATCTGGAATGCACTGTCTGAGAGTGTGGTGGAGACAGGGTCAATCGAGTGGTTAGGATCTGGAATGCACTGTCTGAGAGTGTGGTGGAGACAGGGTCAATCGAGTGGTTAGGATCTGGAATGCACTGTCTGAGAGTGTGGTGGAGACAGGGTCAATCGAGTGGTTAGGATCTGGAATGCACTGTCTGAGAGTGTGGTGGAGACAGGGTCAATCGAGTGGTTAGGATCTGGAATGCACTGTCTGAGAGTGTGGGGAGACAGGGTCAATCGAGTGGTTAGGATCTGGAATGCACTGTCTGAGAGTGTGGTGGAGACAGGGTCAATCGAGTGGTTAGGATCTGGAATGCACTGTCTGAGAGTGTGGTGGAGACAGGGTCAATCGAGTGGTTAGGATCTGGAATGCACTGTCTGAGAGTGTGGTGGAGACAGGGTCAATCGAGTGGTTAGGATCTGGAATGCACTGTCTGAGAGTGTGGTGGAGACAGGGTCAATCGAGTGGTTAGGATCTGGAATGCACTGTCTGAGAGTGTGGTGGAGACAGGGTCAATCGAGTGGTTAGGATCTGGAATGCACTGTCTGAGAGTGTGGTGGAGACAGGGTCAATCGAGTGGTTAGGATCTGGAATGCACTGTCTGAGAGTGTGGTGGAGACAGGGTCAATCGAGTGGTTAGGATCTGGAATGCACTGTCTGAGAGTGTGGTGGAGACAGGGTCAATCGAGTGGTTAGGATCTGGAATGCACTGTCTGAGAGTGTGGTGGAGACAGGGTCAATCGAGTGGTTAGGATCTGGAATGCACTGTCTGAGAGTGTGGTGGAGACAGGGTCAATCGAGTGGTTAGGATCTGGAATGCACTGTCTGAGAGTGTGGTGGAGACAGGGTCAATCGAGTGGTTAGGATCTGGAATGCACTGTCTGAGAGTGTGGTGGAGACAGGGTCAATCGAGTGGTTAGGATCTGGAATGCACTGTCTGAGAGTGTGGTGGAGACAGGGTCAATCGAGTGGTTAGGATCTGGAATGCACTGTCTGAGAGTGTGGTGGAGACAGGGTCAATCGAGTGGTTAGGATCTGGAATGCACTGTCTGAGAGTGTGGTGGAGACAGGGTCAATCGAGTGGTTAGGATCTGGAATGCACTGTCTGAGAGTGTGGTGGAGACAGGGTCAATCGAGTGGTTAGGATCTGGAATGCACTGTCTGAGAGTGTGGTGGAGACAGGGTCAATCGAGTGGTTAGGATCTGGAATGCACTGTCTGAGAGTGTGGTGGAGACAGGGTCAATCGAGTGGTTAGGATCTGGAATGCACTGTCTGAGAGTGTGGTGGAGACAGGGTCAATCGAGTGGTTAGGATCTGGAATGCACTGTCTGAGAGTGTGGTGGAGACAGGGTCAATCGAGTGGTTAGGATCTGGAATGCACTGTCTGAGAGTGTGGTGGAGACAGGGTCAATCGAGTGGTTAGGATCTGGAATGCACTGTCTGAGAGTGTGGTGGAGACAGGGTCAATCGAGTGGTTAGGATCTGGAATGCACTGTCTGAGAGTGTGGTGGAGACAGGGTCAATCGAGTGGTTAGGATCTGGAATGCACTGTCTGAGAGTGTGGTGGAGACAGGGTCAATCGAGTGGTTAGGATCTGGAATGCACTGTCTGAGAGTGTGGTGGAGACAGGGTCAATCGAGTGGTTAGGATCTGGAATGCACTGTCTGAGAGTGTGGTGGAGACAGGGTCAATCGAGTGGTTAGGATCTGGAATGCACTGTCTGAGAGTGTGGTGGAGACAGGGTCAATCGAGTGGTTAGGATCTGGAATGCACTGTCTGAGAGTGTGGGGAGACAGGGTCAATCGAGTGGTTAGGATCTGGAATGCACTGTCTGAGAGTGTGGTGGAGACAGGGTCAATCGAGTGGTTAGGATCTGGAATGCACTGTCTGAGAGTGTGGTGGAGACAGGGTCAATCGAGTGGTTAGGATCTGGAATGCACTGTCTGAGAGTGTGGTGGAGACAGGGTCAATCGAGTGGTTAGGATCTGGAATGCACTGTCTGAGAGTGTGGTGGAGACAGGGTCAATCGAGTGGTTAGGATCTGGAATGCACTGTCTGAGAGTGTGGTGGAGACAGGGTCAATCGAGTGGTTAGGATCTGGAATGCACTGTCTGAGAGTGTGGTGGAGACAGGGTCAATCGAGTGGTTAGGATCTGGAATGCACTGTCTGAGAGTGTGGTGGAGACAGGGTCAATCGAGTGGTTAGGATCTGGAATGCACTGTCTGAGAGTGTGGTGGAGACAGGGTCAATCGAGTGGTTAGGATCTGGAATGCACTGTCTGAGAGTGTGGTGGAGACAGGGTCAATCGAGTGGTTAGGATCTGGAATGCACTGTCTGAGAGTGTGGTGGAGACAGGGTCAATCGAGTGGTTAGGATCTGGAATGCACTGTCTGAGAGTGTGGTGGAGACAGGGTCAATCGAGTGGTTAGGATCTGGAATGCACTGTCTGAGAGTGTGGGGAGACAGGGTCAATCGAGTGGTTAGGATCTGGAATGCACTGTCTGAGAGTGTGGTGGAGACAGGGTCAATCGAGTGGTTAGGATCTGGAATGCACTGTCTGAGAGTGTGGTGGAGACAGGGTCAATCGAGTGGTTAGGATCTGGAATGCACTGTCTGAGAGTGTGGTGGAGACAGGGTCAATCGAGTGGTTAGGATCTGGAATGCACTGTCTGAGAGTGTGGTGGAGACAGGGTCAATCGAGTGGTTAGGATCTGGAATGCACTGTCTGAGAGTGTGGTGGAGACAGGGTCAATCGAGTGGTTAGGATCTGGAATGCACTGTCTGAGAGTGTGGTGGAGACAGGGTCAATCGAGTGGTTAGGATCTGGAATGCACTGTCTGAGAGTGTGGGGAGACAGGGTCAATCGAGTGGTTAGGATCTGGAATGCACTGTCTGAGAGTGTGGTGGAGACAGGGTCAATCGAGTGGTTAGGATCTGGAATGCACTGTCTGAGAGTGTGGTGGAGACAGGGTCAATCGAGTGGTTAGGATCTGGAATGCACTGTCTGAGAGTGTGGTGGAGACAGGGTCAATCGAGTGGTTAGGATCTGGAATGCACTGTCTGAGAGTGTGGTGGAGACAGGGTCAATCGAGTGGTTAGGATCTGGAATGCACTGTCTGAGAGTGTGGTGGAGACAGGGTCAATCGAGTGGTTAGGATCTGGAATGCACTGTCTGAGAGTGTGGTGGAGACAGGGTCAATCGAGTGGTTAGGATCTGGAATGCACTGTCTGAGAGTGTGGTGGAGACAGGGTCAATCGAGTGGTTAGGATCTGGAATGCACTGTCTGAGAGTGTGGTGGAGACAGGGTCAATCGAGTGGTTAGGATCTGGAATGCACTGTCTGAGAGTGTGGTGGAGACAGGGTCAATCGAGTGGTTAGGATCTGGAATGCACTGTCTGAGAGTGTGGTGGAGACAGGGTCAATCGAGTGGTTAGGATCTGGAATGCACTGTCTGAGAGTGTGGTGGAGACAGGGTCAATCGAGTGGTTAGGATCTGGAATGCACTGTCTGAGAGTGTGGTGGAGACAGGGTCAATCGAGTGGTTAGGATCTGGAATGCACTGTCTGAGAGTGTGGGGGAGACAGGGTCAATCGAGTGGTTAGGATCTGGAATGCACTGTCTGAGAGTGTGGTGGAGACAGGGTCAATCGAGTGGTTAGGATCTGGAATGCACTGTCTGAGAGTGTGGTGGAGACAGGGTCAATCGAGTGGTTAGGATCTGGAATGCACTGTCTGAGAGTGTGGTGGAGACAGGGTCAATCGAGTGGTTAGGATCTGGAATGCACTGTCTGAGAGTGTGGGGAGACAGGGTCAATCGAGTGGTTAGGATCTGGAATGCACTGTCTGAGAGTGTGGTGGAGACAGGGTCAATCGAGTGGTTAGGATCTGGAATGCACTGTCTGAGAGTGTGGTGGAGACAGGGTCAATCGAGTGGTTAGGATCTGGAATGCACTGTCTGAGAGTGTGGTGGAGACAGGGTCAATCGAGTGGTTAGGATCTGGAATGCACTGTCTGAGAGTGTGGTGGAGACAGGGTCAATCGAGTGGTTAGGATCTGGAATGCACTGTCTGAGAGTGTGGTGGAGACAGGGTCAATCGAGTGGTTAGGATCTGGAATGCACTGTCTGAGAGTGTGGTGGAGACAGGGTCAATCGAGTGGTTAGGATCTGGAATGCACTGTCTGAGAGTGTGGTGGAGACAGGGTCAATCGAGTGGTTAGGATCTGGAATGCACTGTCTGAGAGTGTGGTGGAGACAGGGTCAATCGAGTGGTTAGGATCTGGAATGCACTGTCTGAGAGTGTGGTGGAGACAGGGTCAATCGAGTGGTTAGGATCTGGAATGCACTGTCTGAGAGTGTGGTGGAGACAGGGTCAATCGAGTGGTTAGGATCTGGAATGCACTGTCTGAGAGTGTGGTGGAGACAGGGTCAATCGAGTGGTTAGGATCTGGAATGCACTGTCTGAGAGTGTGGTGGAGACAGGGTCAATCGAGTGGTTAGGATCTGGAATGCACTGTCTGAGAGTGTGGTGGAGACAGGGTCAATCGAGTGGTTAGGATCTGGAATGCACTGTCTGAGAGTGTGGTGGAGACAGGGTCAATCGAGTGGTTAGGATCTGGAATGCACTGTCTGAGAGTGTGGTGGAGACAGGGTCAATCGAGTGGTTAGGATCTGGAATGCACTGTCTGAGAGTGTGGTGGAGACAGGGTCAATCGAGTGGTTAGGATCTGGAATGCACTGTCTGAGAGTGTGGTGGAGACAGGGTCAATCGAGTGGTTAGGATCTGGAATGCACTGTCTGAGAGTGTGGTGGAGACAGGGTCAATCGAGTGGTTAGGATCTGGAATGCACTGTCTGAGAGTGTGGTGGAGACAGGGTCAATCGAGTGGTTAGGATCTGGAATGCACTGTCTGAGAGTGTGGTGGAGACAGGGTCAATCGAGTGGTTAGGATCTGGAATGCACTGTCTGAGAGTGTGGTGGAGACAGGGTCAATCGAGTGGTTAGGATCTGGAATGCACTGTCTGAGAGTGTGGTGGAGACAGGGTCAATCGAGTGGTTAGGATCTGGAATGCACTGTCTGAGAGTGTGGTGGAGACAGGGTCAATCGAGTGGTTAGGATCTGGAATGCACTGTCTGAGAGTGTGGTGGAGACAGGGTCAATCGAGTGGTTAGGATCTGGAATGCACTGTCTGAGAGTGTGGTGGAGACAGGGTCAATCGAGTGGTTAGGATCTGGAATGCACTGTCTGAGAGTGTGGTGGAGACAGGGTCAATCGAGTGGTTAGGATCTGGAATGCACTGTCTGAGAGTGTGGTGGAGACAGGGTCAATCGAGTGGTTAGGATCTGGAATGCACTGTCTGAGAGTGTGGTGGAGACAGGGTCAATCGAGTGGTTAGGATCTGGAATGCACTGTCTGAGAGTGTGGTGGAGACAGGGTCAATCGAGTGGTTAGGATCTGGAATGCACTGTCTGAGAGTGTGGTGGAGACAGGGTCAATCGAGTGGTTAGGATCTGGAATGCACTGTCTGAGAGTGTGGTGGAGACAGGGTCAATCGAGTGGTTAGGATCTGGAATGCACTGTCTGAGAGTGTGGTGGAGACAGGGTCAATCGAGTGGTTAGGATCTGGAATGCACTGTCTGAGAGTGTGGTGGAGACAGGGTCAATCGAGTGGTTAGGATCTGGAATGCACTGTCTGAGAGTGTGGTGGAGACAGGGTCAATCGAGTGGTTAGGATCTGGAATGCACTGTCTGAGAGTGTGGTGGAGACAGGGTCAATCGAGTGGTTAGGATCTGGAATGCACTGTCTGAGAGTGTGGTGGAGACAGGGTCAATCGAGTGGTTAGGATCTGGAATGCACTGTCTGAGAGTGTGGTGGAGACAGGGTCAATCGAGTGGTTAGGATCTGGAATGCACTGTCTGAGAGTGTGGTGGAGACAGGGTCAATCGAGTGGTTAGGATCTGGAATGCACTGTCTGAGAGTGTGGTGGAGACAGGGTCAATCGAGTGGTTAGGATCTGGAATGCACTGTCTGAGAGTGTGGTGGAGACAGGGTCAATCGAGTGGTTAGGATCTGGAATGCACTGTCTGAGAGTGTGGTGGAGACAGGGTCAATCGAGTGGTTAGGATCTGGAATGCACTGTCTGAGAGTGTGGTGGAGACAGGGTCAATCGAGTGGTTAGGATCTGGAATGCACTGTCTGAGAGTGTGGGGGAGACAGGGTCAATCGAGTGGTTAGGATCTGGAATGCACTGTCTGAGAGTGTGGTGGAGACAGGGTCAATCGAGTGGTTAGGATCTGGAATGCACTGTCTGAGAGTGTGGTGGAGACAGGGTCAATCGAGTGGTTAGGATCTGGAATGCACTGTCTGAGAGTGTGGTGGAGACAGGGTCAATCGAGTGGTTAGGATCTGGAATGCACTGTCTGAGAGTGTGGTGGAGACAGGGTCAATCGAGTGGTTAGGATCTGGAATGCACTGTCTGAGAGTGTGGTGGAGACAGGGTCAATCGAGTGGTTAGGATCTGGAATGCACTGTCTGAGAGTGTGGTGGAGACAGGGTCAATCGAGTGGTTAGGATCTGGAATGCACTGTCTGAGAGTGTGGTGGAGACAGGGTCAATCGAGTGGTTAGGATCTGGAATGCACTGTCTGAGAGTGTGGTGGAGACAGGGTCAATCGAGTGGTTAGGATCTGGAATGCACTGTCTGAGAGTGTGGTGGAGACAGGGTCAATCGAGTGGTTAGGATCTGGAATGCACTGTCTGAGAGTGTGGTGGAGACAGGGTCAATCGAGTGGTTAGGATCTGGAATGCACTGTCTGAGAGTGTGGTGGAGACAGGGTCAATCGAGTGGTTAGGATCTGGAATGCACTGTCTGAGAGTGTGGTGGAGACAGGGTCAATCGAGTGGTTAGGATCTGGAATGCACTGTCTGAGAGTGTGGGGAGACAGGGTCAATCGAGTGGTTAGGATCTGGAATGCACTGTCTGAGAGTGTGGTGGAGACAGGGTCAATCGAGTGGTTAGGATCTGGAATGCACTGTCTGAGAGTGTGGTGGAGACAGGGTCAATCGAGTGGTTAGGATCTGGAATGCACTGTCTGAGAGTGTGGTGGAGACAGGGTCAATCGAGTGGTTAGGATCTGGAATGCACTGTCTGAGAGTGTGGTGGAGACAGGGTCAATCGAGTGGTTAGGATCTGGAATGCACTGTCTGAGAGTGTGGTGGAGACAGGGTCAATCGAGTGGTTAGGATCTGGAATGCACTGTCTGAGAGTGTGGTGGAGACAGGGTCAATCGAGTGGTTAGGATCTGGAATGCACTGTCTGAGAGTGTGGTGGAGACAGGGTCAATCGAGTGGTTAGGATCTGGAATGCACTGTCTGAGAGTGTGGTGGAGACAGGGTCAATCGAGTGGTTAGGATCTGGAATGCACTGTCTGAGAGTGTGGTGGAGACAGGGTCAATCGAGTGGTTAGGATCTGGAATGCACTGTCTGAGAGTGTGGTGGAGACAGGGTCAATCGAGTGGTTAGGATCTGGAATGCACTGTCTGAGAGTGTGGTGGAGACAGGGTCAATCGAGTGGTTAGGATCTGGAATGCACTGTCTGAGAGTGTGGGGAGACAGGGTCAATCGAGTGGTTAGGATCTGGAATGCACTGTCTGAGAGTGTGGTGGAGACAGGGTCAATCGAGTGGTTAGGATCTGGAATGCACTGTCTGAGAGTGTGGTGGAGACAGGGTCAATCGAGTGGTTAGGATCTGGAATGCACTGTCTGAGAGTGTGGTGGAGACAGGGTCAATCGAGTGGTTAGGATCTGGAATGCACTGTCTGAGAGTGTGGTGGAGACAGGGTCAATCGAGTGGTTAGGATCTGGAATGCACTGTCTGAGAGTGTGGTGGAGACAGGGTCAATCGAGTGGTTAGGATCTGGAATGCACTGTCTGAGAGTGTGGTGGAGACAGGGTCAATCGAGTGGTTAGGATCTGGAATGCACTGTCTGAGAGTGTGGTGGAGACAGGGTCAATCGAGTGGTTAGGATCTGGAATGCACTGTCTGAGAGTGTGGTGGAGACAGGGTCAATCGAGTGGTTAGGATCTGGAATGCACTGTCTGAGAGTGTGGTGGAGACAGGGTCAATCGAGTGGTTAGGATCTGGAATGCACTGTCTGAGAGTGTGGGGAGACAGGGTCAATCGAGTGGTTAGGATCTGGAATGCACTGTCTGAGAGTGTGGTGGAGACAGGGTCAATCGAGTGGTTAGGATCTGGAATGCACTGTCTGAGAGTGTGGTGGAGACAGGGTCAATCGAGTGGTTAGGATCTGGAATGCACTGTCTGAGAGTGTGGTGGAGACAGGGTCAATCGAGTGGTTAGGATCTGGAATGCACTGTCTGAGAGTGTGGTGGAGACAGGGTCAATCGAGTGGTTAGGATCTGGAATGCACTGTCTGAGAGTGTGGGGAGACAGGGTCAATCGAGTGGTTAGGATCTGGAATGCACTGTCTGAGAGTGTGGTGGAGACAGGGTCAATCGAGTGGTTAGGATCTGGAATGCACTGTCTGAGAGTGTGGTGGAGACAGGGTCAATCGAGTGGTTAGGATCTGGAATGCACTGTCTGAGAGTGTGGTGGAGACAGGGTCAATCGAGTGGTTAGGATCTGGAATGCACTGTCTGAGAGTGTGGTGGAGACAGGGTCAATCGAGTGGTTAGGATCTGGAATGCACTGTCTGAGAGTGTGGGGGAGACAGGGTCAATCGAGTGGTTAGGATCTGGAATGCACTGTCTGAGAGTGTGGTGGAGACAGGGTCAATCGAGTGGTTAGGATCTGGAATGCACTGTCTGAGAGTGTGGGGGAGACAGGGTCAATCGAGTGGTTAGGATCTGGAATGCACTGTCTGAGAGTGTGGTGGAGACAGGGTCAATCGAGTGGTTAGGATCTGGAATGCACTGTCTGAGAGTGTGGTGGAGACAGGGTCAATCGAGTGGTTAGGATCTGGAATGCACTGTCTGAGAGTGTGGTGGAGACAGGGTCAATCGAGTGGTTAGGATCTGGAATGCACTGTCTGAGAGTGTGGTGGAGACAGGGTCAATCGAGTGGTTAGGATCTGGAATGCACTGTCTGAGAGTGTGGTGGAGACAGGGTCAATCGAGTGGTTAGGATCTGGAATGCACTGTCTGAGAGTGTGGTGGAGACAGGGTCAATCGAGTGGTTAGGATCTGGAATGCACTGTCTGAGAGTGTGGTGGAGACAGGGTCAATCGAGTGGTTAGGATCTGGAATGCACTGTCTGAGAGTGTGGTGGAGACAGGGTCAATCGAGTGGTTAGGATCTGGAATGCACTGTCTGAGAGTGTGGTGGAGACAGGGTCAATCGAGTGGTTAGGATCTGGAATGCACTGTCTGAGAGTGTGGTGGAGACAGGGTCAATCGAGTGGTTAGGATCTGGAATGCACTGTCTGAGAGTGTGGTGGAGACAGGGTCAATCGAGTGGTTAGGATCTGGAATGCACTGTCTGAGAGTGTGGGGAGACAGGGTCAATCGAGTGGTTAGGATCTGGAATGCACTGTCTGAGAGTGTGGTGGAGACAGGGTCAATCGAGTGGTTAGGATCTGGAATGCACTGTCTGAGAGTGTGGGGAGACAGGGTCAATCGAGTGGTTAGGATCTGGAATGCACTGTCTGAGAGTGTGGTGGAGACAGGGTCAATCGAGTGGTTAGGATCTGGAATGCACTGTCTGAGAGTGTGGTGGAGACAGGGTCAATCGAGTGGTTAGGATCTGGAATGCACTGTCTGAGAGTGTGGGGGAGACAGGGTCAATCGAGTGGTTAGGATCTGGAATGCACTGTCTGAGAGTGTGGTGGAGACAGGGTCAATCGAGTGGTTAGGATCTGGAATGCACTGTCTGAGAGTGTGGGGAGACAGGGTCAATCGAGTGGTTAGGATCTGGAATGCACTGTCTGAGAGTGTGGTGGAGACAGGGTCAATCGAGTGGTTAGGATCTGGAATGCACTGTCTGAGAGTGTGGTGGAGACAGGGTCAATCGAGTGGTTAGGATCTGGAATGCACTGTCTGAGAGTGTGGTGGAGACAGGGTCAATCGAGTGGTTAGGATCTGGAATGCACTGTCTGAGAGTGTGGTGGAGACAGGGTCAATCGAGTGGTTAGGATCTGGAATGCACTGTCTGAGAGTGTGGTGGAGACAGGGTCAATCGAGTGGTTAGGATCTGGAATGCACTGTCTGAGAGTGTGGTGGAGACAGGGTCAATCGAGTGGTTAGGATCTGGAATGCACTGTCTGAGAGTGTGGTGGAGACAGGGTCAATCGAGTGGTTAGGATCTGGAATGCACTGTCTGAGAGTGTGGTGGAGACAGGGTCAATCGAGTGGTTAGGATCTGGAATGCACTGTCTGAGAGTGTGGTGGAGACAGGGTCAATCGAGTGGTTAGGATCTGGAATGCACTGTCTGAGAGTGTGGTGGAGACAGGGTCAATCGAGTGGTTAGGATCTGGAATGCACTGTCTGAGAGTGTGGTGGAGACAGGGTCAATCGAGTGGTTAGGATCTGGAATGCACTGTCTGAGAGTGTGGTGGAGACAGGGTCAATCGAGTGGTTAGGATCTGGAATGCACTGTCTGAGAGTGTGGGGAGACAGGGTCAATCGAGTGGTTAGGATCTGGAATGCACTGTCTGAGAGTGTGGTGGAGACAGGGTCAATCGAGTGGTTAGGATCTGGAATGCACTGTCTGAGAGTGTGGTGGAGACAGGGTCAATCGAGTGGTTAGGATCTGGAATGCACTGTCTGAGAGTGTGGTGGAGACAGGGTCAATCGAGTGGTTAGGATCTGGAATGCACTGTCTGAGAGTGTGGTGGAGACAGGGTCAATCGAGTGGTTAGGATCTGGAATGCACTGTCTGAGAGTGTGGTGGAGACAGGGTCAATCGAGTGGTTAGGATCTGGAATGCACTGTCTGAGAGTGTGGTGGAGACAGGGTCAATCGAGTGGTTAGGATCTGGAATGCACTGTCTGAGAGTGTGGTGGAGACAGGGTCAATCGAGTGGTTAGGATCTGGAATGCACTGTCTGAGAGTGTGGTGGAGACAGGGTCAATCGAGTGGTTAGGATCTGGAATGCACTGTCTGAGAGTGTGGTGGAGACAGGGTCAATCGAGTGGTTAGGATCTGGAATGCACTGTCTGAGAGTGTGGTGGAGACAGGGTCAATCGAGTGGTTAGGATCTGGAATGCACTGTCTGAGAGTGTGGTGGAGACAGGGTCAATCGAGTGGTTAGGATCTGGAATGCACTGTCTGAGAGTGTGGTGGAGACAGGGTCAATCGAGTGGTTAGGATCTGGAATGCACTGTCTGAGAGTGTGGTGGAGACAGGGTCAATCGAGTGGTTAGGATCTGGAATGCACTGTCTGAGAGTGTGGTGGAGACAGGGTCAATCGAGTGGTTAGGATCTGGAATGCACTGTCTGAGAGTGTGGTGGAGACAGGGTCAATCGAGTGGTTAGGATCTGGAATGCACTGTCTGAGAGTGTGGTGGAGACAGGGTCAATCGAGTGGTTAGGATCTGGAATGCACTGTCTGAGAGTGTGGTGGAGACAGGGTCAATCGAGTGGTTAGGATCTGGAATGCACTGTCTGAGAGTGTGGTGGAGACAGGGTCAATCGAGTGGTTAGGATCTGGAATGCACTGTCTGAGAGTGTGGTGGAGACAGGGTCAATCGAGTGGTTAGGATCTGGAATGCACTGTCTGAGAGTGTGGGGAGACAGGGTCAATCGAGTGGTTAGGATCTGGAATGCACTGTCTGAGAGTGTGGTGGAGACAGGGTCAATCGAGTGGTTAGGATCTGGAATGCACTGTCTGAGAGTGTGGGGGAGACAGGGTCAATCGAGTGGTTAGGATCTGGAATGCACTGTCTGAGAGTGTGGGGAGACAGGGTCAATCGAGTGGTTAGGATCTGGAATGCACTGTCTGAGAGTGTGGGGGAGACAGGGTCAATCGAGTGGTTAGGATCTGGAATGCACTGTCTGAGAGTGTGGTGGAGACAGGGTCAATCGAGTGGTTAGGATCTGGAATGCACTGTCTGAGAGTGTGGTGGAGACAGGGTCAATCGAGTGGTTAGGATCTGGAATGCACTGTCTGAGAGTGTGGTGGAGACAGGGTCAATCGAGTGGTTAGGATCTGGAATGCACTGTCTGAGAGTGTGGTGGAGACAGGGTCAATCGAGTGGTTAGGATCTGGAATGCACTGTCTGAGAGTGTGGTGGAGACAGGGTCAATCGAGTGGTTAGGATCTGGAATGCACTGTCTGAGAGTGTGGTGGAGACAGGGTCAATCGAGTGGTTAGGATCTGGAATGCACTGTCTGAGAGTGTGGTGGAGACAGGGTCAATCGAGTGGTTAGGATCTGGAATGCACTGTCTGAGAGTGTGGGGGAGACAGGGTCAATCGAGTGGTTAGGATCTGGAATGCACTGTCTGAGAGTGTGGTGGAGACAGGGTCAATCGAGTGGTTAGGATCTGGAATGCACTGTCTGAGAGTGTGGGGAGACAGGGTCAATCGAGTGGTTAGGATCTGGAATGCACTGTCTGAGAGTGTGGTGGAGACAGGGTCAATCGAGTGGTTAGGATCTGGAATGCACTGTCTGAGAGTGTGGTGGAGACAGGGTCAATCGAGTGGTTAGGATCTGGAATGCACTGTCTGAGAGTGTGGTGGAGACAGGGTCAATCGAGTGGTTAGGATCTGGAATGCACTGTCTGAGAGTGTGGGTGGAGACAGGGTCAATCGAGTGGTTAGGATCTGGAATGCACTGTCTGAGAGTGTGGTGGAGACAGGGTCAATCGAGTGGTTAGGATCTGGAATGCACTGTCTGAGAGTGTGGGGGAGACAGGGTCAATCGAGTGGTTAGGATCTGGAATGCACTGTCTGAGAGTGTGGGGAGACAGGGTCAATCGAGTGGTTAGGATCTGGAATGCACTGTCTGAGAGTGTGGTGGAGACAGGGTCAATCGAGTGGTTAGGATCTGGAATGCACTGTCTGAGAGTGTGGTGGAGACAGGGTCAATCGAGTGGTTAGGATCTGGAATGCACTGTCTGAGAGTGTGGTGGAGACAGGGTCAATCGAGTGGTTAGGATCTGGAATGCACTGTCTGAGAGTGTGGTGGAGACAGGGTCAATCGAGTGGTTAGGATCTGGAATGCACTGTCTGAGAGTGTGGTGGAGACAGGGTCAATCGAGTGGTTAGGATCTGGAATGCACTGTCTGAGAGTGTGGTGGAGACAGGGTCAATCGAGTGGTTAGGATCTGGAATGCACTGTCTGAGAGTGTGGGGAGACAGGGTCAATCGAGTGGTTAGGATCTGGAATGCACTGTCTGAGAGTGTGGTGGAGACAGGGTCAATCGAGTGGTTAGGATCTGGAATGCACTGTCTGAGAGTGTGGTGGAGACAGGGTCAATCGAGTGGTTAGGATCTGGAATGCACTGTCTGAGAGTGTGGGGGAGACAGGGTCAATCGAGTGGTTAGGATCTGGAATGCACTGTCTGAGAGTGTGGTGGAGACAGGGTCAATCGAGTGGTTAGGATCTGGAATGCACTGTCTGAGAGTGTGGGGAGACAGGGTCAATCGAGTGGTTAGGATCTGGAATGCACTGTCTGAGAGTGTGGTGGAGACAGGGTCAATCGAGTGGTTAGGATCTGGAATGCACTGTCTGAGAGTGTGGGGGAGACAGGGTCAATCGAGTGGTTAGGATCTGGAATGCACTGTCTGAGAGTGTGGTGGAGACAGGGTCAATCGAGTGGTTAGGATCTGGAATGCACTGTCTGAGAGTGTGGTGGAGACAGGGTCAATCGAGTGGTTAGGATCTGGAATGCACTGTCTGAGAGTGTGGGGGAGACAGGGTCAATCGAGTGGTTAGGATCTGGAATGCACTGTCTGAGAGTGTGGTGGAGACAGGGTCAATCGAGTGGTTAGGATCTGGAATGCACTGTCTGAGAGTGTGGTGGAGACAGGGTCAATCGAGTGGTTAGGATCTGGAATGCACTGTCTGAGAGTGTGGTGGAGACAGGGTCAATCGAGTGGTTAGGATCTGGAATGCACTGTCTGAGAGTGTGGTGGAGACAGGGTCAATCGAGTGGTTAGGATCTGGAATGCACTGTCTGAGAGTGTGGGGAGACAGGGTCAATCGAGTGGTTAGGATCTGGAATGCACTGTCTGAGAGTGTGGTGGAGACAGGGTCAATCGAGTGGTTAGGATCTGGAATGCACTGTCTGAGAGTGTGGTGGAGACAGGGTCAATCGAGTGGTTAGGATCTGGAATGCACTGTCTGAGAGTGTGGTGGAGACAGGGTCAATCGAGTGGTTAGGATCTGGAATGCACTGTCTGAGAGTGTGGTGGAGACAGGGTCAATCGAGTGGTTAGGATCTGGAATGCACTGTCTGAGAGTGTGGTGGAGACAGGGTCAATCGAGTGGTTAGGATCTGGAATGCACTGTCTGAGAGTGTGGGGGAGACAGGGTCAATCGAGTGGTTAGGATCTGGAATGCACTGTCTGAGAGTGTGGTGGAGACAGGGTCAATCGAGTGGTTAGGATCTGGAATGCACTGTCTGAGAGTGTGTGGAGACAGGGTCAATCGAGTGGTTAGGATCTGGAATGCACTGTCTGAGAGTGTGGTGGAGACAGGGTCAATCGAGTGGTTAGGATCTGGAATGCACTGTCTGAGAGTGTGGTGGAGACAGGGTCAATCGAGTGGTTAGGATCTGGAATGCACTGTCTGAGAGTGTGGTGGAGACAGGGTCAATCGAGTGGTTAGGATCTGGAATGCACTGTCTGAGAGTGTGGTGGAGACAGGGTCAATCGAGTGGTTAGGATCTGGAATGCACTGTCTGAGAGTGTGGGGAGACAGGGTCAATCGAGTGGTTAGGATCTGGAATGCACTGTCTGAGAGTGTGGTGGAGACAGGGTCAATCGAGTGGTTAGGATCTGGAATGCACTGTCTGAGAGTGTGGTGGAGACAGGGTCAATCGAGTGGTTAGGATCTGGAATGCACTGTCTGAGAGTGTGGTGGAGACAGGGTCAATCGAGTGGTTAGGATCTGGAATGCACTGTCTGAGAGTGTGGTGGAGACAGGGTCAATCGAGTGGTTAGGATCTGGAATGCACTGTCTGAGAGTGTGGTGGAGACAGGGTCAATCGAGTGGTTAGGATCTGGAATGCACTGTCTGAGAGTGTGGTGGAGACAGGGTCAATCGAGTGGTTAGGATCTGGAATGCACTGTCTGAGAGTGTGGTGGAGACAGGGTCAATCGAGTGGTTAGGATCTGGAATGCACTGTCTGAGAGTGTGGTGGAGACAGGGTCAATCGAGTGGTTAGGATCTGGAATGCACTGTCTGAGAGTGTGGGGGAGACAGGGTCAATCGAGTGGTTAGGATCTGGAATGCACTGTCTGAGAGTGTGGTGGAGACAGGGTCAATCGAGTGGTTAGGATCTGGAATGCACTGTCTGAGAGTGTGGTGGAGACAGGGTCAATCGAGTGGTTAGGATCTGGAATGCACTGTCTGAGAGTGTGGTGGAGACAGGGTCAATCGAGTGGTTAGGATCTGGAATGCACTGTCTGAGAGTGTGGGGGAGACAGGGTCAATCGAGTGGTTAGGATCTGGAATGCACTGTCTGAGAGTGTGGTGGAGACAGGGTCAATCGAGTGGTTAGGATCTGGAATGCACTGTCTGAGAGTGTGGTGGAGACAGGGTCAATCGAGTGGTTAGGATCTGGAATGCACTGTCTGAGAGTGTGGTGGAGACAGGGTCAATCGAGTGGTTAGGATCTGGAATGCACTGTCTGAGAGTGTGGTGGAGACAGGGTCAATCGAGTGGTTAGGATCTGGAATGCACTGTCTGAGAGTGTGGTGGAGACAGGGTCAATCGAGTGGTTAGGATCTGGAATGCACTGTCTGAGAGTGTGGTGGAGACAGGGTCAATCGAGTGGTTAGGATCTGGAATGCACTGTCTGAGAGTGTGGTGGAGACAGGGTCAATCGAGTGGTTAGGATCTGGAATGCACTGTCTGAGAGTGTGGGGAGACAGGGTCAATCGAGTGGTTAGGATCTGGAATGCACTGTCTGAGAGTGTGGTGGAGACAGGGTCAATCGAGTGGTTAGGATCTGGAATGCACTGTCTGAGAGTGTGGGGAGACAGGGTCAATCGAGTGGTTAGGATCTGGAATGCACTGTCTGAGAGTGTGGTGGAGACAGGGTCAATCGAGTGGTTAGGATCTGGAATGCACTGTCTGAGAGTGTGGTGGAGACAGGGTCAATCGAGTGGTTAGGATCTGGAATGCACTGTCTGAGAGTGTGGTGGAGACAGGGTCAATCGAGTGGTTAGGATCTGGAATGCACTGTCTGAGAGTGTGGTGGAGACAGGGTCAATCGAGTGGTTAGGATCTGGAATGCACTGTCTGAGAGTGTGGGGAGACAGGGTCAATCGAGTGGTTAGGATCTGGAATGCACTGTCTGAGAGTGTGGGGGAGACAGGGTCAATCGAGTGGTTAGGATCTGGAATGCACTGTCTGAGAGTGTGGTGGAGACAGGGTCAATCGAGTGGTTAGGATCTGGAATGCACTGTCTGAGAGTGTGGTGGAGACAGGGTCAATCGAGTGGTTAGGATCTGGAATGCACTGTCTGAGAGTGTGGTGGAGACAGGGTCAATCGAGTGGTTAGGATCTGGAATGCACTGTCTGAGAGTGTGGTGGAGACAGGGTCAATCGAGTGGTTAGGATCTGGAATGCACTGTCTGAGAGTGTGGGGGAGACAGGGTCAATCGAGTGGTTAGGATCTGGAATGCACTGTCTGAGAGTGTGGTGGAGACAGGGTCAATCGAGTGGTTAGGATCTGGAATGCACTGTCTGAGAGTGTGGTGGAGACAGGGTCAATCGAGTGGTTAGGATCTGGAATGCACTGTCTGAGAGTGTGGGGGAGACAGGGTCAATCGAGTGGTTAGGATCTGGAATGCACTGTCTGAGAGTGTGGTGGAGACAGGGTCAATCGAGTGGTTAGGATCTGGAATGCACTGTCTGAGAGTGTGGTGGAGACAGGGTCAATCGAGTGGTTAGGATCTGGAATGCACTGTCTGAGAGTGTGGTGGAGACAGGGTCAATCGAGTGGTTAGGATCTGGAATGCACTGTCTGAGAGTGTGGTGGAGACAGGGTCAATCGAGTGGTTAGGATCTGGAATGCACTGTCTGAGAGTGTGGTGGAGACAGGGTCAATCGAGTGGTTAGGATCTGGAATGCACTGTCTGAGAGTGTGGTGGAGACAGGGTCAATCGAGTGGTTAGGATCTGGAATGCACTGTCTGAGAGTGTGGGGGAGACAGGGTCAATCGAGTGGTTAGGATCTGGAATGCACTGTCTGAGAGTGTGGTGGAGACAGGGTCAATCGAGTGGTTAGGATCTGGAATGCACTGTCTGAGAGTGTGGTGGAGACAGGGTCAATCGAGTGGTTAGGATCTGGAATGCACTGTCTGAGAGTGTGGTGGAGACAGGGTCAATCGAGTGGTTAGGATCTGGAATGCACTGTCTGAGAGTGTGGGGAGACAGGGTCAATCGAGTGGTTAGGATCTGGAATGCACTGTCTGAGAGTGTGGTGGAGACAGGGTCAATCGAGTGGTTAGGATCTGGAATGCACTGTCTGAGAGTGTGGTGGAGACAGGGTCAATCGAGTGGTTAGGATCTGGAATGCACTGTCTGAGAGTGTGGTGGAGACAGGGTCAATCGAGTGGTTAGGATCTGGAATGCACTGTCTGAGAGTGTGGTGGAGACAGGGTCAATCGAGTGGTTAGGATCTGGAATGCACTGTCTGAGAGTGTGGTGGAGACAGGGTCAATCGAGTGGTTAGGATCTGGAATGCACTGTCTGAGAGTGTGGTGGAGACAGGGTCAATCGAGTGGTTAGGATCTGGAATGCACTGTCTGAGAGTGTGGTGGAGACAGGGTCAATCGAGTGGTTAGGATCTGGAATGCACTGTCTGAGAGTGTGGGGGAGACAGGGTCAATCGAGTGGTTAGGATCTGGAATGCACTGTCTGAGAGTGTGGGGAGACAGGGTCAATCGAGTGGTTAGGATCTGGAATGCACTGTCTGAGAGTGTGGGGAGACAGGGTCAATCGAGTGGTTAGGATCTGGAATGCACTGTCTGAGAGTGTGGGGAGACAGGGTCAATCGAGTGGTTAGGATCTGGAATGCACTGTCTGAGAGTGTGGTGGAGACAGGGTCAATCGAGTGGTTAGGATCTGGAATGCACTGTCTGAGAGTGTGGTGGAGACAGGGTCAATCGAGTGGTTAGGATCTGGAATGCACTGTCTGAGAGTGTGGTGGAGACAGGGTCAATCGAGTGGTTAGGATCTGGAATGCACTGTCTGAGAGTGTGGTGGAGACAGGGTCAATCGAGTGGTTAGGATCTGGAATGCACTGTCTGAGAGTGTGGTGGAGACAGGGTCAATCGAGTGGTTAGGATCTGGAATGCACTGTCTGAGAGTGTGGTGGAGACAGGGTCAATCGAGTGGTTAGGATCTGGAATGCACTGTCTGAGAGTGTGTGGAGACAGGGTCAATCGAGTGGTTAGGATCTGGAATGCACTGTCTGAGAGTGTGGGGGAGACAGGGTCAATCGAGTGGTTAGGATCTGGAATGCACTGTCTGAGAGTGTGGTGGAGACAGGGTCAATCGAGTGGTTAGGATCTGGAATGCACTGTCTGAGAGTGTGGTGGAGACAGGGTCAATCGAGTGGTTAGGATCTGGAATGCACTGTCTGAGAGTGTGGTGGAGACAGGGTCAATCGAGTGGTTAGGATCTGGAATGCACTGTCTGAGAGTGTGGTGGAGACAGGGTCAATCGAGTGGTTAGGATCTGGAATGCACTGTCTGAGAGTGTGGGGAGACAGGGTCAATCGAGTGGTTAGGATCTGGAATGCACTGTCTGAGAGTGTGGTGGAGACAGGGTCAATCGAGTGGTTAGGATCTGGAATGCACTGTCTGAGAGTGTGGTGGAGACAGGGTCAATCGAGTGGTTAGGATCTGGAATGCACTGTCTGAGAGTGTGGGGAGACAGGGTCAATCGAGTGGTTAGGATCTGGAATGCACTGTCTGAGAGTGTGGTGGAGACAGGGTCAATCGAGTGGTTAGGATCTGGAATGCACTGTCTGAGAGTGTGGTGGAGACAGGGTCAATCGAGTGGTTAGGATCTGGAATGCACTGTCTGAGAGTGTGGTGGAGACAGGGTCAATCGAGTGGTTAGGATCTGGAATGCACTGTCTGAGAGTGTGGTGGAGACAGGGTCAATCGAGTGGTTAGGATCTGGAATGCACTGTCTGAGAGTGTGGGGAGACAGGGTCAATCGAGTGGTTAGGATCTGGAATGCACTGTCTGAGAGTGTGGTGGAGACAGGGTCAATCGAGTGGTTAGGATCTGGAATGCACTGTCTGAGAGTGTGGTGGAGACAGGGTCAATCGAGTGGTTAGGATCTGGAATGCACTGTCTGAGAGTGTGGTGGAGACAGGGTCAATCGAGTGGTTAGGATCTGGAATGCACTGTCTGAGAGTGTGGTGGAGACAGGGTCAATCGAGTGGTTAGGATCTGGAATGCACTGTCTGAGAGTGTGGTGGAGACAGGGTCAATCGAGTGGTTAGGATCTGGAATGCACTGTCTGAGAGTGTGGTGGAGACAGGGTCAATCGAGTGGTTAGGATCTGGAATGCACTGTCTGAGAGTGTGGTGGAGACAGGGTCAATCGAGTGGTTAGGATCTGGAATGCACTGTCTGAGAGTGTGGTGGAGACAGGGTCAATCGAGTGGTTAGGATCTGGAATGCACTGTCTGAGAGTGTGGTGGAGACAGGGTCAATCGAGTGGTTAGGATCTGGAATGCACTGTCTGAGAGTGTGGTGGAGACAGGGTCAATCGAGTGGTTAGGATCTGGAATGCACTGTCTGAGAGTGTGGTGGAGACAGGGTCAATCGAGTGGTTAGGATCTGGAATGCACTGTCTGAGAGTGTGGTGGAGACAGGGTCAATCGAGTGGTTAGGATCTGGAATGCACTGTCTGAGAGTGTGGTGGAGACAGGGTCAATCGAGTGGTTAGGATCTGGAATGCACTGTCTGAGAGTGTGGTGGAGACAGGGTCAATCGAGTGGTTAGGATCTGGAATGCACTGTCTGAGAGTGTGGGGAGACAGGGTCAATGGAGTGGTTAGGATCTGGAACGCACTGTCTGAGAGTGTGGGGGAGACAGGGTCAATCGAGTTGTTAGGATCTGGAACGCACTGTCTGAGATTGTAGGGAGACAGGGTCAATCGAGTGGTTAGTATCTGGAATGCACTGTCTGAGAGTATGGTGGAGACAGGGTCAATCGAGTGGTTAGATCTGGAATGCACTGTCTGAGAGTGTGGTGGAGACAGGGTCAATCGAGTGGTTAGGATCTGGAATGCACTGTCTGAGAGTGTGGTGGAGACAGGGTCAATCGAGTGGTTAGGATCTGGAATGCACTGTCTGAGAGTGTGGGGGAGACAGGGTCAATCGAGTGGTTAGGATCTGGAATGCACTGTCTGAGAGTGTGGTGGAGACAGGGTCAATCGAGTGGTTAGGATCTGGAATGCACTGTCTGAGAGTGTGGGGGAGACAGGTTCAATCGAGTGGTTAGGATCTGGAATGCACTGTCTGAGAGTGTGGGGGAGACAGGGTCAATCGAGTGGTTAGGATCTGGAATGCACTGTCTGAGAGTGTGGTGGAGACAGGGTCAATCGAGTGGTTAGGATCTGGAATGCACTGTCTGAGAGTGTGGGGAGACAGGGTCAATCGAGTGGTTAGGATCTGGAATGCACTGTCTGAGAGTGTGGTGGAGACAGGGTCAATCGAGTGGTTAGGATCTGGAATGCACTGTCTGAGAGTGTGGTGGAGACAGGGTCAATCGAGTGGTTAGGATCTGGAATGCACTGTCTGAGAGTGTGGGGAGACAGGGTCAATCGAGTGGTTAGGATCTGGAATGCACTGTCTGAGAGTGTGGTGGAGACAGGGTCAATCGAGTGGTTAGGATCTGGAATGCACTGTCTGAGAGTGTGGTGGAGACAGGGTCAATCGAGTGGTTAGGATCTGGAATGCACTGTCTGAGAGTGGAGACAGGGTCAATCGAGTGGTTAGGATCTGGAATGCACTGTCTGAGAGTGTGGTGGAGACAGGGTCAATCGAGTGGTTAGGATCTGGAATGCACTGTCTGAGAGTGTGGTGGAGACAGGGTCAATCGAGTGGTTAGGATCTGGAATGCACTGTCTGAGAGTGTGGGGAGACAGGGTCAATCGAGTGGTTAGGATCTGGAATGCACTGTCTGAGAGTGTGGTGGAGACAGGGTCAATCGAGTGGTTAGGATCTGGAATGCACTGTCTGAGAGTGTGGGGAGACAGGGTCAATCGAGTGGTTAGGATCTGGAATGCACTGTCTGAGAGTGTGGTGGAGACAGGGTCAATCGAGTGGTTAGGATCTGGAATGCACTGTCTGAGAGTGTGGGGGAGACAGGGTCAATCGAGTGGTTAGGATCTGGAATGCACTGTCTGAGAGTGTGGTGGAGACAGGGTCAATCGAGTGGTTAGGATCTGGAATGCACTGTCTGAGAGTGTGGTGGAGACAGGGTCAATCGAGTGGTTAGGATCTGGAATGCACTGTCTGAGAGTGTGGGGAGACAGGGTCAATCGAGTGGTTAGGATCTGGAATGCACTGTCTGAGAGTGTGGGGAGACAGGGTCAATCGAGTGGTTAGGATCTGGAATGCACTGTCTGAGAGTGTGGTGGAGACAGGGTCAATCGAGTGGTTAGGATCTGGAATGCACTGTCTGAGAGTGTGGGGAGACAGGGTCAATCGAGTGGTTAGGATCTGGAATGCACTGTCTGAGAGTGTGGTGGAGACAGGGTCAATCGAGTGGTTAGGATCTGGAATGCACTGTCTGAGAGTGTGGTGGAGACAGGGTCAATCGAGTGGTTAGGATCTGGAATGCACTGTCTGAGAGTGTGGTGGAGACAGGGTCAATCGAGTGGTTAGGATCTGGAATGCACTGTCTGAGAGTGTGGTGGAGACAGGGTCAATCGAGTGGTTAGGATCTGGAATGCACTGTCTGAGAGTGTGGTGGAGACAGGGTCAATCGAGTGGTTAGGATCTGGAATGCACTGTCTGAGAGTGTGGGGGAGACAGGGTCAATCGAGTGGTTAGGATCTGGAATGCACTGTCTGAGAGTGTGGTGGAGACAGGGTCAATCGAGTGGTTAGGATCTGGAATGCACTGTCTGAGAGTGTGGTGGAGACAGGGTCAATCGAGTGGTTAGGATCTGGAATGCACTGTCTGAGAGTGTGGTGGAGACAGGGTCAATCGAGTGGTTAGGATCTGGAATGCACTGTCTGAGAGTGTGGTGGAGACAGGGTCAATCGAGTGGTTAGGATCTGGAATGCACTGTCTGAGAGTGTGGGGGAGACAGGGTCAATCGAGTGGTTAGGATCTGGAATGCACTGTCTGAGAGTGTGGTGGAGACAGGGTCAATCGAGTGGTTAGGATCTGGAATGCACTGTCTGAGAGTGTGGTGGAGACAGGGTCAATCGAGTGGTTAGGATCTGGAATGCACTGTCTGAGAGTGTGGTGGAGACAGGGTCAATCGAGTGGTTAGGATCTGGAATGCACTGTCTGAGAGTGTGGTGGAGACAGGGTCAATCGAGTGGTTAGGATCTGGAATGCACTGTCTGAGAGTGTGGGGGAGACAGGGTCAATCGAGTGGTTAGGATCTGGAATGCACTGTCTGAGAGTGTGGGGAGACAGGGTCAATCGAGTGGTTAGGATCTGGAATGCACTGTCTGAGAGTGTGGTGGAGACAGGGTCAATCGAGTGGTTAGGATCTGGAATGCACTGTCTGAGAGTGTGGTGGAGACAGGGTCAATCGAGTGGTTAGGATCTGGAATGCACTGTCTGAGAGTGTGGTGGAGACAGGGTCAATCGAGTGGTTAGGATCTGGAATGCACTGTCTGAGAGTGTGGTGGAGACAGGGTCAATCGAGTGGTTAGGATCTGGAATGCACTGTCTGAGAGTGTGGTGGAGACAGGGTCAATCGAGTGGTTAGGATCTGGAATGCACTGTCTGAGAGTGTGGGGAGACAGGGTCAATCGAGTGGTTAGGATCTGGAATGCACTGTCTGAGAGTGTGGTGGAGACAGGGTCAATCGAGTGGTTAGGATCTGGAATGCACTGTCTGAGAGTGTGGGGAGACAGGGTCAATCGAGTGGTTAGGATCTGGAATGCACTGTCTGAGAGTGTGGTGGAGACAGGGTCAATCGAGTGGTTAGGATCTGGAATGCACTGTCTGAGAGTGTGGTGGAGACAGGGTCAATCGAGTGGTTAGGATCTGGAATGCACTGTCTGAGAGTGTGGGGAGACAGGGTCAATCGAGTGGTTAGGATCTGGAATGCACTGTCTGAGAGTGTGGTGGAGACAGGGTCAATCGAGTGGTTAGGATCTGGAATGCACTGTCTGAGAGTGTGGGGAGACAGGGTCAATCGAGTGGTTAGGATCTGGAATGCACTGTCTGAGAGTGTGGTGGAGACAGGGTCAATCGAGTGGTTAGGATCTGGAATGCACTGTCTGAGAGTGTTTTGGAGACAGGTTCAATTGAGTCGTTAGGATCTGGAACGCACTGTCTGAGAGTGTGGTGGAGACAGGGTCAATCGAGTGGTTTGATTTGGAATGCACTGTCTGAGAGTGTGGGGTGAGACAGGGTCAATCGAGTGGTTAGGATCTGGAATGCACTGTCTGAGAGTGTGGAGGAGACAGGGTCAATCGAGTGGTTAGGATCTGGAATGCACTGTCTGAGAGTGTGGTGGAGACAGGGTCAATCGAGTGGTTAGGATCTGGAATGCACTGTCTGAGAGTGTGGTGGAGACAGGGTCAATCGAGTGGTTAGGATCTGGAATGCACTGTCTGAGAGTGTGGTGGAGACAGGGTCAATCGAGTGGTTAGGATCTGGAATGCACTGTCTGAGAGTGTGGGGGAGACAGGGTCAATCGAGAGGTTAGGATCTGGAATGCACTGTCTGAGAGTGTGGTGGAGACAGGGTCAATCGAGTGGTTAAGATCTGGAATGCACTGTCTGAGAGTGTGGGGGAGACAGGGTCAATCGAGTGGTTAGGATCTGGAATGCACTGTCTGAGAGTGTGGTGGAGACAGGGTCAATCGAGTGGTTAGGATCTGGAATGCACTGTCTGAGAGTGTGGTGGAGACAGGGTCAATCGAGTGGTTAGGTTCTGGAATGCACTGTCTGAGAGTGTGGGGGGACAGGGTCAATCGAGTGGTTAGGATCTGGAATGCACTGTCTGAGAGTGTGGGGGAGACAGGGTCAATCGAGTGGTTAGGATCTGGAATGCACTGTCTGAGAGTGTGGTGGAGACAGGGTCAATCGAGTGGTTAGGATCTGGAATGCACTGTCTGAGAGTGTGGTGGAGAGAGGGTCAATCGAGTGGTTAGGATCTGGAATGCACTGTCTGAGAGTGTGGTGGAGACAGGGTCAATCGAGTGGTTAGGATCTGGAATGCACTGTCTGAGAGTGTGGTGGAGACAGGGTCAATCGAGTGGTTAGGATCTGGAATGCACTGTCTGAGAGTGTGGGGGAGACAGGGTCAATCGAGTGGTTAGGATCTGGAATGCACTGTCTGAGATTATGGAGGAGACAGGGTCAATCGACTGGTTAGGATCTGGTATGCACTGTCTGGGAGCGTGGGGAGGGAAGATCAATCGAGTGGTTAGGATCTGGAATGCACTGTCTGAGAGTGTGGTGGAGACAGGGTCAATCGAGTGGTTAGGATCTGGAACGCAATGTCTGAGAGTGTGGGGGAGACAGGGTCAATTGAGTGGTTAGGATCTGGAACGCACTGTCTGAGAGTGTGGTGGAGACAGGGTCAATGGATTGGTTACGATCTGGAACGCACTGTCTGAGAGTGTTGGGGATTCAGGGTCAATTGAGAGGTCAGGATCTGGAACGCACTGTCTGAGATTGTGGGGGAGACAGGCTCAATCGAGTGGTTAGTATCGGGAAAGCACTGTCTGAGAGTCCGGAGGTGACAGGGTCAATCGAGTGGTTAAGATCTGGAATGCACTGTCTGAGTGTATGAATGAGACTGGGTCAATCGAGTGGTTAGGATCTGGAACGCACTGTCTGAGAGCGTGGCGAAGGCAGGGTCAATCGAGTGGTTAGATCTGGAATGCCCTGTCTGAGTGTGTGGTGGAGACAGGGTCAATCGAGTGGTTAAGATCTGGAATGCACTGTCTGAGAGTATGGAGGAGACAGGGTCAATCGAGTGGTTAGGATCTGGAACGCACTGACTGAGAGTGTGGGGAAGACAGGGTCAATCGAGTGGTTAGGATCTGGAACGCACTGTCTGAGTGTGTGGTGGAGACAGGTTCAATCGAGTGGTTAGGATCTGGAACACACTGTCTGAGAGTGTGGTGGAGACAGGATCAATCGATTGGTTTGGATCTCGAATGCACTGCGCACTGTCTGAGAGTGTGATGGAGACAGGGTCAATTGAGTCGTTAGGATCTGGAACGCAATGTCTGAGAGTGTGGGGGAGACAGGGTCAATTGAGTGGTTAGGATCTGGAACGCGCTGTCTGAGAGTGTGGTGGAGACAGGGTCAATAGAGTGGTTAGGATTTGGAATGCACTGTCTGAAAGTGTTGGTGGAGAGAGGGTCAATCGAGTGGTTTGGATCTGGAACGCACTTTCTGAGAGTGTGGTGGAGACAGGGTCAATGGATTGGTTACGATCTGGAACACACTGTCTGAGAGTGAGGGGGATTCAGGGTCAATTGAGTGGTCAGGATCTGGAACGCACTGTCTTAGATTGTGGGGGAGACAGGCTCAATCGAGTGGTTAGTATCGGGAAAGCACTGTCTGAGAGTATGGAGTTGAGAGGGTCAATCGAGTGGTTAGGATCTGGAACGCACGGTCTGAGAGTGTGGGGAAGACAGGGTCAATCGAGTGGTTAGGATCTGGAACGCCCTATCTGAGTGTGTGGTGGAGACAGGATCAATCGAGTGGTTAAGATCTGGAACGCACTGTCTGAGAGTGTGGAGGAGACATGTTCAATCGATTGGTTAGGATCTGTAATGCACTGTCTGAGAGTGTGATGGAGACAGGGTCAATTGAGTCGTTAGGATCTGGAACGCACTGTCTGAGACTGTGGGTGAGACAGGGTCAATCGAGTGGTTAGGATCTGGAACGCACTGTCTGGGTGTGTGGAGGAGACAGGGTCAATCGAGTGGTTAGGATCTGGAACGCACTGTCTGAGAGTGTGGTGGAGACAGGGTCAATCGAGTGGTTAGGATTTGGAACGCACTGTCTGAGAGTGTGAGTAGACAGGGTCAATTGAGTGGTTAGGATCTGGAACGCACTGTCTGAGAGTGTGGTGGAGACAGGGTCAATCGAGTGGTTAGGATCTGGAACGCACTGTCTGAGAGTGTGGTGGAGACAGGGTCAATCGAGTGGTTAGGATCTAAAACGCACTGTCTGAGAGTGTGGTGGAGACAGGGTCAATCGAGTGGTTAGGATCTGGAACGCACTGTCTGAGAGTGTGGGGGATTCAGGGTCAATTGAGTGGTCAGGATCTGGAACGCACTGTCTGAGATTGTGGGGGAGACAGGCTCAATCGAGTGGTTAGTATCGGGAAAGCACTGTCTGAGAGTACGGAGGTGACAGGGTCAATCGAGTGGTTAAGATCTGGAATGCACTGTCTGAGTGTATGGAGGAGACAGAGTCAATCAAGTGGTTAGGATCTGGAACGCACTGTCTGAGAGCGTGGGGAAGGCAGGGTCAATCGAGTGGTTAGATCCGGAACGCCCTGTCTGAGTGTGTGGTGGAGACAGGGTCAATCGAGTGGTTAAGATCTGGAACGCACTGTCTGAGAGTGTGGTCGAGACAGGGTCAATCGAGTCGTTAGTATTTGGAATGCACTGTCTGAGAGTGTGGGGGAGATAGGGTCAACTGAGTGGTTAGGATCTGGAACGCACTGTCTGACATTGTGGGGGGACAGGGTCAATCGAATTTTTAGGATCTGGAACGCACTGTCTGAGAGTGTGGAGGAGACAGGGTCAATCGAGTGGTTAGGATCTGGAACGCTCTGTCTGAGAGTGTGGGGGAGACAGGGTCAATCGAGTGGTTAGGATCTGGAACGCACTGTCTGAGAGTGTGGTGGAGACAGGGTCAATCGAGTGGTTAGGATCTGGAATGCACTGTCTGAGAGTGTGGGGGAGACAGGGTCAATTGAGTGGTTAGGATCTGGAACGCACTGTCTGAGATTGTGGGGGAGACAGGGTCAATCGAGTGGTTAGGATCTGGAACGCACTGTCTGAGAGTGTGGAGGAGACAGGGTCAATCGAGTGGTTAGGATCTGGAACGCACTGTCTGAGAGTGTGGAGGAGACAGGGTCAATCGAGTGGTTAGGATCTGGAACGCACTGTCTGAGAGTGTGATGGAGACAGGGTCAATTGAGTGGTTAGGATCTGGAACGCACTGTCTGAGAGTGTGGGGGAGACAGGGTCAATCGAGTCGTTAGGATCTGGAACGCACTGTCTGAGATTGTGGTTGAGACATGGTCAATCGAGTGGTTAGGATCTGGAACGCACTGTCTGAGAGTGTGATGGAGACAGGGTCAATTGAGTCGTTAGGATCTGGAACGCACTGTCTGAGAGTGTGGGGGAGACAGGGTCAATCGAGTGGTTAGGATCTGGAACGCACTGTCTGAGAGTGTGATGGAGACAGGGTCAATCGAGTGGTTAGGATCTGGAACGCACTGTCTGAGAGTGTGGGGGAGACAGGGTCAATCGAGTGGTTAGGATCTGGAACGCACTGTCTGAGAGTGTGGGGGAGACAGGGTCAATCGAGTGGTTAGGATCTGGAACGCACTGTCTGAGAGTGTGGTGGAGACAGGGTCAATCGAGTGGTTAGGATCTGGAACGCACTGTCTGAGAGTGTGGTGGAGACAGGGTCAATCGAGTGGTTAGGATCTGGAACGCACTGTCTGAGAGTGTGGAGGAGACAGGGTCAATCGAGTGGTTAGGATCTGGAATGCACTGTCTGAGAGTGTGGAGGAGACAGGGTCAATCGAGTGGTTAGATCTGGAACGCCCTGTCTGAGTGTGTGGTGGAGACAAGGTCAATCGAGTGGTTACGATCTGGAACGCACTGTCTGAGAGTATGGAGGAGACAGGGTGAATCGAGTGGTTATGATCTGGAATGCACTGTCTGAGAGTGTGGTGGAGACAGGGTCAATTGAGTGGTAGGATCTGGAACGCACTGTCTGAGAGTGTGGTGGAGACAGGGACAATTGAGTCGTTAGGACCTGGAACGCACTGCCTTATAGTGTGGGGGAGACAGGGTCAATCGAGTGGTTAGGATCTGGAACTCGCTGTCTGGAGGTGTTGGGGAGACAGTGTCAATCGAGTGGTTAGGATCTGGAACGCACTGACTGAGAGTGTGTTGGAGGCAGGGTCAATAGAGTGGTTACGATTTGGAATGCACTGCCTGAGAGTATGGAGACAGGGTCAATCGACTGGTTAGGATCTGGAATGCACTGTCTGAGATTGTGGGAAAGACAGGGTCAATCCAGGGGTTAGATTTGGAACGCCCTGTCTGAGTGTGTGGTGGAGACATGGTCAATCGAGTGGTTAAGATCTGGAACGCACTGTCTGAGAGTATGGAGGAGAAAGGGTCAATCGAGTGGTTAGGATCTGGAACACACTGTCTGAGAGTGTGGGGAAGACAGGGTCAATCGAGTGGTTAGGATCTGGAACGCAGTGTCTGAGTGTGTGGTGGAGACAGGGTCAATCGAGTCGTTAGGATCTGGAACGCAATGTCTGAGAGTGTGGTGGAGACAGGATCAATCGAGTGGTTAGGATCTGGAACGCACTGTCTGAGAGTGTGATGGAGACAGGGTCAATTGAGTCGTTAGGATCTGGAACGCACTGTCTGAGAGTGTGGGGGAGACAGGGTCAATCGAGTGGTTAGGATCTGGAACGCACTGTCTGAGAGTGTGATGGAGACAGGGTCGATTGAGTGGTTAGGATCTGGAACGCACTGTCTTAGAATGTGGGGGAGAGAGGGTCAATCGAGTGGTTAGGATCTGGAATGCCCTGTCTGGGAGTGTGGGGGAGACTGGGTCAATCGAGTGGTTAGGATCTGGAACGCACTGTCTGAAAATGTGTTGGAGACAGGGTCAATCGAGTGGTTAGGATTTGGAAGCACTGTCTGAGAGTGTTTTGGAGACAGGGTCAATTAAGTGGTTAGGATCTGGAACACACTGTCTGAGATTGTTCAGGAGACAGGGACAATCGAGTGGTTAGGATCTGGAACGCACTGTCTGAGAGTATGGAGGAGACAGGGTCAATCGAGTGGTTAAGATCTGGAACGCACTGTCTGCGAGTATGGAGGAGACAGGGTGAATCGAGTGGTTATGATCTGGAACGCACTGTCTGAGAGTGTGGTGGAGACAGGGTCAATTGAGTGGTTAGGATCTGGAACGCACTGTCTGAGAGTGTGGTGGAGACAGGGACAATTGAGTCGTTAGGATCTGGAACGCACTGTCTTATAGTGTGGGGGAGACAGGGTCAATCGAGTGGTTAGGATCTGGAACTCGCTGTCTGGGAGTGTGGGGGAGACAGGGTCAATCGAGTGGTTAGGGTCTGGAACGAACTAACTGAGAGTGTGTTGGAGGCAGGGTCAATAGAGTGGTTAGGATTTGGAATGCACTGTCTGAGAGTGTGGGGGTGACAGGGTCAATTGAGTGGATAGGATCTGGAACACACTGTCTGAGATTGTGGGGAGACAGTGTCAATCGAGTGGTTAGGATCTGGAACGCACTGTCTGAGAGTGTGATGGAGACAGGGTCAATTGAGTCGTTAGGATCTGGAACGCACTGTCTGAGAGTGTGGGGGAGACAGGGTCAATCGAGTGGTTAGGATCTGGAACGCACTGTCTGAGAGTGTGATGGAGACAGGGTCGATTGAGTGGTTAGGATCTGGAACGCACTGTCTTAGAATGTGGGGGAGAGGGTCAATCGAGTGGTTAGGATCTGGAACGCCCTGTCTGGGAGTGTGGTGGAGACTGGGTCAATCGAGTGGTTAGGATCTGGAACGCACTGTCTGAGAGTGTGATGGAGACAGGGTCAATTGAGTCGTTAGGATCTGGAACGCACTGTCTGAGAGTGTGGGGGAGACAGGGTCAATCGAGTGGTTAGGATCTGGAACGCACTGTCTGAGAGTGTGATGGAGACAGGGTCGATTGAGTGGTTAGGATCTGGAACGCACTGTCTTAGAATGTGGGGGAGAGAGGGTCAATCGAGTGGTTAGGATCTGGAACGCCCTGTCTGGGAGTGTGGGGGAGACTGGGTCAATCGAGTGGTTAGGATCTGGAACGCACTGTCTGAGAGTGTGTTGGAGACAGGGTCAATCGAGTGGTTAGGATTTGGGATGCACTGTCTGAGAGTGTTTTGGAGACAGGGTCAATTAAGTGGTTAGGATCTGGAACACACTGTCTGAGATTGTTCAGGAAGACAGGGACAATCGAGTGGTTATGATCTGGAACGCACTGTCTGAGAGTATGGAGGAGACATGTTCAATCGAGTGGTTAAGATCTGGAACGCACTGTCTGAGAGTATGGAGGAGACAGGGTGAATCGAGTGGTTATGATCTGGAACGCACTGTCTGAGAGTGTGGTGGAGACAGGGTCAATTGAGTGGTTAGGATCTGGAACGCACTGTCTGAGAGTGTGGTGGAGACAGGGACAATTGAGTCGTTAGGATCTGGAACGCACTGTCTTATAGTGTGGGGGAGACAGGGTCAATCGAGTGGTTAGGATCTGGAACTCGCTGTCTGGGAGTGTGGGGGAGACAGGGTCAATCGAGTGGTTATATCTGGAACGCACTATCTGAGTTTGTGTTGGAGGCAGGGTCAATAGAGTGGTTAGGATTTGGAATGCACTGTCTGAGAGTGTGGGGGTGACAGGGTCAATTGAGTGGATAGGATCTGGAACGCACTGTCTGAGATTGTGGGGAGACAGTGTCAATCGAGCGGTTAGGATCTGGAACGCACTGTCTGAGAGTATGGAGGAGAGATGGTCAATCGAGTCATTAGGATCTGGAACGCACTGTCTGAGAGCGTGGGGAAGACAGGGTCAATTGAGTGGTTAGGATCTGGAACGCCCTGTCTGATTGTGTGATGGAGACAGGGTCAATCGAGTGTTTAGGATGTGGATCACACAGTCTGAGAGTGTGGGGGTGACAGGGTCAATTGAGTGGTTAGGATCTGTAACGCACTGTCTGAGAGTGTGGTGCTGACAGGGTCAATTGAGTGGTTAGGATTTGGAATGCACTGTCTGAGAGTGTTGGGGGAGACAGGGTCAATCGAGTGGTTAGGATCTGGATCGCGCTGTCTGGGAGTGTGGAGGAGACAGGGTCAATCGAGTGTTTAGGATCTGGAACGCACTGTCTGAGAGTGTGGATGAGACAGGGTCAATCGAGTGGTTAGGATTTGGAATGCACTGTCTGAGAGTGTGGGGGAGACAGGGTCAATTGATTGGTTAGGATCTGGAACGCACTGTCTGACATTGTGGAGGGGACAGGGTCAATCGAGTTTTTAGGATCTGGAACGCACTGTCTGAGAGTATGGAGGAGACAGGGTCAATCGAGTGGTTAGGATCTGGAAAGCTCTGTCTGAGAATGTGGGGGAGACAGGATCAATCGAGTGGTTAGGATCTGGAACGCTCGGTCTGAGAGTGTGGTGGAGACAGGGTCAATCGAATGGTTAGGATCTGGAATGCACTGCCTGAGAGCGTGGGGGAGAAAGTGTCAATTGAGTGGTTAGGATCTGGAACACACTGTCTGAGATTGTGGGGGAGACAGGGTCAATCGAGTGGTTAGGATCTGGAACGCACTGTCTGAGAGTGTGGTGGAGACAGGGACAATTGAGTCGTTAGGATCTGGAACGCACTGTCTTATAGTGTGGGGGAGACAGGGTCAATCGAGTGGTTAGGATCTGGAACTCGCTGTCTGGGAGTGTGGGGGAGACAGGGTCAATCGAGTGGTTATATCTGGAACGCACTAACTGAGTTTGTGTTGGAGGCAGGGTCAATAGAGTGGTTAGGATCTGGAACGCACTGTCTGACATTGTGGGGGGGACAGGGTCAATCAAGTTTTTAGGTTCTGGAACGCTCTGTCTGAGAGTATGGAGGAGACAGGGTCAATCGAGTGGTTAGGATCTGGAAAGCTCTGTCTGAGAATGTGGGGGAGACAGGATCAATCGAGTGGTTAGGATCTGGAACGCTCGGTCTGAGAGTGTGGTGGAGACAGGGTCAATCGAATGGTTAGGATCTGGAATGCACTGCCTGAGAGCGTGGGGGAGAAAGTGTCAATTGAGTGGTTAGGATTTGGAACACACTGTCTGAGATTGTGGGGGAGACAGGGTCAATCGAGTAGTTAGGATCTGGAACGCACTGTCTGAGAGTGTGGTGGAGACAGGGACAATTGAGTCGTTAGGATCTGGAACGCACTGTCTTATAGTGTGGGGGAGACAGGGTCAATCGAGTGGTTAGGATCTGGAACTCGCTGTCTGGGAGTGTGGGGGAGACAGGGTCAATCGAGTGGTTATATCTGGAACGCACTAACTGAGTTTGTGTTGGAGGCAGGGTCAATAGAGTGGTTAGGATTTGGAATGCACTGTCTGAGAGTGTAGGGGTGACAGGGTCAATTGAGTGGATAGGATCTGGAACGCACTGTCTGAGATTGTGGGGAGACAGTGTCAATCGAGCGGTTAGGATCTGGAACACACTGTCTGAGAGTATGGAGGAGAGATGGTCAATCGAGTCATTAGGATCTGGAACGCACTGTCTGAGAGCGTGGGGAAGACAGGGTCAATTGAGTGGTTAGGATCTGGAACGCCCTGTCTGATTGTGTGATGGAGACAGGGTCAATCGAGTGTTTAGGATGTGGATCACACAGTCTGAGAGTGTGGGGTGACAGGGACAATTGAGTGGTTAGGATCTATAATGCACTGTCTGAGAGTGTGATTGAGACAGGGTCAATTGAGTCTTTAGGATCTGGAATGCACTGTCTGAGAGTGTGGGTGAGACAGGGTCAATTGAGTGGTTAGGATCTGGTACGCGCTGTCTGGGAGTGTGGAGGAGACAGGGTCAATCGAGTGATTAGGATCTGGAGCGCACTGTCTGAGAGTGTGGTGGAGACAGGGTCAATCGAGTGGTTAGGATTTGGAATGCACTGTCTGAGAGTGTGGGGGAAACAGGGTCAATTGAGTGGTTAGGATCTGGAACGCACTGTCTGAGATTGTGGGGTAGACAGGGTCAATCGAGTTTTTAGGATCTGGAACGCACTGTCTGAGAGTATGGAGGAGACAGGGTCAATCGAGTGGTCAGGATCTAGAACGCTCTGTCTGAGAATGTGTGGGAGACAGGGTCAATCGAGTGGTTAGGATCTGGAAAGCTCTGTCTGAGAGTGTGGTGGAGACAGGGTCAATCGAATGGTTAGGATCTGGAATGCACTGTCTGAGAGTGTGGGTGAGACAGGGTCAATTGAGTGGTTAGGATCTGGAACGCACTGTCTGAGATTGTGGGGGAGACAGGGTCAATCGAGTGGTTAGGATCTGGAATGCACTGTCTGAGAGTGTGAGGAGACAGGGTCAATCGAGTGGTTAGGATCTGGAATGCACTGTCTGAGAGTGTGGGGAAGACAGGGTCAATCGAGTGGTTAGGATCTGGAACGCACTGTCTGAGAGTGTGGTGGAGACAGGGTCAATCGAGTGGTTAGGATCTGGAACGCACTGTCTGAGAGTATGGAGGAGACAGGGTCAATCGAGTGGTTAGGATCTGGAACGCACTGTCTGAGAATGTGTGGGAGACAGGGTCAATCGAGTGGTTAGGATCTGGAACGCACTGTCTGAGAGTGTGGGGGAGACAGGGTCAATCGAGTGGTTAGGATCTGGAACGCACTGTCTGAGAGTGTGGAGGAGACAGGGTCAATCGAGTGGTTAGGATCTGGAACGCACTGTCTGAGAGTATGGAGGTGACAGGGTCAATCGAGTGGTTAGGATCTGGAACGCACTGTCTGAGAGTGTGGGGAAGACAGGGTCAATCGAGTGGTTAGGATCTGGAACGCGCTGTCTGGAGTGTGGGGGAGACTGGGTCAATCGAGTGGTTAGGATCTGGAACGCACTGTCTGAGAGTGTGGTGGAGACAGGGTCAATCGAGTGGTTAGGATCTGGGAAGCACTGTCTGAGAGTGTGTTGGAGACAGGGTCAATTAAGTGGTTAGGATCTGGAACACACTGTCTGAGATTGTTCAGGATACAGGGACAATCGAGTGGTTAGGATCTGGAACGCACTATCTGAGAGTATGGAGGAGACAGGGTCAATCGAGAGGTTAGATCTGGAACGCCATGTGTGAGTGTGTGGTGGAGACAAGGTCAATCGAGTGGTTAAGATCTGGAACGCACTGTCTGAGAGTATGGAGGAGACAGGGTGAATCGAGTGGTTATGATCTGGAACGCACTGTCTGAGAGTGTGGTGGAGACAGGGTCAATTGAGTGGTTAGGATCTGGAACGCACTGTCTGAGAGTGTGGTGGAGACAGGGTCAATTGAGTCGTTAGGATCTGGAACGCACTGTCTGAGAGTGTGGTGGAGACAGGGTCAATCGAGTGGTTAGGATCTGGAACGCACTGTCTGAGAGTGTGGGGAGACAGGGTCAATCGAGTGGTTAGGATCTGGAACGCACTGACTGAGAGTGTGGTGGAGACAGGATCAATCGAGTGGTTAGGATCTGGAACGCACTGTCTGAGAGTGTGATGGAGACAGGGTCAATTGAGTCGTTAGGATCTGGAACGCACTGTCTGAGAGTGTGGGGGAGACAGGGTCAATCGAGTGGTTAGGATCTGGAACGCACTGTCTGAGAGTGTGATGGAGACAGGGTCGATTGAGTGGTTAGGATCTGGAACGCACTGTCTAAGAATGTGGGGGAGAGAGGGTCAATCGAGTGGTTAGGATCTGGAACGCGCTGTCTGGGAGTGTGGGGGAGACTGGGTCAATCGAGTGGTTAGGATCTGGAACGCACTGTCTGAGAGTGTGGTGGAGACAGGGTCAATCGAGTGGTTAGGATTTGGGAAGCACTGTCTGAGAGTGTGTTGGAGACAGGGTCAATTAAGTGGTTAGGATCTGGAACACACTGTCTGAGATTGTTCAGGATACAGGGACAATCGAGTGGTTAGGATCTGGAACGCACTGTCTGAGAGTATGGAGGAGACAGGGTCAATCGAGAGGTTAGATCTGGAACGCCCTGTCTGAGTGTGTGGTGGAGACAAGGTCAATCGAGTGGTTAAGATCTGGAGCGCACTGTCTGAGAGTATGGAGGAGACAGGGTGAATCGAGTGGTTATGATCTGGAACGCACTGTCTGAGAGTGTGGTGGAGACAGGGTCAATTGAGTGGTAGGATCTGGAACGCACTGTCTGAGAGTGTGTTGGGACAGGGACAATTGAGTCGTTAGGACCTGGAACGCACTGCCTTATAGTGTGGGGGAGACAGGGTCAATCGAGTGGTTAGGATCTGGAACTCGCTGTCTGGGAGTGTGGGGGAGACAGTGTCAATCGAGTGGTTAGGATCTGGAACGCACTGACTGAGAGTGTGTTGGAGGCAGGGTCAATAGAGTGGTTACGATTTGGAATGCACTGCCTGAGAGTATGGAGGAGACAGGGTCAATCGACTGGTTAGGATCTGGAATGCACTGTCTGAGATTGTGGGAAAGACAGGGTCAATCCAGGGGTTAGATTTGGAACGCCCTGTCTGAGTGTGTGGTGGAGACATGGTCAATCGAGTGGTTAAGATCTGGAACGCACTGTCTGAGAGTATGGAGGAGAAAGGGTCAATCGAGTGGTTAGGATCTGGAACACACTGACTGAGAGTGTGGGGAAGACAGGGTCAATCGAGTGGTTAGGATCTGGAACGCAGTGTCTGAGTGTGTGGTGGAGACAGGGTCAATCGAGTCGTTAGGATCTGGAACGCAATGTCTGAGAGTGTGGTGGAGACAGGATCAATCGAGTGGTTAGGATCTGGAACGCACTGTCTGAGAGTGTGATGGAGACAGGGTCAATTGAGTCGTTAGGATCTGGAACGCACTGTCTGAGAGTGTGGGGGAGACAGGGTCAATCGAGTGGTTAGGATCTGGAACGCACTGTCTGAGAGTGTGATGGAGACAGGGTCGATTGAGTGGTTAGGATCTGGAACACACTGTCTAAGAATGTGGGGGAGAGAGGGTCAATCGAGTGGTTAGGATCTGGAACGCGCTGTCTGGGAGTGTGGGGGAGACTGGGTCAATCGAGTGGTTAGGATCTGGAACGCACTGTCTGAGAGTGTGGTGGAGACAGGGTCAATCGAGTGGTTAGGATTTGGAAGCACTGTCTGAGAGTGTGTTGGAGACAGGGTCAATTAAGTGGTTATGATCTGGAACACACTGTCTGAGATTGTTCAGGAGACAGGGACAATCGAGTGGTTAGGATCTGGAATGCACTGTCTGAGAGTATGGAGGAGACAGGGTCAATCGAGAGGTTAGATCTGGAACGCCCTGTCTGAGTGTGTGGTGGAGACAAGGTCAATCGAGTGGTTAAGATCTGGAACGCACTGTCTGAGAGTATGGAGGAGACAGGGTGAATCGAGTGGTTATGATCTGGAACGCACTGTCTGAGAGTGTGGTGGAGACAGGGTCAATTGAGTGGTAGGATCTGGAACGCACTGTCTGAGAGTGTGGTGGAGACAGGGACAATTGAGTCGTTAGGACCTGGAACGCACTGCCTTATAGTGTGGGGGAGACAGGGTCAATCGAGTAGTTAGGATCTGGAACTCGCTGTCTGGGAGTGTGGGGGAGACAGTGTCAATCGAGTGGTTAGGATCTGGAACGCACTGACTGAGAGTGTGTTGGAGGCAGGGTCAATAGAGTGGTTACGATTTGGAATGCACTGCCTGAGAGTATGGAGGAGACAGGGTCAATCGACTGGTTAGGATCTGGAATGCACTGTCTGAGATTGTGGGAAAGACAGGGTCAATCCAGGGGTTAGATTTGGAACGCCCTGTCTGAGTGTGTGGTGGAGACATGGTCAATCGAGTGGTTAAGATCTGGAACGCACTGTCTGAGAGTATGGAGGAGAAAGGGTCAATCGAGTGGTTAGGATCTGGAACACACTGTCTGAGAGTGTGGGGAAGACAGGGTCAATCGAGTGGTTAGGATCTGGAACGCAGTGTCTGAGTGTGTGGTGGAGACAGGGTCAATCGAGTCGTTAGGATCTGGAACGCAATGTCTGAGAGTGTGGTGGAGACAGGATCAATCGAGTGGTTAGGATCTGGAACGCACTGTCTGAGAGTGTGATGGAGACAGGGTCAATTGAGTCGTTAGGATCTGGAACGCACTGTCTGAGAGTGTGGGGGAGACAGGGTCAATCGAGTGGTTAGGATCTGGAACGCACTGTCTGAGAGTGTGATGGAGACAGGGTCGATTGAGTGGTTAGGATCTGGAACGCACTGTCTTAGAATGTGGGGGAGAGAGGGTCAATCGAGTGGTTAGGATCTGGAATGCCCTGTCTGGGAGTGTGGGGGAGACTGGGTCAATCGAGTGGTTAGGATCTGGAACGCACTGTCTGAGAGTGTGTTGGAGACAGGGTCAATCGAGTGGTTAGGATTTGGGATGCACTGTCTGAGAGTGTTTTGGAGACAGGGTCAATTAAGTGGTTAGGATCTGGAACACACTGTCTGAGATTGTTCAGGAGACAGGGACAATCGAGTGGTTAGGATCTGGAACGCACTGTCTGAGAGTATGGAGGAGACAGGGTCAATCGAGTGGTTAAGATCTGGAACGCACTGTCTGCGAGTATGGAGGAGACAGGGTGAATCGAGTGGTTATGATCTGGAACGCACTGTCTGAGAGTGTGGTGGAGACAGGGTCAATTGAGTGGTTAGGATCTGGAACGCACTGTCTGAGAGTGTGGTGGAGACAGGGACAATTGAGTCGTTAGGATCTGGAACGCACTGTCTTATAGTGTGGGGGAGACAGGGTCAATCGAGTGGTTAGGATCTGGAACTCGCTGTCTGGGAGTGTGGGGGAGACAGGGTCAATCGAGTGGTTAGGATCTGGAACGAACTAACTGAGAGTGTGTTGGAGGCAGGGTCAATAGAGTGGTTAGGATTTGGAATGCACTGTCTGAGAGTGTGGGGGTGACAGGGTCAATTGAGTGGATAGGATCTGGAACACACTGTCTGAGATTGTGGGGAGACAGTGTCAATCGAGTGGTTAGGATCTGGAACGCACTGTCTGAGAGTGTGATGGAGACAGGGTCAATTGAGTCGTTAGGATCTGGAACGCACTGTCTGAGAGTGTGGGGGAGACAGGGTCAATCGAGTGGTTAGGATCTGGAACGCACTGTCTGAGAGTGTGTTGGAGACAGGGTCAATCGAGTGGTTAGGATTTGGGATGCACTGTCTGAGAGTGTTTTGGAGACAGGGTCAATTAAGTGGTTAGGATCTGGAACACACTGTCTGAGATTGTTCAGGAGACAGGGACAATCGAGTGGTTATGATCTGGAACGCACTGTCTGAGAGTATGGAGGAGACATGTTCAATCGAGTGGTTAAGATCTGGAACGCACTGTCTGAGAGTATGGAGGAGACAGGGTGAATCGAGTGGTTATGATCTGGAACGCACTGTCTGAGAGTGTGGTGGAGACAGGGTCAATTGAGTGGTTAGGATCTGGAACGCACTGTCTGAGAGTGTGGTGGAGACAGGGACAATTGAGTCGTTAGGATCTGGAACGCACTGTCTTATAGTGTGGGGGAGACAGGGTCAATCGAGTGGTTAGGATCTGGAACTCGCTGTCTGGGAGTGTGGGGGAGACAGGGTCAATCGAGTGGTTATATCTGGAACGCACTAACTGAGTTTGTGTTGGAGGCAGGGTCAATAGAGTGGTTAGGATTTGGAATGCACTGTCTGAGAGTGTGGGGGTGACAGGGTCAATTGAGTGGATAGGATCTGGAACGCACTGTCTGAGATTGTGGGGAGACAGTGTCAATCGAGCGGTTAGGATCTGGAACACACTGTCTGAGAGTATGGAGGAGAGATGGTCAATCGAGTCATTAGGATCTGGAACGCACTGTCTGAGAGCGTGGGGAAGACAGGGTCAATTGAGTGGTTAGGATCTGGAACGCCCTGTCTGATTGTGTGATGGAGACAGGGTCAATCGAGTGTTTAGGATGTGGATCACACAGTCTGAGAGTGTGGGGGTGACAGGGTCAATTGAGTGGTTAGGATCTGTAACGCACTGTCTGAGAGTGTGGTGCTGACAGGGTCAATTGAGTGGTTAGGATTTGGAATGCACTGTCTGAGAGTGTTGGGGGAGACAGGGTCAATCGAGTGGTTAGGATCTGGATCGCGCTGTCTGGGAGTGTGGAGGAGACAGGGTCAATCGAGTGTTTAGGATCTGGAGCGCACTGTCTGAGAGTGTGGATGAGACAGGGTCAATCGAGTGGTTAGGATTTGGAATGCACTGTCTGAGAGTGTGGGGGAGATAGGGTCAATTGAGTGGTTAGGATCTGGAACGCACTGTCTGACATTGTGGGGGGGACAGGGTCAATCGAGTTTTTAGGATCTGGAATGCACTGTCTGAGAGTATGGAGGCGACAGGGTCAATCGAGTGGTTAGGATCTGGAACGCTCAGTCTGAGAATGTGGGGAGACAGGGTCAATCGAGTGGTTAGGATCTGGAACGCTCGGCCTGAGACTGTGGTGGAGACAGGGTCAATCGAATGGTTAGGATCTGGAATGCACTGCCTGAGAGCGTGGGGGAGAAAGTGTCAATTGAGTGGTTAGGATTTGGAACACACTGTCTGAGATTGTGGGGGAGACAGGGTCAATCGAGTGGTTAGGATCTGGAACGCACTGTCTGAGAGTGTGGTGGAGACAGGGACAATTGAGTCGTTAGGATCTGGAACGCACTGTCTTATAGTGTGGGGGAGACAGGGTCAATCGAGTGGTTAGGATCTGGAACTCGCTGTCTGGGAGTGTGGGGGAGACAGGGTCAATCGAGTGGTTATATCTGGAACGCACTAACTGAGTTTGTGTTGGAGGCAGGGTCAATAGAGTGGTTAGGATTTGGAATGCACTGTCTGAGAGTGTGGGGGTGACAGGGTCAATTGAGTGGATAGGATCTGGAACGCACTGTCTGAGATTGTGGGGAGACAGTGTCAATCGAGCGGTTAGGATCTGGAACACACTGTCTGAGAGTATGGAGGAGAGATGGTCAATCGAGTCATTAGGATCTGGAACGCACTGTCTGAGAGCGTGGGGAAGACAGGGTCAATTGAGTGGTTAGGATCTGGAACGCCCTGTCTGATTGTGTGATGGAGACAGGGTCAATCGAGTGTTTAGGATGTGGATCACACAGTCTGAGAGTGTGGGGGTGACAGGGTCAATTGAGTGGTTAGGATCTGTAACGCACTGTCTGAGAGTGTGGTGCTGACAGGGTCAATTGAGTGGTTAGGATTTGGAATGCACTGTCTGAGAGTGTTGGGGGAGACAGGGTCAATCGAGTGGTTAGGATCTGGATCGCGCTGTCTGGGAGTGTGGAGGAGACAGGGTCAATCGAGTGTTTAGGATCTGGAGCGCACTGTCTGAGAGTGTGGATGAGACAGGGTCAATCGAGTGGTTAGGATTTGGAATGCACTGTCTGAGAGTGTGGGGGAGAGAGGGTCAATTGAGTGGTTAGGATCTGGAACGCACTGTCTGACATTGTGGGGGGGACAGGGTCAATCAAGTTTTTAGGTTCTGGAACGCTCTGTCTGAGAGTATGGAGGAGACAGGGTCAATCGAGTGGTTAGGATCTGGAAAGCTCTGTCTGAGAATGTGGGGGAGACAGGATCAATCGAGTGGTTAGGATCTGGAACGCTCGGTCTGAGAGTGTGGTGGAGACAGGGTCAATCGAATGGTTAGGATCTGGAATGCACTGCCTGAGAGCGTGGGGGAGAAAGTGTCAATTGAGTGGTTAGGATCTGGAACACACTGTCTGAGATTGTGGGGGAGACAGGGTCAATCGAGTGGTTAGGATCTGGAATGCACTGTCTGAGAGTATGGAGGAGACAGGGTCAATCGACTGGTTAGGATCTGGAATGCACTGTCTGGGAATGTGGGGAAGACAGGGTCAATCAAGGGGTTAGATTTGCAAGGCCCTGTCTGAGTGTGTGGTGGAGACATGGTCAATTGAGTAGTTAAGATCTGGAACACACTGTCTGAGAGTATGGAGAAGAAAGGGTCAATCGAGTGGTTAGGATCTGGAACGCACTGACTGAGAGTGTGGGGAAGAAAGGGTCAATCGAGTGGTTAGGATGTGGAACACACTGTCTGTTTGTGTGGTGGATACAGGGTCAATCGAGTGGTTTGGATCTGGAACGCACTGTCTGAGAGTGTGGTGTAGACAGGGTCAATTGAGTCGTTAGGATCTGGAACGCACTGTCTGAGAGTGTGGGGGAGGCAGGGTCAATCGAGTGGTTAGGATCTGGAACGCACTGTCTGAGTGTGTGATGGAGACAGGGTCGATTGAGTGGTTAGGATCTGGAACGCACTGTCTTAGAATGTGGGGGAGAGAGGGTCAATCGAGTGGTTAAGATCTGGAAAGCGCTGTCTGGGAGTGTGGGGGAGACAGGGTCAATCGAGTGGTTAGGATCTGGAACGCACTGTCTGAGAGTGTGGTGGAGACAGGGTCAATCGAGTGGTTAGGATTTGGGATGCACTGTCTGAAAGTGTGTTGGAGACAGGGTCAATTGAGTGGTTAGGATCTGGAACACACTGTCTGAGATTGTTCAGGAGACAGGGACAATCGAGTGGTTAGGATCTGGAACGCACTGTCTGAGAGTATGGAGGAGACAGGGTCAATCGAGTGGTTAGATCTGGAACGCCCTGTCTGAGTGTGTGGTGGAGACAAGGTCAATTGAGTGGTTACGATCTGCAACGCACAGTCTGAGAGTATGGAGGAGACAGGGTCAATCGAGTGGTTAGGATCTGGAACGCACTGTCTGAGAGTGTGGTGCAGACAGGGTCAATTGAGTGGTTAGGATCTGGAACGCACTGTCTGAGAGTGTGGTGGAGACAGGGACAATTGAGTCATTAGGACCTGGAACGCACTGTCTTAGAGTGTGGGGGAGACAGGGTCAATCGAGTGGTTAGGATCTGGAACTCGCTGTCTGGGAGTGTGGGGGAGACAGTGTCAATCGAGTGGTTAGGATCTGGAACGCACTCTCTGAGAGTGTGTTGGAGGCAGGGTCAATAGAGTGGTTAGGATTTGGAATGCACTGTCTGAGAGTGTGGGGGAGACAGGGTCAATTGTTTGGATAGGATCTGGAACGCACTGTCTGAGAGTATGGAGGAGAGAGGGTCAATCGAGTCTTTAGGATCTGGAACGCACTGTCTGAGAGTGTGGGGAAGAGAGGGTCAATTGAATGGTTAGGATCTGGAACGCCCTGTCTGATTGTGTGATGGAGACAGTGTCAATCGAGTGTTTAGGATGTGGAACGCACTGTCTGAGAGTGTGGGGGTGACAGGGTCAATTGAGTGGTTAGGATCTGTAACGCACTGTCTGAGAGTGTGGTGCAGACAGGGTCAATTGAGTCGTTAGGATTTGGAACGCACTGTCTGAGACTGTGGTGGAGACAGGGTCAATCGAGTGGTTAGGATCTGGAAGGCACTGTCTGAGAGTGTGATGGAGACAGGGTCAATCGAGTGGTTAGGATCTGGAACGCACTGTCTGAGAGTGTGGAGGAGACAGGGTCAATCGAGTGGTTAGGATCTGGAACGCACTGTCTGAGAGTATGGAGGAGACAGGGTCAATCGAGTGGTTAGGATCTGGAACGCACTGTCTGAGAGTGTGGTGGAGACAGGGTCAATAGAGTGGTTAGGAACTGGAACGCACTGTCTGAGACTGTGGGCTGACAGGGTCATTCGAGTGGTTAGGATCAGGAACGCACTGTCTGAGAGTGTGATGGAGACAGTTTCAATTGAGTGGTAGGATCTGGAACGCACTGTCTGAGAGTGTGTTGGGACAGGGACAATTGAGTCGTTAGGACCTGGAACGCACTGCCTTATAGTGTGGGGGAGACAGGGTCAATCGAGTGGTTAGGATCTGGAACTCGCTGTCTGGGAGTGTGGGGGAGACAGTGTCAATCGAGTGGTTAGGATCTGGAACGCACTGACTGAGAGTGTGTTGGAGGCAGGGTCAATAGAGTGGTTACGATTTGGAATGCACTGCCTGAGAGTATGGAGGAGACAGGGTCAATCGACTGGTTAGGATCTGGAATGCACTGTCTGAGATTGTGGGAAAGACAGGGTCAATCCAGGGGTTAGATTTGGAACGCCCTGTCTGAGTGTGTGGTGGAGACATGGTTAATCGAGTGGTTAAGATCTGGAACGCACTGTCTGAGAGTATGGAGGAGACAGGGTCAATCGAGTGGTTAGGATCTGGAACACACTGACTGAGAGTGTGGGGAAGACAGGGTCAATCGAGTGGTTAGGATCTGGAACGCACTGTCTGAGTGTGTGGTGGAGACAGGGTCAATCGAGTGCTTAGGATCTGGAACGCACTGTCTGAGAGTGTGGTGGAGACAGGATCAATCGAGTGGTTAGGATCTGGAACGCACTGTCTGAGAGTGTGATGGAGACAGGGTCAATTGAGTCGTTAGGATCTGGAACGCACTGTCTGAGAGTGTGGGGGAGACAGGGTCAATCGAGTGGTTAGGATCTGGAACGCACTGTCTGAGAGTGTGATGGAGACAGGGTCGATTGAGTGGTTAGGATCTGGAATGCACTGTCTAAGAATGTGGGGGAGAGAGGGTCAATCGAGTGGTTAGGATCTGGAACGCGCTGTCTGAGAGTGTGGGGGAGACTGGGTCAATCGAGTGGTTAGGATCTGGAACGCACTGTCTGAGAGTGTGATGGAGACAGGGTCAATTGAGTCGTTAGGATCTGGAACGCACTGTCTGAGAGTGTGGGGGAGACAGGGTCAATCGAGTGGTTAGGATCTGGAACGCACTGTCTGAGAGTGTGATGGAGACAGGGTCGATTGAGTGGTTAGGATCTGGAACGCACTGTCTAAGAATGTGGGGGAGAGAGGGTCAATCGAGTGGTTAGGATCTGGAACGCGCTGTCTGGGAGTGTGGGGGAGACAGGGTCAATCGAGTGGTTAGGATCTGGAACGCACTGTCTGAGAGTGTGGTGGAGACAGGGTCAATCGAGTGGTTAGGATTTGGAATGCACTGTCTGAGAGTGTAATGCAGAAAGGGTCAATTGAGTCGTTAGCATCTGGAACGCACAGTCTGAGATTGTTCAGGAGACAGGGACAATCGAGTGGTTAGGATCTGGAATGCACTGTCTGAGAGTATGGAGGAGACAGGGTCAATCGAGTGGTTAGATCTGGAACGCCCTGTCTGAGTGTGTGGTGGAGACAGGATCAATCGAGTGGTTAAGATCTGGAACGCACTGTCTGAGAGTATGGAGGAGACAGGGTCAATCGAGTGGTTAGGATCTGGAACGCACTGTCTGAGAGTGTGGTGGAGACAGGGTCAATTGAGTGGTAGGATCTGGAACGCACTGTCTGAGAGTGTGGTGGAGACAGGGACAATTGAGTCGTTAGGACCTGGAACGCACTGCCTTATAGTGTGGGGGAGACAGGGTCAATCGAGTGGTTAGGATCTGGAACTCGCTGTCTGGGAGTGTGGGGGAGACAGTGTCAATCGAGTGGTTAGGATCTGGAACGCACTGACTGAGAGTGTGTTGGAGGCAGGGTCAATAGAGTGGTTACGATTTGGAATGCACTGCCTGAGATTATGGAAGAGACAGGGTCAATCGACTGGTTAGGATCTGGAATGCACTGTCTGAGATTGTGGGAAAGACAGGGTCAATCCAGGGGTTAGATTTGGAACGCCCTGTCTGAGTGTGTGGTGGAGACATGGTCAATCGAGTGGTTAAGATCTGGAACGCACTGTCTGAGAGTATGGAGGAGAAAGGGTCAATCGAGTGGTTAGGATCTGGAACACACTGTCTGAGAGTGTGGGAAGACAGGGTCAATCGAGTGGTTAGGATCTGGAACGCACGTGTCTGAGAGTGTGGTGGAGACAGGGTCAATCGAGTCGTTAGGATCTGGAACGCACTGTCTGAGAGTGTGGTGGAGACAGGGTCAATCGAGTGGTTAGGATCTGGAACGCACTGTCTGAGAGTGTGATGGAGACAGGGTCAATTGAGTCGTTAGGATCTGGAACGCACTGTCTGAGAGTGTGGGGGAGACAGGGTCAATCGAGTGGTTAGGATCTGGAACGCACTGTCTGAGAGTGTGATGGAGACAGGGTCAATCGAGTGGTTAGGATCTGGAACGCACTGTCTGAGAATGTGGGGGAGAGAGGGTCAATCGAGTGGTTAGGATCTGGAATGCACTTTCTGAGAGTATGGAGGAGACAGGGTCAATCGAGTGGTTAGGATCTGGAACGCACTGTCTGAGTGTGTGGTGGAGACAGGTCAATCGAGTGGTTACGATCTGGGAACGCACTGTCTGAGAGTGTGGTGGAGACAGGGTCAATCGAGTGGTTAGGATCTGAACGCACTGTCTGAGAGTGTGAGAGGAGGACCCTGGGACAGCAGTCAGCAGCACCTAGAGGAGAGTGTGAGAGGAGGACCCTGGGACAGTCAGCAGCACCTAGAGGAGAGTGTGAGAGGAGGACCCTGGGACAGTCAGCAGCACCTAGAGGAGAGTGTGAGAGGAGGACCCTGGGACAGTCAGCAGCACCTAGAGGAGAGTGTGAGAGGAGGACCCTGGGACAGTCAGCAGCACCTAGAGGAGAGTGTGAGAGGAGGACCCTGGGACAGGCAGTCAGCAGCACCTAGAGGAGAGTGTGAGAGGAGGACCCTGGGACAGTCAGCAGCACCTAGAGGAGAGTGTGAGAGGAGGACCCTGGGACAGTCAGCAGCACCTAGAGGAGAGTGTGAGAGGAGGACCCTGGGACAGTCAGCAGCACCTAGAGGAGAGTGTGAGAGGAGGACCCTGGGACAGTCAGCAGCACCTAGAGGAGAGTGTGAGAGGAGGACCCTGGGACAGTCAGCAGCACCTAGAGGAGAGTGTGAGAGGAGGACCCTGGGACAGTCAGCAGCACCTAGAGGAGAGTGTGAGAGGAGGACCTGGGACAGTCAGCAGCACCTAGAGGAGAGTGTGAGAGGAGGACCCTGGGACAGTCAGCAGCACCTAGAGGAGAGTGTGAGAGGAGGACCCTGGGACAGCAGTCAGCAGCACCTAGAGGAGAGTGTGAGAGGAGGACCCTGGGACAGTCAGCAGCACCTAGAGGAGAGTGTGAGAGGAGGACCCTGGGACAGTCAGCAGCACCTAGAGGAGAGTGTGAGAGGAGGACCCTGGGACAGACAGTCAGCAACCTAGAGGAGAGTGTGAGAGGAGGACCCTGGGACAGACAGTCAGCAGCACCTAGAGGAGAGTGTGAGAGGAGGACCCTGGGAAAGAGAGTCAGCAGCACCTAGAGGAGAGTGTGAGAGGAGGACCCTGGGACAGTCAGCAGCACCTAGAGGAGAGTGTGAGAGGAGGACCCTGGGACAGTCAGCAGCACCTAGAGGAGAGTGTGAGAGGAGGACCCTGGGACAGTCAGCAGCACCTAGAGGAGAGTGTGAGAGGAGGACCCTGGGACAGACAGGCAGCAGCACCTAGAGGAGAGTGTGAGAGGAGGACCCTGGGACAGTCAGCAGCACCTAGAGGAGAGAGTGAGAGGAGGACCCTGGGACAGTCAGCAGCACCTAGAGGAGAGTGTGAGAGGAGGACCCTGGGACAGGCAGTCAGCAGCACCTAGAGGAGAGTGTGAGAGGAGGACCCTGGGACAGTCAGCAGCACCTAGAGGAGAGTGTGAGAGGAGGACCCTGGGACAGGCAGTCAGCAGCACCTAGAGGAGAGTGTGAGAGGAGGACCCTGGGACAGTCAGCAGCACCTAGAGGAGAGTGTGAGAGGAGGACCCTGGGACAGTCAGCAGCACCTAGAGGAGAGTGTGAGAGGAGGACCCTGGGACAGACAGTCAGCAGCACCTAGAGGAGAGTGTGAGAGGAGGACCCTGGGACAGTCAGTCAGCAGCACCTAGAGGAGAGTGTGAGAGGAGGACCCTGGGACAGTCAGCAGCACCTAGAGGAGAGTGTGAGAGGAGGACCCTGGGACAGAGTCAGCAGCACCTAGAGGAGAGTGTGAGAGGAGGACCCTGGGACAGCAGTCAGCAGCACCTAGAGGAGAGTGTGAGAGGAGGACCCTGGGACAGTCAGCAGCACCTAGAGGAGAGTGTGAGAGGAGGACCCTGGGACAGTCAGCAGCACCTAGAGGAGAGTGTGAGAGGAGGACCCTGGGACAGTCAGCAGCACCTAGAGGAGAGTGTGAGAGGAGGACCCTGGGACAGTCAGCAGCACCTAGAGGAGAGAGTGAGAGGAGGACCCTGGGACAGTCAGCAGCACCTAGAGGAGAGTGTGAGAGGAGGACCCTGGGACAGACAGTCAGCAGCACCTAGAGGAGAGTGTGAGAGGAGGACCCTGGGACAGTCAGCAGCACCTAGAGGAGAGTGTGAGAGGAGGAGACTGGGACAGTCAGCAGCACCTAGAGGCGAGTGTGAGAGGAGGACCCTGGGACAGGCAGTCAGCAGCACCTAGAGGAGAGTGTGAGAGGAGGACCCTGGGACAGTCAGCAGCACCTAGAGGAGAGTGTGAGAGGAGGACCCTGGGACAGTCAGCAGCACCTAGAGGAGAGTGTGAGAGGAGGACCCTGGGACAGTCAGCAGCACCTAGAGGAGAGTGTGAGAGGAGGACCCTGGGACAGTCAGCAGCACCTAGAGGAGAGTGTGAGAGGAGGACCCTGGGACAGGAGTCAGCAGCACCTAGAGGAGAGTGTGAGAGGAGGGCCCTGGGACAGTCAGCAGCACCTAGAGGAGAGAGTGAGAGGAGGACCCTGGGACAGACAGCAGCACCTAGAGGAGAGTGTGAGAGGAGGACCCTGGACAGACAGTCAGCAGCACCTAGAGGAGAGTGTGAGAGGAGGACCCTGGGACAGTCAGCAGCACCTAGAGGAGAGTGTGAGAGGAGGACCCTGGGACAGACAGCAGCACCTAGAGGAGAGTGTGAGAGGAGGACCCTGGGACAGGGAGTCAGCAGCACCTAGAGGAGAGTGTGAGAGGAGGACCCTGGGACAGCAGTCAGCAGCACCTAGAGGAGAGTGTGAGAGGAGGACCCTGGGACAGTCAGCAGCACCTAGAGGAGAGTGTGAGAGGAGGACCCTGGGACAGGCAGTCAGCAGCACCTAGAGGAGAGAGCGAGAGGAGGACCCTTGGACAGACAGTCAGCAGCACCTAGAGGAGAGTGTGAGAGGAGGACCCTGGGACAGTCAGCAGCACCTAGAGGAGAGAGTGAGAGGAGGACCCTGGGACAGCCAGTCAGCAGCACCTAGAGGAGAGTGTGAGAGGAGGACCCTGGGACAGTCAGCAGCACCTAGAGGAGAGTGTGAGAGGAGGACCCTGGGACAGTCAGTCAGCAGCACCAAGAGGAGAGTGTGAGAGGAGGACCCTGGGACAGTCAGCAGCACCTAGAGGAGAGTGTGAGAGGAGGACCCTGGGACAGTCAGCAGCACCTAGAGGAGAGTGTGAGAGGAGGACCCTGGGACAGGCAGTCAGCAGCACCTAGAGGAGAGTGTGAGAGGAGGACCCTGGGACAGTCAGCAGCACCTAGAGGAGAGTGTGAGAGGAGGACCCTGGGACAGGCAGTCAGCAGCACCTAGAGGAGAGAGAGAGGAGGGCCCTGGGACAGGCAGTCAGCAGCACATAGAGGAGAGTGTGAGAGGAGGACCCTGGGACAGGCATTCAGCAGCACCTAGAGGAGAGTGTGAGAGGAGGTCCCTGGGACAGTCAGCAGCACCTAGAGGAGAGTGTGAGAGGAGGACCCTGGGACAGTCAGCAGCACCTAGAGGAGAGTGTGAGAGGAGGACCCTGGGACAGTCAGCAGCACCTAGAGGAGAGTGTGAGAGGAGGACCCTGGGACAGTCAGCAGCACCTAGAGGAGAGTGTGAGAGGAGGACCCTGGGACAGTCAGCAGCACCTAGAGGAGAGTGTGAGAGGAGGACCCTGGGACAGTCAGCAGCACCTAGAGGAGAGTGTGAGAGGAGGACCCTGGGACAGTCAGCAGCACCTAGAGGAGAGTGTGAGAGGAGGACCCTGGGACAGGCAGTCAGCAGCACCAAGAGGAGAGTGTGAGAGGAGGACCCTGGGACAGTCAGCAGCACCTAGAGGAGAGTGTGAGAGGAGGACCCTGGGACAGTCAGCAGCACCTAGAGGAGAGTGTGAGAGGAGGACCCTGGGACAGTCAGCAGCACCTAGAGGAGAGTGTGAGAGGAGGACCCTGGGACAGTCAGCAGCACCTAGAGGAGAGTGTGAGAGGAGGACCCTGGGACAGACAGTCAGCAGCACCTAGAGGAGAGTGTGAGAGGAGGACCCTGGGACAGTCAGCAGCACCTAGAGGAGAGTGTGAGAGGAGGACCCTGGGACAGTCAGCAGCACCTAGAGGAGAGTGTGAGAGGAGGACCCTGGGACAGTCAGCAGCACCTAGAGGAGAGTGTGAGAGGAGGACCCTGGGACAGTCAGCAGCACCTAGAGGAGAGTGTGAGAGGAGGACCCTGGGACAGGTCAGCAGCACCTAGAGGAGAGTGTGAGAGGAGGACCCTGGACAGACAGTCAGCAGCACCTAGAGGAGAGAGTGAGAGGAGGACCCTGGGACAGTCAGCAGCACCTAGAGGAGAGTGTGAGAGGAGGACCCTGGGACAGTCAGCAGCACCTAGAGGAGAGTGTGAGAGGAGGACCCTGGGACAGTCAGCAGCACCTAGAGGAGAGTGTGAGAGGAGGACCCTGGGACAGCCAGTCAGCAGCACCTAGAGGAGAGTGTGAGAGGAGGACCCTGGGACAGTCAGCAGCACCTAGAGGAGAGTGTGAGAGGAGGACCCTGGGACAGTCAGCAGCACCTAGAGGAGAGTGTGAGAGGAGGACCCTGGGACAGTCAGCAGCACCTAGAGGAGAGTGTGAGAGGAGGACCCTGGGACAGTCAGCAGCACCTAGAGGAGAGTGTGAGAGGAGGACCCTGGGACAGGCAGTCAGCAGCACCTAGAGGAGAGTGTGAGAGGAGGACCCTGGGACAGTCAGCAGCACCTAGAGGAGAGTGTGAGAGGAGGACCCTGGGACAGTCAGCAGCACCTAGAGGAGAGTGTGAGAGGAGGACCCTGGGACAGTCAGCAGCACCTAGAGGAGAGTGTGAGAGGAGGACCCTGGGACAGTCAGCAGCACCTAGAGGAGAGTGTGAGAGGAGGACCCTGGGACAGTCAGCAGCACCTAGAGGAGAGTGTGAGAGGAGGACCCTGGGACAGTCAGCAGCACCTAGAGGAGAGTGTGAGAGGAGGACCCTGGGACAGTCAGCAGCACCTAGAGGAGAGTGTGAGAGGAGGACCCTGGGACAGTCAGCAGCACCTAGAGGAGAGTGTGAGAGGAGGACCCTGGGACAGGCAGTCAGCAGCACCTAGAGGAGAGTGTGAGAGGAGGACCCTGGGACAGTCAGCAGCACCTAGAGGAGAGTGTGAGAGGAGGACCCTGGGACAGCAGTCAGCAGCACCTAGAGGAGAGTGTGAGAGGAGGACCCTGGGACAGTCAGCAGCACCTAGAGGAGAGTGTGAGAGGAGGACCCTGGGACAGTCAGCAGCACCTAGAGGAGAGTGTGAGAGGAGGACCCTGGGACAGTCAGCAGCACCTAGAGGAGAGTGTGAGAGGAGGACCCTGGGACAGTCAGCAGCACCTAGAGGAGAGTGTGAGAGGAGGACCCTGGGACAGTCAGCAGCACCTAGAGGAGAGTGTGAGAGGAGGACCCTGGGACAGTCAGCAGCACCTAGAGGAGAGTGTGAGAGGAGGACCCTGGGACAGTCAGCAGCACCTAGAGGAGAGTGTGAGAGGAGGACCCTGGGACAGTCAGCAGCACCTAGAGGAGAGTGTGAGAGGAGGACCCTGGGACAGTCAGCAGCACCTAGAGGAGAGTGTGAGAGGAGGACCCTGGGACAGGCAGTCAGCAGCACCTAGAGGAGAGTGTGAGAGGAGGACCCTGGGACAGTCAGCAGCACCTAGAGGAGAGTGTGAGAGGAGGACCCTGGGACAGTCAGCAGCACCTAGAGGAGAGTGTGAGAGGAGGACCCTGGGACAGTCAGCAGCACCTAGAGGAGAGTGTGAGAGGAGGACCCTGGGACAGTCAGCAGCACCTAGAGGAGAGTGTGAGAGGAGGACCCTGGGACAGAGTCAGCAGCACCTAGAGGAGAGTGTGAGAGGAGGACCCTGGGACAGTCAGCAGCACCTAGAGGAGAGTGTGAGAGGAGGACCCTGGGACAGACAGTCAGCAGCACCTAGAGGAGAGTGTGAGAGGAGGACCCTGGGACAGTCAGCAGCACCTAGAGGAGAGTGTGAGAGGAGGACCCTGGGACAGTCAGCAGCACCTAGAGGAGAGTGTGAGAGGAGGACCCTGGGACAGTCAGCAGCACCTAGAGGAGAGTGTGAGAGGAGGACCCTGGGACAGTCAGCAGCACCTAGAGGAGAGTGTGAGAGGAGGACCCTGGGACAGTCAGCAGCACCTAGAGGAGAGTGTGAGAGGAGGACCCTGGGACAGTCAGCAGCACCTAGAGGAGAGTGTGAGAGGAGGACCCTGGGACAGTCAGCAGCACCTAGAGGAGAGTGTGAGAGGAGGACCCTGGGACAGTCAGCAGCACCTAGAGGAGAGTGTGAGAGGAGGACCCTGGGACAGCAGTCAGCAGCACCTAGAGGAGAGTGTGAGAGGAGGACCCTGGGACAGTCAGCAGCACCTAGAGGAGAGTGTGAGAGGAGGACCCTGGGACAGTCAGCAGCACCTAGAGGAGAGTGTGAGAGGAGGACCCTGGGACAGTCAGCAGCACCTAGAGGAGAGTGTGAGAGGAGGACCCTGGGACAGTCAGCAGCACCTAGAGGAGAGTGTGAGAGGAGGACCCTGGGACAGTCAGCAGCACCTAGAGGAGAGTGTGAGAGGAGGACCCTGGGACAGGCAGTCAGCAGCACCTAGAGGAGAGTGTGAGAGGAGGACCCTGGGACAGTCAGCAGCACCTAGAGGAGAGTGTGAGAGGAGGACCCTGGGACAGCAGTCAGCAGCACCTAGAGGAGAGTGTGAGAGGAGGACCCTGGGACAGTCAGCAGCACCTAGAGGAGAGTGTGAGAGGAGGACCCTGGGACAGGTCAGCAGCACCTAGAGGAGAGTGTGAGAGGAGGACCCTGGGACAGACAGTCAGCAGCACCTAGAGGAGAGTGTGAGAGGAGGACCCTGGGACAGTCAGCAGTATCTAGAGGCGAGAGAGGAGGACCCTGGGACAGACAGTCAGCAGCACCTAGAGGAGAGTGTGAGAGGAGGACCCTGGACAGTCAGCAGCACCTAGAGGAGAGTGTGAGAGGAGGACCCTGGGACTGTCAGCAGAACCTAGAGGAGAGTGTGAGAGGAGGACCCTGGGACAGACTGTCAGCAGCACCTAGAGGAGAGTGTGAGAGGAGGACCCTGGGACAGTCAGCAGCACCTAGAGGAGAGTGTGAGAGGAGGACCCTGGGACAAGTGGTCAGCAGCACCTAGAGGAGAGTGTGAGAGGAGGACCCTTGACAGACAGTCAGCAGCACGTAGATGAGATAGTGAGAGGAGGACCCTGGGACAGTCAGCAGCACCTAGAGGAGAGAGAGGAGGACCCTGGGACAGTCAGCAGCACCTAGAGGAGAGTGTGAGAGGTGGACCCTGGGACAGTCAGCAGAACCTAGAGGAGAGAGTGAGAGGAGGACCCTGGGACAGCCAGTCAGCAGCACCTAGAGGAGAGTGTGAGAGGAGGACCCTGGGACAGTCAGCAGCACCTAGAGGAGAGTGTGAGAGGAGGACCCTGGGACAGTCAGCAGCACCAAGAGGAGAGTGTGAGAGGAGGACCCTGGAACAGTCAGCAGCACCTAGAGGAGAGTGTGAGAGGAGGACCCTGGGACAGTCAGCAGCACCTAGAGGAGAGTGTGAGAGGAGGACCCTGGGACAGACAGTCAGCAGCACCTAGAGGAGAGTGTGAGAGGAGGACCCTGGGACAGACAGTCGGCAGCACCTAGAGGAGAGTGTGAGAGGAGGACCCTGGGACAGTCAGCAGCACCTAGAGGAGAGTGTGAGAGGAGGACCCTGGGACAGTCAGCAGCACCTAGAGGAGAGTGTGAGATTTGGACCCTGGGACCGGGCAGTCAGCAGAACCTAGAGGAGAGTGTGAGAGGAGGACCCTGGGACAGTCAGCAGCACCTAGAGGAGAGTGTGAGAGGAGGACCCTGGGACAGGGAGTCAGCAGCACCTAGAGGAGAGTGTGAGAGGAGGGCCCTGGGACAGTCAGCAGCACCTAGAGGAGAGTGTGAGAGGAGGACCCTGGGACAGTCAGCAGCACCTAGAGGAGAGTGTGAGAGGAGGACCCTGGGACAGGGAGTCAGCAGCACCTAGAGGAGAGTGTGAGAGGAGGGACCCTGGGACAGTCAGCAGCACCTAGAGGAGAGAGTGATGGAGGAGCCCTGGGACAGACAGCAGCACCTAGAGGAGAGAGTGAGAGGAGGGCCCTGGGACAGTCAGCAGCACCTAGAGGAGAGTGTGAGAGGAGGACCCTGGGACAGACAGCAGCACCTAGAGGAGAGTGTGAGAGGAGGACCCTGGGACAGTCAGCAGCACCTAGAGGAGAGTGTGAGAGGAGGACACTGGGACAGTCAGCAGCACCTAGAGGAGAGTGTGAGAGGAGGACCCTGGGACAGACAGCAGCACCTAGAGGAGAGTGAGAGAGGAGGACCCTGGGGACAGTCAGCAGCACCTAGAGGAGAGTGTGAGAGGAGGACCCTGGAACAGACAGTCAGCAGCACCTAGAGGAGAGTGAGAGAGGAGGACCCTGGGACAGACAGTCAGCAGCACCTAGAGGAGAGCGTGAGAGGAGGACCCTGGGACAGACAGTCAGCAGCACCTAGAGGAGAGTGTGAGAGGAGGACCCTGGACAGACAGTCAGCAGCACCTAGAGGAGAGTGTGAGAGGAGGACCCTGGGACAGTCAGCAGCACCTAGAGGAGAGTGTGAGAGGAGGACCCTGGGACAGACAGTCAGCAGCACCTAGAGGAGAGTGTGAGAGGAGGACCCTGGGACAGTCAGCAGCACCTAGAGGAGAGTGTGAGAGGAGGACCCTGGGACAGTCAGCAGCACCTAGAGGAGAGTGTGAGAGGAGGACCCTGGGACCGGGCAGTCAGCAGAACCTAGAGGAGAGTGTGAGAGGAGGACCCTGGGACAGTCAGCAGCACCTAGAGGAGAGTGTGAGAGGAGGACCCTGGGACAGGGAGTCAGCAGCACCTAGAGGAGAGTGTGAGAGGAGGGCCCTGGGACAGTCAGCAGCACCTAGAGGAGAGAGTGATGGAGGACCCTGGACAGTCAGCAGCACCTAGAGGAGAGTGTGAGAGGAGGACCCTGGGACAGGGAGTCAGCAGCACCTAGAGCAGAGTGTGAGAGGAGGGCCCTGGGACAGTCAGCAGCACCTAGAGGAGAGAGTGATGGAGGACCCTGGGACAGACAGCAGCACCTAGAGGAGAGTGTGAGAGGGGGGCCCTGGGACAGACAGTCAGCAGCACCTAGAGGAGAGTGTGAGAGGAGGACCCTGGACAGTCAGCAGCACCTAGAGGAGAGTGTGAGAGGATACACTGGGACAGTCAGCAGCACCTAGAGGAGAGTGTGAGAGGAGGACCCTGGGACAGACAGCAGCACCTAGAGGAGAGTGTGAGAGGAGGACCCTGGGACAGACAGTCAGCAGCACCTAGAGGAGAGTGTGAGAGGAGGACCCTGGGACAGACAGTCAGCAGCACCTAGAGGAGAGTGTGAGAGGAGGACCCTGGGACAGTCAGCAGCACCTAGAGGAGATTGTGAGAGGAGGACCCTGGGACAGTCAGCAGCACCTAGAGGAGAGTGTGAGAGGAGGACCCTGGGACCGGGCAGTCAGCAGAACCTAGAGGAGAGTGTGAGAGGAGGACCCTGGGACAGTCAGCAGCACCTAGAGGAGAGTGTGAGAGGAGGACCCTGGGACAGGAGTCAGCAGCACCTAGAGGAGAGTGTGAGAGGAGGGCCCTGGGACAGTCAGCAGCACCTAGAGGAGAGAGTGATGGAGGACCCTGGGACAGACAGCAGCACCTAGAGGAGAGTGTGAGAGGGGGGCCCTGGGACAGAGAGTCAGCAGCACCTAGAGGAGAGTGTGAGAGGAGGACCCTGGGACTGTCAGTCAGCAGCACCTTAGAGGAGAGTGTGAGAGGAGGACCCTGGGACAGACAGCAGCACCTAGAGGAGAGTGTGAGAGGAGGACCCTGGGACAGGCAGTCAGCAGCACCTAGAGGAGAGTGTGAGAGGAGGACCCTGGGACAGTCAGCAGCACCTAGAGGAGAGTTTGAGAGGAGGACCCTGGGACAGGCAGTCAGCAGCACCTAGAGGAGAGTGTGAGAGGAGGACCCTGGGACAGGCAGTCAGCAGCACCTAGAGGAGATTGTGAGAGGAGGACCCTGGGACAGTCAGCAGCACCTAGAGGAGAGTGAGAGAGGAGGACCCTGGGACAGTCAGCAGCACCTAGAGGAGAGTGTGAGAGGAGGACCCTGGGACAGGGAGTCAGCAGCACCTAGAGGAGAGTGTGAGAGGAGGGCCCTGGGACAGTCAGCAGCACCTAGAGGAGAGAGTGATGGAGGACCCTGGGACAGTCAGCAGCACCTAGAGGAGAGTGTGAGAGGAGGACCCTGGGACAGGGAGTCAGCAGCACCAAGAGGAGAGTGTGAGAGGAGGGCCCTGGGACAGTCAGCAGCACCTAGAGGAGAGAGTGATGGAGGACCCTGGGACAGACAGCAGCACCTAGAGGAGAGTGTGAGAGGAGGACCTGGGACAGACAGTCAGCAGCACCTAGAGGAGAGTGTGAGAGGAGGACCCTGGACAGTCAGCAGCACCTAGAGGAGAGTGTGAGAGGATACACTGGGACAGTCAGCAGCACCTAGAGGAGAGTGTGAGAGGAGGACCCTGGGACAGACAGCAGCACCTAGAGGAGAGTGTGAGAGGAGGACCTGGGACAGACAGTCAGCAGCACCTAGAGGAGAGTGTGAGAGGAGGACCCTGGGACAGACAGTCAGCAGCACCTAGAGGAGAGTGTGAGAGGAGGACCCTGGGACAGTCAGCAGCACCTAGAGGAGATTGTGAGAGGAGGACCCTGGGACAGTCAGCAGCACCTAGAGGAGAGTGTGAGAGGAGGACCCTGGGACCGGGCAGTCAGCAGAACCTAGAGGAGAGTGTGAGAGGAGGACCCTGGGACAGTCAGCAGCACCTAGAGGAGAGTGTGAGAGGAGGACCCTGGGACAGGGAGTCAGCAGCACCTAGAGGAGAGTGTGAGAGGAGGGCCCTGGGACAGTCAGCAGCACCTAGAGGAGAGAGTGATGGAGGACCCTGGGACAGACAGCAGCACCTAGAGGAGAGTGTGAGAGGGGGGCCCTGGGACAGAGAGTCAGCAGCACCTAGAGGAGAGTGTGAGAGGAGGACCCTGGGACTGTCAGTCAGCAGCACTTAGAGGAGAGTGTGAGAGGAGGACCCTGGGACAGACAGCAGCACCTAGAGGAGAGTGTGAGAGGAGGTCCCTGGGACAGGGAGTCAGCAGCACCTAGAGGAGAGTGTGAGAGGAGGACCCTGGGACAGGCAGTCAGCAGCACCTAGAGGAGAGTGTGAGAGGAGGACCCTGGGACAGTCAGCAGCACCTAGAGGAGAGAGTGAGAGGAGGACCCTGGGACAGGCAGTCAGCACCTAGAGGAGAGTGTGAGAGGAGGACCCTGGGACAGACAGTCAGCAGCACCTAGAGGAGAGAGTGAGAGGAGGACCCTGGGACAGGCAGGCAGCACCTAGAGGAGAGTGTGAGAGGAGGACCCTGGGACAGTCAGCAGCACCTAGAGGAGAGAGTGAGAGGAGGACCCTGGGACAGACAGCAGCACCTAGAGGAGAGTGTGAGAGTAGGACCCTGGGACAGACAGTCAGCAGCACTTAGATGAGATAGTGAGAGGAGGACCCTGGGACAGGCAGTCAGCAGCACCTAGAGGAGAGTGTGAGAGGAGGACCCTGGGAGAGTCAGCAGCACCTAGAGGAGAGTGTGAGAGGAGGACCCTGGGACAGTCAGCAGCACCTAGAGGAGAGTGTGAGAGGAGGACCCTGGGACAGTCAGCAGCACCTAGAGGAGAGTGTGAGAGGAGGACCCTGGGACAGTCAGTCAGCAGCACTTAGAGGAGAGTGTGAGAGGAGGACCCTGGGACAGACAGCAGCACCTAGAGGAGAGTGTGAGAGGAGGTCCCTGGGACAGGGAGTCAGCAGCACCTAGAGGAGAGTGTGAGAGGAGGACACTGGGACAGGCAGTCAGCAGCACCTAGAGGAGAGTGTGAGAGAAGGACCCTGGGACAGTCAGCAGCACCTAGAGGAGAGTGTGAGAGGAGGACCCTGGGACAAGTGGTCAGCAGCACCTAGAGGAGAGTGTGAGAGGAGGACCCTTGACAGACAGTCAGCAGCACCTAGATGAGATAGTGAGAGGAGGACCCTGGGACAGTCAGCAGCACCTAGAGGAGAGAGTGAGAGGAGGACCCTGGGACAGCCAGTCAGCAGCACCTAGAGGAGAGTGTGAGAGGAGGACCCTGGGACAGTCAGCAGCACCTAGAGGAGAGTGTGAGAGGAGGACCCTGGGACAGTCAGCAGCACCAAGAGGAGAGTGTGAGAGGAGGACCCTGGGACAGTCAGCAGCACCTAGAGGAGAGTGTGAGAGGAGGACCCTGGGACAGTCAGCAGCACCTAGAGGAGAGTGTGAGAGGAGGACCCTGGGACAGGCAGTCAGCAGCACCTAGAGGAGAGTGTGAGAGGAGGACCCTGGGACAGTCAGCAGCACCTAGAGGAGAGTGTGAGAGGAGGAACCTGGGACAGACAGTCAGCAGCACCTAGAGGAGAGAGAGGAGGACCCTGGGACAGGCAGTCAGCAGCACCTAGAGGAGAGTGTGAGAGGAGGACCCTTGGACAGACTGTCAGCAGCACCTAGAGGAGAGTGTGAGAGGAGGTCCCTGGGACAGTCAGCAGCACCTAGAGGAGAGTGTGAGAGGAGGACCCTGGGACAGTCAGCAGCACCTAGAGGAGAGTGTGAGAGGAGGACCCTGGGACAGTCAGCAGCACCTAGAGGAGAGTGTGAGAGGAGGACCCTGGGACAGTCAGCAGCACCTAGAGGAGAGTGTGAGCGGAGGACCCTGGGACAGTGAGCAGCACCTAGAGGAGAGAGAGGAGATCCCTGGGACAGTCAGCAGCACCTAGAGGAGAGTGTGAGAGAAGGACCCTGGGACAGTCAGCAGCACCTAGAGGAGAGTGTGAGAGGAGGACCCTGGGACAAGTGGTCAGCAGCACCTAGAGGAGAGTGTGAGAGGAGGACCCTTGACAGACAGTCAGCAGCACCTAGATGAGATAGTGAGAGGAGGACCCTGGGACAGTCAGCAGCACCTAGAGGAGAGAGAGGAGGACCCTGGGACAGTCAGCAGCACCTAGAGGGGAGTGTGAGAGGTGGACCCTGGGACAGTCAGCAGAACCTAGAGGAGAGAGTGAGAGGAGGACCCTGGGACAGCCAGTCAGCAGCACCTTGAGGCGAGTGTGAGAGGAGGACCCTGGGACAATCAGCAGCACCTAGAGGAGAGTGTGAGAGGAGGACCCTGGGACAGTCAGCAGCACCAAGAGGAGAGTGTGAGAGGAGGACCCTGGGACAGTCAGCAGCACCTAGAGGAGAGTGTGAGAGGAGGACCCTGGGACAGTCAGCAGCACCTAGAGGAGAGTGTGAGAGGAGGACCCTGGGACAGGCAGTCAGCAGCACCTAGAGGAGAGTGTGAGAGGAGGACCCTGGGACAGTCAGCAGCACCTAGAGGAGAGTGTGAGAGGAGGAACCTGGGACAGTCAGCAGCACCTAGAGGAGAGTGTGAGAGGAGGACCCTGGGACAGTCAGCAGCACCTAGAGGAGAGAGTGAGAGGAGGACCCTGGGACAGTCAGCAGCACCTAGAGGAGAGTGTGAGAGGAGGACCCTGGGACAGTCCGTCAGCAGCACCTAGAGGAGTGTGTGAGAGGAGGACCCTGGGACAGACAGCAGCACCTAGAGGAGAGTGTGAGAGAAGGACCCTGGGACAGTCAGCAGCACCTAGAGGAGAGTGTGAGAGGAGGACCCTGGGACAGTCAGCAGCACCTAGAGGAGAGTGTGAGAGGAGGACCCTGGGACAGGCAGGCAGCAGCACCTAGAGGAGAGAGTGAGAGGAGGACCCTGGGACAGTCAGCAGCACCTAGAGGAGAGTGAGAGAGGAGGACCCTGGGACAGTCAGCAGCACCTAGAGGAGAATGTGAGAGGAGGACCCTGGGACAGTCAGCAGCACCTAGAGGAGAGTGTGAGAGGATACACTGGGACAGTCAGCAGCACCAAGAGGAGAGTGTGAGAGGAGGACCCTGGGACAGACAGCAGCACCTAGAGGGAGAGTGAGAGAGGAGGACCCTGGGACAGACAGTCAGCAGCACCTAGAGGAGAGTGTGAGAGGAGGACCCTGGGACAGCCTGTCAGCAGCACCTAGAGGAGAGTGTGAGAGGAGGACACTGGGACAGACAGTCAGCAGCACCTAGAGGAGAGTGTGAGAGGAGGACCCTGGGACAGTCAGCAGCACCTAGAGGAGAGTGTGAGAGGAGGACCCTGGGACAGTCAGCAGCACCTAGAGGAGAGTGTGAGAGGAGGACCCTGGGACACTCAGCAGCACCTAGAGGAGAGTGTGAGAGGAGGACCCTGGGACAGGCAGTCAGCAGCACCTAGAGGAGAGTGTGAGAGGAGGACCCTCTGACAGTCAGCAGCACCTAGAGGAGAGTGTGAGAGGAGGACCCTGGGACAGTCAGCAGCACCTAGAGGAGAGTGAGAGAGGAGGACCCTGGGACAGTCAGCAGCACCTAGAGGAGAGTGTGAGAGGAGGACCCAGGGACAGGGAGCAGCACCTAGAGGAGAGAGTGAGAGGAGGACCCTGGGACAGTCAGCAGCACCTAGAGGAGAGTGTGAGAGGAGGACCCTGGGACAGTCAGCAGCACCTAGAGGAGAGTGTGAGAGGAGGACCTGGGACAGTCAGCAGCACCTAGAGGAGAGTGTGAGAGGAGGACCCTGGGACAGTCTGCAGCACCTAGAGGAGAGTGTGAGAGGAGGACCCTGGGACAGGCAGTCAGCAGCACCTAGAGGAGAGTGTGAGAGGAGGACCCTGGGACAGTCAGCAGCACCTAGAGGAGAGTGTGAGAGGAGGACCCTGGGACAGTCAGCAGCACCTAGAGGAGAGTGTGAGAGGAGGACCCTGGGACAGACAGTCAGCAACACCTAGAGGAGAGTGTGAGAGGAGGACCCTGGGACAGACAGTCAGCAGCACCTAGAGGAGAGTGTGAGAGGAGGGCCCTGGGAAAGAGAGTCAGCAGCACCTAGAGGAGAGTGTGAGAGGAGGACCCTGGGACAGACAGCAGCACCTAGAGGAGAGTGTGAGAGAAGGACCCTGGGACAGTCAGCAGCACCTAGAGGAGAGTGTGAGAGGAGGACCCTGGGACAGTCAGCAGCACCTAGAGGAGAGTGTGAGAGGAGGACCCTGGGACAGGCAGTCAGCAGCACCTAGAGGAGAGTGTGTGAGTAGGACCCTGGGACAGTCAGCAGCACCTAGAGGAGAGAGTGAGAGGAGGACCCTGGGACAGTCAGCAGCACCTAGAGGAGAGTGTGAGAGGAGGACCCTGGGACAGGGCAGTCAGCAGAACCTAGAGGAGATTGTGAGAGGAGGACCCTGGGACAGTCAGCAGCACCTAGAGGAGAGTGTGAGAGGAGGACCCTGGGAAAGGGAGTCAGCAGCACCTAGAGGAGAGTGTGAGAGGAGGGCCCTGGGACAGTCAGCAGCACCTAGAGGAGAGAGTGATGGAGGACCCTGGGACAGACAGCAGCACCTAGAGGAGAGTGTGAGAGTGGGGGCCCTGGGACAGACAGTCAGCAGCACCTAGAGGAGAGTGTGAGAGGAGGACCCTGGGACAGTCAGTCAGCAGCACTTAGAGGAGAGTGTGAGAGGAGGACCCTGGGACAGACAGCAGCACCTAGAGGAGAGTGTGAGAGGAGGTCCCTGGGACAGGGAGTCAGCAGCACCTAGAGGAGAGTGTGAGAGGAGGAACCTGGGACAGGCAGTCAGCAGCACCTAGAGGAGAGTGTGAGAGGAGGACCCTGGGACAGTCAACAGCACCTAGAGGAGAGTGTGAGAGGAGGACCCTGGGACAGTCAGCAGCACCTAGAGGAGAGAGTGAGAGGAGGACCCTGGGACAGGCAGGCAGCACCTAGAGGAGAGTGTGAGAGGAGGACCCTGGGACAGTCAGCAGCACCTAGAGGAGAGAGTGAGAGGAGGACCCTGGGACAGACAGCAGCACCTAGAGGAGAGTGTGAGAGGAGGACCCTGGGACAGACAGTCAGCAGCACTTAGATGAGATAGTGAGAGGAGGACCCTGGGACAGTCAGCAGCACCTAGAGGAGAGTGTGAGAGGAGGACCCTGGGACAGTCAGCAGCACCTAGAGGAGAGTGTGAGAGGAGGACCCTGGGACAGGCAGTCAGCAGCACCTAGAGGAGAGTGTGAGAGGAGGACCCTGGGACAGTCAGCAGCACCTAGAGGAGAGAGTGAGAGGAGGACCCTGGGACAGTCAGCAGCACCTAGAGGAGAGTGTGAGAGGAGGACCCTGGGACATGGCAGTCAGCAGAACCTAGAGGAGAGTGTGAGAGGAGGACCCTGGGACAGTCAGCAGCACCTAGAGGAGAGTGTGAGAGGAGGACCCTGGGACAGGGAGTCAGCAGCACCTAGAGGAGAGTGTGAGAGGAGGGCCCTGGGACAGTCAGCAGCACCTAGAAGAGAGAGTGATGGAGGACCCTGGGACAGACAGCAGCACCTAGAGGAGAGTGTGAGAGGGGGGCCCTGGGACAGACAGTCAGCAGCACCTAGAGGAGAGTGTGAGAGGAGGACCCTGGGACAGTCAGTCAGCAGCACTTAGAGGAGAGTGTGAGAGGAGGACCCTGGGACAGACAGCAGCACCTAGAGGAGAGTGTGAGAGGAGGTCCCTGGGACAGGGAGTCAGCAGCACCTAGAGGAGAGTGTGAGAGGAGGACCCTGGGACAGGCAGTCAGCAGCACCTAGAGGAGAGTATGAGAGGAGGACCCTGGGACAGTCAGCAGCACCTAGAGGAGAGTGTGAGAGGAGGACCCTGGGACAAGTGGTCAGCAGCACCTAGAGGAGAGTGTGAGAGGAGGACCCTTGACAGACAGTCAGCAGCACCTAGATGAGATAGTGAGAGGAGGACCCTGGGACAGTCAGCAGCACCTAGAGGAGAGAGTGAGAGGAGGACCCTGGGACAGCCAGTCAGCAGCACCTAGAGGAGAGTGTGAGAGGAGGACCCTGGGACAGTCAGCAGCACCTAGAGGAGAGTGTGAGAGGAGGACCCTGGGACAGTCAGCAGCACCAAGAGGAGAGTGTGAGAGGAGGACCCTGGGACAGTCAGCAGCACCTAGAGGAGAGTGTGAGAGGAGGACCCTGGGACAGTCAGCAGCACCTAGAGGAGAGTGTGAGAGGAAGACCCTGGGACAGGCAGTCAGCAGCACCTAGAGGAGAGTGTGAGAGGAGGACACTGGGACAGTCAGCAGCACCTAGAGGAGAGTGTGAGAGGAGGAACCTGGGACAGACAGTCAGCAGCACCTAGAGGAGAGAGAGGAGGACCCTGGGACAGGCAGTCAGCAGCACCTAGAGGAGAGTGTGAGAGGAGGACCCTTGGACAGACTGTCAGCAGCACCTAGAGGAGAGTGTGAGAGGAGGTCCCTGGGACAGTCAGCAGCACCTAGAGGAGAGTGTGAGAGGAGGACCCTGGGACAGTCAGCAGCACCTAGAGGAGAGTGTGAGAGGAGGACCCTGGGACAGTCAGCAGCACCTAGAGGAGAGTGTGAGAGGAGGACCCTGGGACAGTCAGCAGCACCTAGAGGAGAGTGTGAGAGGAGGACCCTGGGACAGTCAGCAGCACCTAGAGGAGAGTGTGAGAGGAGGACCCTGGGACAGTCAGCAGCACGTAGAGGAGAGTGTGAGAGGAGGACCCTGGGACAGTCAGCAGCACCTAGAGGAGAGTGTGAGAGGAGGACCCTGGGACAGGCAGTCAGCAGCACCAAGAGGAGAGTGTGAGAGGAGGACCCTGGGACAGTCAGCAGCACCTAGAGGAGAGTGTGAGAGGAGGACCCTGGGACAGTCAGCAGCACCTAGAGGAGAGTGTGAGAGGAGGACCCTGGGACAGTCAGTCAGCAGCACCTAGAGGAGAGTGTGAGAGGAGGACCCTGGGACAGACAGTCAGCAGCACCTAGAGGAGAGTGTGAGAGGAGGGCCCTGGGACAGACAGTCAGCAGCACCTAGAGGAGAGTGTGAGAGGAGGACCCTGGGACAGTCAGCAGCACCTAGAGGAGAGTGTGAGAGGAGGACCCTGGGACAGTCAGCAGCACCTAGAGGAGAGAGAGGAGAACCCTGGGACAGTCAGCAGCACCTAGAGGAGAGTGTGAGAGAAGGACCCTGGGACAGTCAGCAGCACCTAGAGGAGAGTGTGAGAGGAGGACCCTGGGACAAGTGGTCAGCAGCACCTAGAGGAGAGTGTGAGAGGAGGACCCTTGACAGACAGTCAGCAGCACCTAGATGAGATAGTGAGAGGAGGACCCTGGGACAGTCAGCAGCACCTAGAGGAGAGAGAGGAGGACCCTGGGACAGTCAGCAGCACCTAGAGGGGAGTGTGAGAGGTGGACCCTGGGACAGTCAGCAGAACCTAGAGGAGAGAGTGAGAGGAGGACCCTGGGACAGCCAGTCAGCAGCACCTAGAGGAGAGTGTGAGAGGAGGACCCTGGGACAGTCAGCAGCACCTAGAGGAGAGTGTGAGAGGAGGACCCTGGGACAGTCAGCAGCACCAAGAGGAGAGTGTGAGAGGAGGACCCTGGGACAGTCAGCAGCACCTAGAGGAGAGTGTGAGAGGAGGACCCTGGGACAGTCAGCAGCACCTAGAGGAGAGTGTGAGAGGAGGACCCTGGGACAGGCAGTCAGCAGCACCTAGAGGAGAGTGTGAGAGGAGGACCCTGGGACAGTCAGCAGCACCTAGAGGAGAGTGTGAGAGGAGGAACCTGGGACAGTCAGCAGCACCTAGAGGAGAGTGTGAGAGGAGGACCCTGGGACAGGCAGTCAGCAGCACCTAGAGGAGAGAGTGAGAGGAGGACCCTGGGACAGTCAGCAGCACCTAGAGGAGAGTGTGAGAGGAGGACCCTGGGACAGTCCGTCAGCAGCACCTAGAGGAGTGTGTGAGAGGAGGACCCTGGGACAGACAGCAGCACCTAGAGGAGAGTGTGAGAGAAGGACCCTGGGACAGTCAGCAGCACCTAGAGGAGAGTGTGAGAGGAGGACCCTGGGACAGTCAGCAGCACCTAGAGGAGAGTGTGAGAGGAGGACCCTGGGACAGGCAGTCAGCAGCACCTAGAGGAGAGAGTGAGAGGAGGACCCTGGGACAGTCAGCAGCACCTAGAGGAGAGTGAGAGAGGAGGACCCTGGGACAGTCAGCAGCACCTAGAGGAGAATGTGAGAGGAGGACCCTGGGACAGTCAGCAGCACCTAGAGGAGAGTGAGAGAGGAGGACCCTGGGACAGTCAGCAGCACCTAGAGGAGAATGTGAGAGGCGGACCCTGGGACAGTCAGCAGCACCAAGAGGAGAGTGTGAGAGGAGGACCCTGGGACAGACAGCAGCACCTAGAGGAGAGTGAGAGAGGAGGACCCTGGGACAGACAGTCAGCAGCACCTAGAGGAGAGTGTGAGAGGAGGACCCTGGGACAGACAGTCAGCAGCACCTAGAGGAGAGTGTGAGAGGAGGACACTGGGACAGACAGTCAGCAGCACCTAGAGGAGAGTGTGAGAGGAGGACCCTGGGACAGTCAGCAGCACCTAGAGGAGAGTGTGAGAGGAGGACCCTGGGACAGTCAGCAGCACCTAGAGGAGAGTGTGAGATTTGGACCCTGGGACCGGGCAGTCAGCAGAACCTAGAGGAGAGTGTGAGAGGAGGACCCTGGGACAGTCAGCAGCACCTAGAGGAGAGTGTGAGAGGAGGACCCTGGGACAGGGAGTCAGCAGCACCTAGAGGAGAGTGTGAGAGGAGGGCCCTGGGACAGTCAGCAGCACCTAGAGGAGAGAGTGATGGAGGACCCTGGGACAGTCAGCAGCACCTAGAGGAGAGTGTGAGAGGAGGACCCTGGGACAGGGAGTCAGCAGCACCTAGAGGAGAGTGTGAGAGGAGGGCCCTGGGACAGTCAGCAGCACCTAGAGGAGAGTGTGAGAGGAGGACACTGGGACAGACAGTCAGCAGCACCTAGAGGAGAGTGTGAGAGGAGGACCCTGGGACAGTCAGCAGCACCTAGAGGAGAGTGTGAGAGGAGGACCCTGGGACAGTCAGCAGCACGTAGAGGAGAGTGTGAGAGGAGGACCCTGGGACCGGGCAGTCAGCAGAACCTAGAGGAGAGTGTGAGAGGAGGACCCTGGGACAGTCAGCAGCACCTAGAGGAGAGTGTGAGAGGAGGACCCTGGGACAGGGAGTGAGCAGCACCTAGAGGAGAGTGTGAGAGGAGGGCCCTGGGACAGTCAGCAGCACCTAGAGGAGAGAGTGATGGAGGACCCTGGGACAGACAGCAGCACCTAGAGGAGACTGTGAGAGGGGGGCCCTGGGACAGACAGTCAGCAGCACCTAGAGGAGAGTGTGAGAGGAGGACTCTGGGACAGTCAGTCAGCAGCACTCAGAGGAGAGTGTGAGAGGAGGACCCTGGGACAGGCAGTCAGCAGCACCTAGTTGAGAGTGTGAGAGGAGGGCCCTGAGACAGTCAGCAGCACCTAGAGGAGAGAGCGAGAGGAGGACCCTGGGACAGGCAGTCAGCAGCACCTAGAGGAGAGTGTGAGAAGAGGACCCTGGGACAGACAGTCAGCAGCACCTAGAGGAGAGAGGGAGAGGAGGACCCTGGGACAGTCAGCAGTATCTAGAGGCGAGAGAGGAGGACCCTGGGACAGACAGTCAGCAGCACCTAGAGGAGAGTGTGAGAGGAGGACCCTGGGACAGTCAGCAGCACCTAGAGGAGAGTGTGAGAGGAGGACCCTGGGACTGTCAGCAGAACCTAGAGGAGAGTGTGAGAGGAGGACCCTGGGACAGACTGTCAGCAGCACCTAGAGGAGAGTGTGAGAGGAGGACCCTGGGACAGTCAGCAGCACCTAGAGGAGAGTGTGAGAGGAGGACCCTGGGACAAGTGGTCAGCAGCACCTAGAGGAGAGTGTGAGAGGAGGACCCTTGACAGACAGTCAGCAGCACCTAGATGAGATAGTGAGAGGAGGACCCTGGGACAGTCAGCAGCACCTAGAGGAGAGAGAGGAGGACCCTGGGACAGTCAGCAGCACCTAGAGGAGAGTGTGAGAGGTGGACCCTGGGACAGTCAGCAGAACCTAGAGGAGAGTGTGAGAGGAGGACCCTGGGACAGCCAGTCAGCAGCACCTAGAGGAGAGTGTGAGAGGAGGGCCCTGGGACAGTCAGCAGCACCTAGAGGAGAGTGTGAGAGGAGGACCCTGGGACAGTCAGCAGCACCAAGAGGAGAGTGTGAGAGGAGGACCCTGGGACAGTCAGCAGCACCTAGAGGAGAGTGTGAGAGGAGGACCCTGGGACAGTCAGCAGCACCTAGAGGAGAGTGTGAGAGGAGGACCCTGGGACAGACAGTCAGCAGCACCTAGAGGAGAGTGTGAGAGGAGGACCCTGGGACAGACAGTCAGCAGCACATAGAGGAGAGTGTGAGAGGAGGACCCTGGGACAGTCAGCAGCACCTAGAGGAGAGTGTGAGAGGAGGACCCTGGGACAGTCAGCAGCACCTAGAGGAGAGTGTGAGATTTGGACCCTGGGACCGGGCAGTCAGCAGAACCTAGAGGAGAGTGTGAGAGGAGGACCCTGGGACAGTCAGCAGCACCTAGAGGAGAGTGTGAGAGGAGGACCCTGGGACAGGGAGTCAGCAGCACCTAGAGGAGAGTGTGAGAGGAGGGCCCTGGGACAGTCAGCAGCACCTAGAGGAGAGAGTGATGGAGGACCCTGGGACAGTCAGCAGCACCTAGAGGAGAGTGTGAGAGGAGGACCCTGGGACAGGGAGTCAGCAGCACCTAGAGGAGAGTGTGAGAGGAGGGCCCTGGGACAGTCAGCAGCACCTAGAGGAGAGAGTGATGGAGGAGCCTGGGACAGACAGCAGCACCTAGAGGAGAGTGTGAGAGGGGGGCCCTGGGACAGACAGTCAGCAGCACCTAGAGGAGAGTGTGAGAGGAGGACCCTGGGACAGACAGCAGCACCTAGAGGAGAGTGTGAGAGGAGGACCCTGGGACAGTCAGCAGCACCTAGAGGAGAGTGTGAGAGGATACACTGGGACAGTCAGCAGCACCTAGAGGAGAGTGTGAGAGGAGGACCCTGGGACAGACAGCAGCACCTAGAGGAGAGTGAGAGAGGAGGACCCTGGGACAGACAGTCAGCAGCACCTAGAGGAGAGTGTGAGAGGAGGACCCTGGGACAGACAGTCAGCAGCACCTAGAGGAGAGTGAGAGAGGAGGACCCTGGGACAGACAGTCAGCAGCACCTAGAGGAGAGTGTGAGAGGAGGACCCTGGGACAGACAGTCAGCAGCACCTAGAGGAGAGTGTGAGAGGAGGACCCTGGGACAGACAGTCAGCAGCACCTAGAGGAGAGTGTGAGAGGAGGACCCTGGGACAGTCAGCAGAACCTAGAGGAGAGTGTGAGAGGAGGACCCTGGGACAGACAGTCAGCAGCACCTAGAGGAGAGTGTGAGAGGAGGACCCTGGGACAGTCAGCAGCACCTAGAGGAGAGTGTGAGAGGAGGACCCTGGGACAGTCAGCAGCACCTAGAGGAGAGTGTGAGAGGAGGACCCTGGGACCGGGCAGTCAGCAGAACCTAGAGGAGAGTGTGAGAGGAGGACCCTGGGACAGTCAGCAGCACCTAGAGGAGAGTGTGAGAGGAGGACCCTGGGACAGGGAGTCAGCAGCACCTAGAGGAGAGTGTGAGAGGAGGGCCCTGGGACAGTCAGCAGCACCTAGAGGAGAGAGTGATGGAGGACCCTGGGACAGTCAGCAGCACCTAGAGGAGAGTGTGAGAGGAGGACCCTGGGACAGGGAGTCAGCAGCACCTAGAGCAGAGTGTGAGAGGAGGGCCCTGGGACAGTCAGCAGCACCTAGAGGAGAGAGTGATGGAGGACCCTGGGACAGACAGCAGCACCTAGAGGAGAGTGTGAGAGGGGGGCCCTGGGACAGACAGTCAGCAGCACCTAGAGGAGAGTGTGAGAGGAGGACCCTGGACAGTCAGCAGCACCTAGAGGAGAGTGTGAGAGGATACACTGGGACAGTCAGCAGCACCTAGAGGAGAGTGTGAGAGGAGGACCCTGGGACAGACAGCAGCACCTAGAGGAGAGTGTGAGAGGAGGACCCTGGGACAGACAGTCAGCAGCACCTAGAGGAGAGTGTGAGAGGAGGACCCTGGGACAGACAGTCAGCAGCACCTAGAGGAGAGTGTGAGAGGAGGACCCTGGGACAGTCAGCAGCACCTAGAGGAGCTTGTGAGAGGAGGACCCTGGGACAGTCAGCAGCACCTAGAGGAGAGTGTGAGAGGAGGACCCTGGGACCGGGCAGTCAGCAGAACCTAGAGGAGAGTGTGAGAGGAGGACCCTGGGACAGTCAGCAGCACCTAGAGGAGAGTGTGAGAGGAGGACCCTGGGACAGGGAGTCAGCAGCACCTAGAGGAGAGTGTGAGAGGAGGGCCCTGGGACAGTCAGCAGCACCTAGAGGAGAGAGTGATGGAGGACCCTGGGACAGACAGCAGCACCTAGAGGAGAGTGTGAGAGGGGGGCCCTGGGACAGAGAGTCAGCAGCACCTAGAGGAGAGTGTGAGAGGAGGACCCTGGGACTGTCAGTCAGCAGCACTTAGAGGAGAGTGTGAGAGGAGGACCCTGGGACAGACAGCAGCACCTAGAGGAGAGTGTGAGAGGAGGACCCTGGGACAGGCAGTCAGCAGCACCTAGAGGAGAGTGTGAGAGGAGGACCCTGGGACAGTCAGCAGCACCTAGAGGAGAGTTTGAGAGGAGGACCCTGGGACAGGCAGTCAGCAGCACCTAGAGGAGAGTGTGAGAGGAGGACCCTGGGACAGGCAGTCAGCAGCACCTAGAGGAGATTGTGAGAGGAGGACCCTGGGACAGTCAGCAGCACCTAGAGGAGAGTGTGAGAGGAGGACCCTGGGACAGTCAGCAGCACCTAGAGGAGAGTTTGAGAGGAGGACCCTGGGACAGGCAGTCAGCAGCACCTAGAGGAGAGTGTGAGAGGAGGACCCTGGGACAGTCAGCAGCACCTAGAGGAGAGAGTGAGCGGAGGACCCTGGGACAGGCAGTCAGCAGCACCTAGAGGAGAGTGTGAGAGGAGGGCCCTGAGACAGTCAGCAGCACCTAGAGGAGAGAGCGAGAGGAGGACCCTGGGACAGGCATTCAGCAGCACCTAGAGGAGAGTGTGAGAAGAGGACCCTGGGACAGACAGTCAGCAGCACCTAGAGGAGAGAGGGAGAGGAGGACCCTGGGACAGTCAGCAGTATCTAGAGGAGAGAGAGGAGGACCCTGGGACAGACAGTCAGCAGCACCTAGAGGAGAGTGTGAGAGGAGGACACTGGGACAGTCAGCAGCACCTAGAGGAGAGTGTGAGAGGAGGACCCTGGGACAGTCAGCAGAACCTAGAGGAGAGTGTGAGAGGAGGACCCTGGGACAGACTGTCAGCAGCACCTAGAGGAGAGTGTGAGAGGAGGACCCTGGGACAGTCAGCAGCACCTAGAGGAGAGTGTGAGAGGAGGACCCTGGGACAAGTGGTCAGCAGCACCTAGAGGAGAGTGTGAGAGGAGGACCCTTGACAGACAGTCAGCAGCACCTAGATGAGATAGTGAGAGGAGGACCCTGGGACAGTCAGCAGCACCTAGAGGAGAGAGAGTAGGACCCTGGGACAGTCAGCAGCACCTAGAGGAGAGTGTGAGAGGTGGACCCTGGGACAGTCAGCAGAACCTAGAGGAGAGAGTAAGAGGAGGACCCTGGGACAGCCAGTCAGCAGCACCTAGAGGAGAGTGTGAGAGGAGGACCCTGGGACAGTCAGCAGCACCTAGAGGAGAGTGTGAAAGGAGGACCCTGGGACAGTCAGCAGCACCTAGAGGAGAGTGTGAGAGGAGGACCCTGGGACAGACAGTCAGCAGCACCTAGAGGAGAGTGTGAGAGGAGGACCCTGGGACAGTCAGCAGCACCTAGAGGAGAGTGTGAGAGGAGGACCCTGGGACAGTCAGCAGCACCTAGAGGTGAGTGTGAGAGGAGGACCCTGGGACCGGGCAGTCAGCAGAACCTAGAGGAGAGTGTGAGAGGAGGACCCTGGGACAGTCAGCAGCACCTAGAGGAGAGTGTGAGAGGAGGACCCTGGGACAGGGAGTCAGCAGCACCTAGAGGAGAGTGTGAGAGGAGGGCCCTGGGACAGTCAGCAGCACCTAGAGGAGAGAGTGATGGAGGACCCTGGGACAGACAGCAGCACCTAGAGGAGAGTGTGAGAGGGGGGCCCTGGGACAGACAGTCAGCAGCACCTAGAGGAGAGTGTGAGAGGAGGACCCTGGGACAGTCAGTCAGCAGCACTTAGAGGAGAGTGTGAGAGGAGGACCCTGGGACAGACAGCAGCACCTAGAGGAGAGTGTGAGAGGAGGACCCTGGGACAGGCAGTCAGCAGCACCTAGAGGAGAGTGTGAGAGGAGGACCCTGGGACAGGCAGTCAGCAGCACCTAGAGGAGATTGTGAGAGGAGGACCCTGGGACAGTCAGCAGCACCTAGAGGAGAGTGTGAGAGGAGGACCCTGGGACAGTCAGCAGCACCTAGATGAGAGTTTGAGAGGAGGACCCTGGGACAGGCAGTCAGCAGCACCTAGAGGAGAGTGTGAGAGGAGGACCCTGGGACAGTCAGCAGCACCTAGAGGAGAGAGTGAGCGGAGGACCCTGGGACAGGCAGTCAGCAGCACCTAGAGGAGAGTGTGAGAGGAGGGCCCTGAGACAGTCAGCAGCACCTAGAGGAGAGAGCGAGAGGAGGACCCTGGGACAGGCAGTCAGCAGCACCTAGAGGAGAGTGTGAGAGGAGGACCCTGGGACAGACAGTCAGCAGCACCTAGAGGAGAGAGGGAGAGGAGGACCCTGGGACAGTCAGCAGTATCTAGAGGAGAGAGAGGAGGACCCTGGGACAGACAGTCAGCAGCACCTAGAGGAGAGTGTGAGAGGAGGACCCTGGGACAGTCAGCAGCACCTAGAGGAGAGTGTGAGAGGAGGACCCAGGGACAGTCAGCAGAACCTAGAGGAGAGTGTGAGAGGAGGACCCTGGGACAGACAGTCAGCAGCACCTAGAGGAGAGTGTGAGAGGAGGACCCTGGGACAGTCAGCAGCACCTAGAGGAGAGAGTGAGAGGAGGACCCTGGGACAGGCAGTCAGCAGCACCTAGAGGAGAGTGTGAGAGGAGGACCCTGGGACAGTCAGCAGCACCTAGAGGAGAGTGTGAGAGGAGGACCCTGGGACAGTCAGCAGCACCTAGAGGAGAGTGTGAGAGGAGGACCCTGGGACAGTCAGCAGCACCTAGAGGAGAGTGTGAGAGGAGGACCCTGGGACAGTCAGCAGCACCTAGAGGAGAGTGTGAGAGGAGGACCCTGGGACAGTCAGCAGCACCTAGAGGAGAGAGTGAGAGGAGGATCCTGGGACAGGCAGTCAGCAGCACCTAGAGGAGAGTGTGAGAGGAGGACCCTGGGACAGGCAGTCAGCAGCACCTAGAGGAGAGAGTGAGAGGCGGACCCTGGGACAGGCAGTCAGCAGCACCTAGAGGAGAGTGTGAGAGGAGGACCCTGGGACAGTCAGCAGCACCTAGAGGAGAGTGTGAGAGGAGGACCCTGGGACAGTCAGCAGCACCTAGAGGAGAGTGTGAGAGGAGGACCCTGGGACAGTCAGCAGCACCTAGAGGAGAGTGCGAGAGGAGGACCCTGGGACAGGCAGTCAGCAGCACCTAGAGGAGAGAGAGGAGGACCCTGTGACAGGCACTCAGCACCTAGAGGAGAGTGTGAGAGGAGGACCCTGGGACAGACAGCAGCACCTAGAGGAGAGAGTGAGAGGAGGACCCTGGGACAGGGAGTCAGCAGCACCTAGAGGAGAGTGTGAGAGGAGGACCCTGGGACAGTCAGCAGCACCTAGAGGAGAGTGAGAGAGGAGGACCCTGGGACAGTCAGCAGCACCTAGAGGAGAGTGTGAGAGGAGGACCCTGGGACAGTCAGCAGCACCTAGAGGAGAGTGTGAGAGGAGGACCCTGGGACAGACAGCAGCACCTAGAGGAGAGAGTGAGAGGCGGACCCTGGGACAGGCAGTCAGCAGCACCTAGAGGAGAGTGTGAGAGGAGGACCCTGGGACAGTCAGCAGCACCTAGAGGAGAGTGTGAAAGGAGGACCCTGGGACAGTCAGCAGCACCTAGAGGAGAGTGTGAGAGGAGGACCCTGGGACAGTCAGCAGCACCTAGAGGAGAGTGTGAGAGGAGGACCCTGGGACAGTCAGCAGCACCTAGAGGAGAGTGTGAGAGGAGGATCCTGGGACAGTCAGCAGCACCTAGAGGAGAGTGAGAGAGGAGGACCCTGGGAGAGTCAGCATCACCTAGAGGAGAGTGTGAGAGGAGGACCCTGGGACAGGCAGTCAGCAGCACCTAGAGGAGAGTGTGAGAGGAGGACCCTGGGACAGTCAGCAGCACCTAGAGGAGAGTGTGAGAGGAGGACCCTGGGACAGTCAGCAGCACCTAGAGGAGAGTGTGAGAGGAGGACACTGGGACAGACAGCAGCACCTAGAGGAGAGTGTGAGAGGTGGACCCTGGGACAGACAGTCAGCAGCACCTAGAGGAGAGTGTGAGAGGAGGACCCTGGGACAGACAGCAGCACCTAGAGGAGAGTGTGAGAGGAGGACCCTGGGACAGGCAGTCAGCAGCACCTAGAGGAGAGTGTGAGAGGAGGACCCTGGGACAGACAGCAGCACCTAGAGGAGAGTGTGAGAGGAGGACCCTGGGACTGTCAGCAGCACCTAGAGGAGAGTGTGAGAGGAGGACCCTGGGACAGTCAGCAGCACCTAGAGGAGTGTGTGAGAGGAGGACCCTGGGACAGTCAGCAGCACCTAGAGGAGAGTGTGAGAGGAGGATCCTGGGACAGTCAGCAGCACCTAGAGGAGAGTGAGAGAGGAGGACCCTGGGAGAGTCAGCATCACCTAGAGGAGAGTGTGAGAGGAGGACCCTGGGACAGGCAGTCAGCAGCACCTAGAGGAGAGTGTGAGAGGAGGACCCTGGGACAGTCAGCAGCACCTAGAGGAGATTGTGAGAGGAGGACCCTGGGACAGTCAGCAGCACCTAGAGGAGAGTGTGAGAGGAGGACACTGGGACAGACAGCAGCACCTAGAGGAGAGTGTGAGAGGTGGACCCTGGGACAGACAGTCAGCAGCACCTAGAGGAGAGTGTGAGAGGAGGACTCTGGGACAGGCAGTCAGCAGCACCTAGAGGAGAGTGTGAGAGGAGGGCCCTGGGACAGTCAGCAGCACCTAGAGGAGAGAGTGATGGAGGACCCTGGGACAGTCAGCAGCACCTAGAGGAGAGTGTGAGAGGAGGACCCTGGGACAGGCAGTCAGCAGCACCTAGAGGAGAGTGTGAGAGGAGGACCCTGGGACAGTCAGCAGCACCTAGAGGAGAGTGTGAGAGGAGGACCCTGGGACAGACAGTCAGCAGCACCTAGAGGAGAGTGTGAGAGGAGGACCCTGGGACAGTCAGCAGCACCTAGAGGAGAGTGTGAGAGGAGGACCCTGGGACAGACAGTCAGCAGCACCTAGAGGAGAGTGTGAGAGGAGGACCCTGGGAAAGGCGGTCAGCAGTTTCCAACAAGGGAGGCGTACAGAGGACGGTAAAAAAATTCTCGGGTGCTGCTAAAGGTGGTGCAACTCCGAACCAGCGTTTCTGAGGCTGAGGTCGTGGTTCAGTTAGCACCATTTACAGACCAGGAAGCACCAGACATCACCATTGATGGCCCCTGTCTTAAGGTTGTAAAAGAGTTTCCAACCTGGTAGTGTGCTCCATAGGGTTGCCGTGATTGAGAGTATACTGGTGCTCGCATCCCCAGAGCAGGTTCTGCCTCTGACCAACCCCAAGATCCTGTCTGGAAGCAGCTTGGTCTTAAACTGAAGTCTAAGCTCCACCAGGCCCTTGTCCTTACAACCCTGCGGTATGACTCAGGACCCTGGGTCTGCTATGGACACCATGTCGAAGTTCTGGAACACTTCCCCCAAATGTTACAAGTACATCTTAAGAAAGAGGCCTTACAAACTTCTGAAATAAACACGGAAAATGCTGGAAAAACTCAGCAGGTCTGGCAGCACCTGCGGAGAGAGAAATGAAGTTAACATTTCCAGTTTGTGTGACTCTTCTTCAGAACTAGAGCAGGGTAGAAGTGTGATGGGTTTTATGCTGTTTAAGAGGGAGCAGAGTAGGTGGGGCAAGATAGAATGTCAGGGTTAGGAGGGATTTGACAAAGATGCCATGGACACAAGACAAGGGGAAGGGAATGTTAATGATAGTGTTAAAGACTAAAGAAGGTGCTAATAGCAGCATAACGATAAGACAGCAGAATGTGTTAATAGCAGAACAAGGGTCAGTGCTCTCTGAAAACAAAACATAAAAACAAGTCACAGATCCTCCCAATGGGAGGAAGGTGCTGGAAAAATTGTTTTTAAAAAGATCAAAATGGAGGAGAAAGGTCATGATCTGAAGTTGTTGAATTCAATATTCAGTCTGGAAGGCTGTAAAGTGCCTAGTCGGAAGATGAGGTGCTGTTCCTCCAGTTTGCGTTGAACTTCACTGGAACAATGCAGCAAGCCAAGGACAGACATGTGGGCAAGAGAGCAGGGTGGAGTGTTGAAATGGCAAGTGACAGGGAGGTTTGGGTCATGCCTGCGGACAGGCCGAAGGTGTTCTGCAAAGCGGTCACCCAGTCTGCGTTTGGTCTCTCCGATGTGGAGCAGTCCGCATTGGGAGCAGCGAATGTAGCAGACTAAATTGAGGGAAGTGCAAGTGAAGAGCTGCTTCACCTGAAACCTTCAAACCTCTTGCATTGCAGGCCACCTCTCTTGGGAAAAAGCTGCAGCTGACCGCGCCCCCCCCCCCGGGTGGAGGCAAGCGCTGAAATTTGGCTCAGCCTGTTTCAGGGACCATCCAGGCCAAACCCGCAATACCCGACCTGCCCAGAGGTGGCGCAGCTGCAGAAGGTTCTCCCCGGACACCTACGTCAACAACATGAACTTCCAGCCCTGTGGGTGTCCATGTCGATCCCACATCGGACTCTTTAGCCACGAGAGGACCCGTGGTAGAAAGGATGAAGGCACTTACAGCTGGGCGGTACTTGGACAAAAGGAGTCAGCCACCGCCACATCATTGAGATGCCACTTGTGCCAAGCAACTGGTGTCCGGGTATCATTCAAACCCTCAGATTCACTGTGAAGTTCATGACAAAGAAACCCAAAATCAAAATGCTGGAAACCTGGAATAAGAAAAGACGAGAAACGTGCTGGAAATACTCAGGAGGTCCATCCGCACCTCTGAAGAGAGAAGCAGAGTTAAAGTTCCGAGCTGACATCTCTTTACAGAGTCAGAGTCAATGCTTTCTTAGTAATAATACTGAACATTTTTACACAGTAATAACACTGAACAGTTTTAATTACCCAGCAAGGTTTAAGATCAATTGGCTAAATTCCTTTACAGTCCCAACTTACGGTGCACATTGAGCTCTGATGAAAGGTCACTGGCCTGAAACGTTGGCACTCTTTCTCTCTCCGTGGGCGCTGCCAGTCTGGCTGAGTGTTTTTCCTTTACCCCCCGGCACTTCTGTTCGAATTTCCAACTCTTTTATTCCATAAAGGGTTGAACCGAGATGTGCTTGAGCTGACTGTTCATTCCGCTGACTGGAGCTGTGAAACCAGTGAGTAAAGCGGTGTTAGGTTGACTCCATTAGATGAACAATTACCAAATTGGGTGCTAATGAGTAGCATTAATCTACTGTCTTAACGTGGAGAGAAGCATTTAGGAGAAGATTGTCCTGACATGAGTGGCCGTGGACTAAAACAAAAGGCACTAGATCGTCAAATCCAGGCCAGGGATTAGAGCCACCATAGAACCATAGAACACTACAGCACAGAAAACAGGCCATTCAGCCCTTCTAGTCTGTGCCGAAATATTATTCCGCTAGTCCCATTGATCTCCATCCAGTCCATAACCCTCCAGACCTCTCCCATCCATGTATCTATCCAATTTATTCTTAAAACGTAAGAGTGAGCCCGCATTTACCACGTCAGATGGTAGCTCGTTCCACACTCGCACCACTCTCTGAGTGAAGAAGTTCCCCCTAATGTTCCCCCTAAACCTTTCCCCCTTCACCCTAAAGCCATGTCCTCTCGTGTTTATCTCTCCTAATCTAAGAGGAAAGAGCCTACTTGCATTTACTCTGTCTATACCCCTCATAATTTTGTAAACTTCTATCATATCTCCCCTCATCCTTCTACGCTCCAAGGAATAAAGTCCTAACCTGTTTAATCTTTCCCTGTAACTCAACTCCTGAAGACCCGGCAACATCCTAGTAAATCTCTGCACTCTCTCAATCTTACTGATATTCTTCCTGTAGTTAGGTGACCAGAACTGCACACAATACTCCAAAGTTGGCCTCACCAATGTCTTATACAACCTCACCATAACATCCCAACTCCTACACTCAATACTTTGATTTATGAAGGCCAGTATGCCAAAAGCTTTCTTTACAACCCTGCCTACCTGTGACGCCACTTTCAGGGAATTATATATATGAACACTAGAGAATGGAAAAATTGGACAAAGAAGTGGGACAGGGGCCTTTGGGGGCCTGTCCCTGTTGGGGGTGAAGATGGGCCGATTGGCCTGCCCTTGCTACAATGACCTTCTGCTTTTGTGGCATCGGGGCAGGACAGAGTCGGGAGAGGAAGGAAGACCCTTGCGTTTCTATAGCGCCTTTCACCATGTCAGGACCCTCGCCCTGCTGCTCTGACCCCCACCCCCCCACCCCCAAAACCCCGTGCTCCCGCCACCCCCCCCCCCCCCCCCGCCCAAGCACTTCACAGACCAACGGGGGAGTCCTTGAAGCCTGGCCACTGAGGTAACGTAAGAAATGTGGCAGCCAATTGAAGCACAGCAGGATCCCACGGGGATGGATGAGCTCACTTGAGTGGTGTTGCCCAGGCTGACGACTGTGCTGAGGGCTCAGAGCGGGGAGTCAGGAAATAAACTTGACTTGAAAATTGAACAGTGCTTATACATAGACATGTCAACTGCAGGGAAGGCAGAATTCGACATTAGCTGTATCGTCGTGGAATCATTACATCAGAGAAGGAGGCCATTCAGCCCAATGAGTCCATGCTAGCCCCTCTGTACACCAATCCAGCCAGTCCCATCGCCCCCTGCTCTATCCCTGTATCCCGGCAAGTTTATTTCCCTCGAGTCCCCGTCCAATTCCCCTTTTGAAATCATTCATCGTCTCCGCTTCCACCTCCCTCGGGAGCAGCGAGTTCCAGGTCATCACCGCTCGCTGTGTAAACATGTTCTCCCTCACCTCCCCCCCCCAGTGCCCAAAACCTTAAATCTGTGCCCCCCTGAGTTCTTGCACCATCAGCCAATGGGAACAGCTTTCCTTTGTCTACCTTATCTAACCCTGTCATCATCTCGTACACCTCCATCAAATCTCCCCTCAACCTCCTTCACTCCAAGGAGAACAACCCCAGCTTCTCCATCCCTAACCTTGGAGTTAAAATCCCTCATCCCTGGATCCATTCTGGTTAAATCTCCTCCGCACCCTCTCAAGGAGCCTCACATCCTCCCTAAAGCACGAGGGAGGAATTAGACTGAAGAACGATATGCTTTGGAAGAACCTGGGACCTGACTACACAGGAAGAGAAGCCTGTCAGGCAGCCCCTTGAGCTTTTTCTTACTGAGGTGGGTTTGGGGAAAGGGAGGGAGGGTCACTGCCCTACAAAAACACATTGACAGGCTTTGAAACTTGCCGAACGTTCATCCCATGTGCCACTTCCCTGGGATGGGATTAACAACCAGGGAAGAGGCCCTCTCCACCCGCTGCAGAGGTATACTGCCTCGCCATTTGAGGGAGCCTCGATGGGATTGAACCCTGGCCAGGCCCTTACCAGCCTGTCGCGGGGCTGTACCTTTTAAGCAGGAAGACCCCTAACGCCCAGTGCTGCTGGCCAATCAGAGGCCTTCAGCCTGCATAGCGCCACCAGGAGCAGTGGCCACCTCCAGGACTGCAAGCCGCACAGGAGGCCAATGCGGAGAGGCAAATGGAGTGGCCTGGCTGGGCCCAGTCAGGTGGTGGGGGGGTGGGGGGTGGCGGGAGGGTGCATCCTAAAGGGTTAGAAGGGCTGTTCTTCAAGCAGAAGCTGCCCTTTCCATGGTGGAGCACAGCCAGAATGCAATGGTGATGAAACGAGTCTCCTAAGTGGCCCGTAATTGTCCCCGTAAGGGCCTCAACAGTCCAGGGCAAGGGAGCAGAACCTTAAAAGCCGAGCCAGGACATTCAGGGATGATGTCAGGAAGCACCTCACACAAAGGGCAGTGGAAATCTGGGACTGTCTCCCCCCCACCCCCGAGAAAGTTTCGAGGCCGGGGTGGGGGGGTGGGGAAGGGGGCGAAGCAACTAAAAACATCAAAATCGAGATTGAAAGACTATCGTGGACTAAGGGTACTAAGGGTTGCCGTGAGCCTATTCCCGTTTCGTTTTGAAAATATGATTCTCCAACCTTCAGCCGACCGGAACTGTTGCAATTTGAGCTGAGATAGAGCGAACTGCTGCAAAGCGCAAGGTGAAGGTGAGAAATCAACCACCCGCCCTCAGCGGAGTGTGAAGAGAGAGACATTTCCTATAATCCCGAGACCCATCACTACTCATAGCTGTCTAAGGGAGAGGCGATAAAAATGCAAAGTGCTGGATATTGAAACAATGATTGCCACAGACAGTCACACTCAAAACCCTCTTGGAAATACACAGTGGGTGAAGTATTTGCATTGTAAACCTCCATGGTCCCGTGCTGGCTGATCTGAACCTAACTCACCCAGTTCGGATCCTATGGGATGGGGGATCACTTCGGTGGGCAGTAAAATTGGGTGGGGGGTGTTAAGTGCATGTTAAGACGATCCCATCAATGCTCCCATTGACTGTCTCAGTAAAACATTGACCCCGATGCTTCTAATATTAGAAAAGGGACTACGGAGACATATAGGAGGCCACTCTGCCCATTGTGCCGGTGCTATATTTTTTTGCTCGAGCTACTCCCTTACCTTTCCCTATTGCCCTGTTACATTGTCACAAAAGCTGATTACAGCCATGCATTACTTACAGGCATGTTGAACTTTTTTAAGGAAGACCTGGGTTTTTTCCAGAAGAAATACAAGCAAGGACACTGAGCAGAAGGCGGCTGATAATGTAAAGTGACCACGTTCTGGAAAGTTCCTGCGTGGATTATACTGACAGACCTGTCCTGAGAGAAGATGGAATGTCTCACCTGAAAAGGTGTCACAGCCTCCTTCAAGCAGAGACACTTGAAAGGGAGATAGGAAAGATGAAAAAGACTGAACTTTAATCTCCTGTGGTTGTGGAGACAAAAGACTGATTACCATGACTCAGCAGTCACCTAAAATCCATCCCCTGTTGATTCATATCTCAGGATATGTAAAATGGTCAGAGATTAAATAAAATAGACTCTGGGCGTAAGATATGCTTACAGGAATGCACAGGGGAAAATGGGTTAAAAAGCTAGCTGCAGAGCAGTGCAGTGTGTGCTGCTGTGCTGTGAGAGTGACAGCAAGAAGACTAACTAGTCACCCCTGCAGCAGCAGGTGAAGCCTCTCTCTCCCTGTTGCTTGAGGCAAGGCTCAACAAAGCCACAATCGAAAAAAGAAACAAGACTTAGCTACACTGCAGAACCAAGTGACTCCAAATCAACTGCTAAACTGCCAAACGGACTCACCCGACTTAACGGCCGCAACATGTTGCCATCTATTGCCTCACAGACAAGCCAAAGACTGACTCGTATATCTTTTTTAAAGCTTTTATTTGGACTCTAAACTTCTCATTTCTGACCAGTATGCATGTATGTAGGGTTTTTAGCAACTAATAAACTTACTCTTTCTTTGACTCAAGAAAGCCTGGTTAAATTGGTTAAATTGGTTAAGCCTGGTTAAATTGGCTCCTTCTAAAACATAAATACATTTGGACTGGGAAAAGGTATCCACGTGGGAGGGGATCCCTTTTAAGTTAAACCTTGTTGGGGCCAACAAAGGGGGTTGGGTAAAGGAGGGGAGCCGACTCATTCCCCCTCACCCGGGAGCCTAACAACCCCTGGAAGTTAACAGATTTGGGGACTTCACCTGGGGGCTGATCGTAACGCTTGCATTTCAAGCACTTTGTAATGGTTGAGGAAGCCTATGATCATGATATTAATGTTTAACTCATTATTAGTGAGTCTGAACGGAGAACAATGGGTGAGCCCAAAGAACTGGGGAATTAACATGGACCTGAAGACTATGGTGCATGAAAATGGAAAGTCAATCAGGCTAACATTGAGAAAGACTTGAATTTTTATAGCCCCTTTCACGACCTCAGGACACCCCGAAGTGCTCCAAAGCTGATGAAGCATTTTGCAAAGCGTGGACACTGTCCTAAGCTGGGAAAAGTGGCAGGCAATATGTGCACAGAAGGATCCCACAAACAGCAATCTGAAAAATGACCAGATCATCTGTTTTAATTATGTTGACTGAGGGATAGATACCTGGATCTTTCAGTCGACAGTGAAGGAAGGGGCACTCGCTGCTGACGTCAAAGAACCCCACTCAATAAGACCTGGCGATGTCTGCCGCATGGATTTTAGCTTTCTTGATGTTAATCTGAACCTGGCACCGAGTCAAGGATGTCCAACTCCAGTGTTACCATCATTCAGGGTAGGCTCCCAATCACAGTGCAGTTTGCTCACAGACAGCAAAGCAGGAAGTAACATGCACTATTTATCCTGCAGTTTTTAATAACTTTATAGAGGGTGAAATAAAGATTGGGATAAACAGAGTAGAAACAGAAATTTCATAAATAATCTTAAAAAAAAATTACATTAAAATCTAAGGATTTTTATCAGAATGAAAAAAAATGGTGTAATACTGATTAAAAAAAATGTTTTTCAGGACCAGAGAAGTTGTTCAAAAGCAGTTGTGAATTAGCACTCTGTTAAACACCAGAATACATCTCAATAACAAGGCATAACTTTTTCAGAAATCAAAAGAGCAAATGCTGGAAATACTCAGCAGGTCTGGCAGCATCTATGGAGAGCGAGAGAGAGTTAACGTTGAGTTAAAGTGAAGTGAAGGAGGGTGGGAGTGTGATGGGCTTTACATTGTCAAAAGAGATGAGGGGGAGAAAGAAGAAAAGGGAAGGTCTGGGATAGGGTAGAGGACCAGAGAGATTAAGTAACAAAGATGCCTTGGAATAAAAGGTAAAGGGAGTGTTAATGGTTGTAGTAAAGAAGCAAAGCATTTGTCTGTAAATGGCAGACTAATGGACAGCTCTGCCTGACAGCAAAACCATGAAAAACAGTCTGCATGCTCGATGGAGTATATGTGGCATAGGGGCATTATCACTGGGTGACTATCCCAGCTCTGGGGACCGGGGTACAAATCCCACCAGGTCAGATTGTGAAATCTAAATTCAAAACTGAAGTTAATCTGGAACCACAAAACCAATGCCGATTGTTGTAATCCATCAGATACATTAATGCCCTTCAGAGGGGGAAAAAAATCCCTGGGCCTTACCTGGCCTAGCCTACATGTGACACCAGACGCACAGCAATCTCAAAAATACCCTCTGAAAAATGGGCGATAAACGCATACCCTCAATACTGACCCTCTGACAGTGCAGCACCCCCTCAGTACTGAGCATCTGACAGTGCAGCACCCCCTCAGTACTGAGCATCTGACAGTGCAGCACCCCCTCAGTACTGAGCCTCTGACAGTGCAGCACTCCCTCAGTACTGACTCTGACAGTGCAGCACTACCTCAGTACAGACTCTCTGACAGTGCAGCAGTCCCTCAGTACTGAACCTCTGACAGGGCAGCAGACCCTCAGTACTGAACCTCTGACAGGGCAGCAGTCCCTCAGTATTGACCCTCTGACAGTGCAGCAGTCCCTCAGTGTTGACCCTCTGACAGTGCAGCACTCCCTCAGCACTGACTCTCTGACAGTGCAGCACTACCTCAGTACAGACTCTCTGACAGTGCAGCAGTCCCTCAGTACTGAACCTCTGACAGGGCAGCAGTCCCTCAGTACTGAACCTCTGACAGGGCAGCAGTACCTCACCACTGAGTCTCCAGAAGTGCAGCACTCCCTTTGTACTGAGCCTCTAACAGTGCAGCACCACTGCAGCAAAGACCCTCTGCCAGTGCAGCAATGCCTCAGTACTGAGCCTCTGACACTACAGCATTCCCTCATTAGTGAGCCTCAAATAGTGCAGCACTCCCTCAGTACTGACCCTCTGACAGTGCAGCACTCCCTCAGTACTGAATCTCTGACAGTGCAGCACTCCCTCAATACTGACCCTCTGACAGTGCAGCACTCCCTCAGTACTGACCCTCTGACAGTGCAGCACTCCTTCAGTACTGAATCTCTGACAGTGCAGCACTCCCTCAATACTGACCCTCTGACAGTGCAGCACTCCCTCAGTACTGACCCTCTGACAGTGCAGCACTCCCTCAGTACTGACCCTCTGACAGTGCAGCACTCCCTCAGTACTGAATCTTTGACAGTGCAGCACTCCCTCAATACTGAACATCTGACAGTGCAGCACTCACTCAGTACTGAGTCTCTGACAGTGCAGCACTCCCTCAGTACTGACCCTCTGACAGTGCAGCACTCCCTCAATACTGAACCTCTGACAGTGCAGCACTCACTCAGTACTGAGTCTCTGACAGTGCAGCACTCCCTCAGTACTGACTCTCTGACAGTGCAGCACTCCCTCAGTACTGATTCTCTGAGAGTGCAGCGCTCCCTCAGTACTGGCCCTCCGACAGTGCAGCACTCCCTCAGCACTAACCCCCCAACAGTGCAGCACTCCCTCTAAACTGACCCCTGACAGTGCAGCACTCCCTCAGCACTAACCCCCCCAACAGTGCAGCACTCCCTCTAAACTGACCCCTGACAGTGCAGCTCTCCCTCAGGACTGACCCTCCAACTGTGCAGCACTCGCTCAGCACTGAACCTCTGACAGTGCAGCCCCCAGTCAGTTCTGACCCACTGCCAGGGGAGCACACCCTCTATACTGACCCTCTGACAGAGCAGCACTTACAAAGTACTGACCCTTGGACAGTGCAGTACTGCCTCCCCAAAGTGCAACACTCTCTCAGTACTGACCCTCCAACAGATCAGCACTTCCTCCGAACTGACCCTCCGACTGTGCAGCACTCGCTCAGTACTGACCCTCTGACAGTGCAGCACTCCCTCAGTACTGACCCTCCAGCTATGCAAACTTTCTCAGTACTGTACACCCCAACAATGCAGCACTCCCACAATACTGACCCTCCGACAGTACAGCACTCCCTCAATACTGAACCTGTGACAGTGCAGCACTCCCTCAGTACTAACCCTCTGACAGTGCAGGACTCCCTCATCAGTGAGCCTCAAACAGTGCAGCATTCCCTCAGTACTGACCCTCCGACAGTGTAGCACTCCCTCAATACTGACCCTCTGACAGTGCAGCACTCCCTCAGTACTGACCCTCCAACAATGCAGCACTCCCTCAGTACTGACACTCTGACAGTGCAGCACTCCCTCAGTACTGACACTCTGACAGTGCACCACTCCCTCACTACTGACCATCTGAGTGTGGCAAACCCTCAGTACTGACCCTCTGACAGTGTGGCACTCCCTCAGTACTGACCCTCTGACAGTACAGTACTCCCTCAGTTCTGACCGCCTGACAGTGTAGCACTCCCTCAGTACTGACCTTCTGACAGTGCAGCACTCCCTCAGTACTGATCCGCTGACAGTGCAGCACTCCCTCAATACTGACCCTCTGACAGTGTGGCACTCCCTCAATACTGACCCTCTGACAGTGCAGCACTCCCTCAGTACTGACCCTCTGACAGTGCGGCACTCCCTCAGTACTGACCCTCTGACAGTGCAGCACTCCCTCAGTACTGACCCTCCGACAGTGCAGCACTCCCTCAGTACTGACCCTCTGACAGTGCAGTACTCCCTCAGTACTGACCCTCTGACAGTGTGGCACACCCTCAGGACTGACCCTCTGACGGTGCAGCACTCCCTCAGTACTGACCCTCTGACAGTGTGGCAATCTCTCAGTACTGACCCTCTGACAGTACTGTACTCCCTCAGTTCTGACCACCTGACAGTGTAGCACTCCCTCAATACTGACCCTCTGACAGTGCAGCACTCCCTCAGTACTGACTCTCTGACAGTGCAGCACTCCCTCAGTACTGACCCCCTGACAGTGTGGCACTCCCTCAGAACCACCCCTCTGACAGAACAGTACTCCCTCAGTACTGACTCCCTGCAAGTGCAACACTCCTTCAGTACTGACTCTGACAGTGCACCACTCCCTCAGTACTGACCCTCCAACAGTGCAGCACTCCCTCACTATGGATCTTCTGACAGAGCAGCACCAACTCAGTACTGATGCCCGACAGTTCTACTCTCTCTCAGTACTGACCCTCCGACAGTGCAGCACTCCCTCAGTATTGACCCTCTGACAGTGCAGCACTCCACTCAGTACTGACCGCCTGACAGTGTAGCACTCCCTCAGTACTGATCTGCTGACAGTACAGTACACCCTCAGTACTGACCCTCTGACAGTGTGGCACTCCCTCAACACTGACCCTCTGACAGTGCAGCACTCCCTCAATACTGACCCTCTGACAGTGTGGCACTCCCTCAATACTGACCCTCTGACAGTGCAGCACTCCCTCAGTACTGACCCTCTGACAGTGCACCACTCCCTCAGTACTGACCCTCCAACAGTGCAGCACTCCCTCACTATGGATCTTCTTACAGAGCAGCAGCAACTCAGTACTGATGCCCGACAGTTCTGCTCTCTCTCAGTACTGACCCTCCGTCAGTGCAGCACTCCCTCAGTATAGACCCTCTGACAGTGCAGCACAACCTCAGTACTGACCCTCTGACAGTGTGGCACTCCCTCAGTACTGACCCTCTGACAGTGCAGCACTCCCTCAGTACTGACCCTCTGACAGTGCAGCACTCCCTCAGTACTGACCCCCTGACAGTGTGGCACTCCCTCAGAACCACCCCTCTGACAGAACAGTACTCCCTCAGTACTGACTCCCTGCAAGTGCAGCACTCCTTCAGTACTGGCTCTGACAGTGCACCACTCCCTCAGTACTGACCCTCCAACAGTGCAGCACTCCCTCACTATGGATCTTCTTACAGAGCAGCAGCAACTCAGTACTGATGCCCGACAGTTCTGCTCTCTCTCAGTACTGACCCTCCGTCAGTGCAGCACTCCCTCAGTATTGACTCTGACAGTGCAGCACTCCCTCAGTACTGACCCTCCAACATTGCAGCACTCCCTCACTATGGATCTTCTTACAGAGCAGCACTAACTCAGTACTGATGCCCGACAGTTCAGCTGTCTCTCAGTACTGACCCTCCGACAGTGCTGCACTCCCTCAGTACTGATTTTCTGATAGTACGGCGGTCTCTCAGTACTTAACCTCTGACAGTGCAGCACTCCCTCAGTACTTACGCTCTGACATTGCAGCACTCCCTCAGTACTGACCCTCTGACAGTGCATCATTCCCTCAGTACTGACCCTCTGATGTGCAGCACCACCTCACTCCTGACTCTTTGACTGTTAGGCACTCCTTCATTACTCAACCTCAAACAGCGTGGCGTACCCTCTGTCCTGATCCCCTAACAGTGCAGTTCTCCTTCAGTACTGACCCTCTGACAGTTTGGCACTCCCTCATTACTGACCCTCTGACAGTGTGGCACTCCCTCATTACAGGCACTCTGACAGTGCAGCACCCCCTCAGTACTGACCCTCTGACAGTGCAGCCCACCCTCAGTACTGACCCTCTGACAGTGCAGCACTTCCTCAGTACTGACTCTCTGACAGTGCAGCCCTCCCTCAGTACTGACCCTCTGACAGTGCAGCACTCCCTCAGTGCTGACCCTCTGACAGTGCAGCACTCCCTCAGTACTGGACCTCGGACAGCGCAACACTCCCTCAGTACAGACCCTCTGACAGTGCAGCACTGCCTCAATACTGGCCCTCTGACAGTGTGGCACTCCCTCAGTACTTTCCCTCTAACAGTGTGACACTCCCTTAGTACTGACCCTCTGACAGTGCAGCACTCCCTCAGTACCGACCCTCTGACACTTCTGCACTCCCTCAATACTGACCCTCTGACAGTGTGGCACTCCCTCAGTACTGACCCACTGACAGGGTGGCACTCCATCCGTACAGACCTTCTGACAGTGCAGCATTCCCTCAGTACTGACCCTCTGACAGTGCAGCATTCCTTCAGTACTGACCCTCCGACAGTGCAGCACTCCCTCAGTACTGACTCTCTGACAGTGCAGCACTCCCTCAGTACTGACCCTCTGACTGTGCGGCACTACCTCCGTACTGAGCCTCTGACAGTGTGGCACTTTCTCGGTACTGACCCTCTGACAGTTCAGCACTCCCTCAGTACTTTCCCTCTGACAGTGCAGCACTCCCTCAGTCCTGACCCTCTGACAGTACAGCACTCCCTCAGTACTGACCCTCTGACAGTGCAGCACTCCCTCAGTACTGACCCTCTGACAGTGCAGCACTCCCTCAGTACTGACCCTCTGACAGTACAGCACTCCCTCAGTACTGACCCTCTGACAGTGTGGCACTCCCTCATTACTGACCCTCTGACAGTGTGGCACTCCCTCATTACAGGCACTCTGACAGTGCAGCACCCCCTCAGTACTGACCCTCTGACAGTGCAGCCCACCCTCAGTACTGACCCTCTGACAGTGCAGCACTTCCTCAGTACTGACTCTCTGACAGTGCAGCCCTCCCTCAGTACTGACCCTCTGACAGTGCAGCACTCCCTCAGTGCTGACCCTCTGACAGTGCAGCACTCCCTCAGTACTGGACCTCGGACAGCGCAACACTCCCTCAGTACAGACCCTCTGACAGTGCAGCACTGCCTCAATACTGGCCCTCTGACAGTGTGGCACTCCCTCAGTACTTTCCCTCTAACAGTGTGACACTCCCTTAGTACTGACCCTCTGACAGTGCAGCACTCCCTCAGTACCGACCCTCTGACACTTCTGCACTCCCTCAATACTGACCCTCTGACAGTGTGGCACTCCCTCAGTACTGACCCACTGACAGGGTGGCACTCCATCCGTACAGACCTTCTGACAGTGCAGCATTCCCTCAGTACTGACCCTCTGACAGTGCAGCATTCCTTCAGTACTGACCCTCCGACAGTGCAGCACTCCCTCAGTACTGACTCTCTGACAGTGCAGCACTCCCTCAGTACTGACCCTCGGACAGCGCAACACTCCCTCAGTACAGACCCTCTGACAGTGCAGCTCTCCCTCATTACTGACCCTCTGACAGTGCAGCACACCCTCAGTACTGATACTCTGACAGTGCAGCACTCCACTCAGTACTGTCCCTCTGTCAATGTGGCACTCCCTCAGTACTGACCGTCTGACAGTGTGGCACTCCCTCATTACTGACCCTCTGACAGTGTGGCACTCCCTCATTACTGACCCTCTGACAGTGTGGCACTCCCTCATTACTGGCACTCTGACAATACAGTACTCCCTCAGTACTGACTCTCTGACAGTGCAGCACTCCCTCAGTATGACCCTCTGACAGTGCAGCACTCCCTCAGTACTGACCCTCTGACACTGCTGCACTCCCTCAATACTGACCCTCTGACAGTGTGGCACTCTCTGAGTATTGACCATCTGAAAGTGCAGCACTCCCTCAATACTGACCCTCTGACAGTGCAGCATTCCCTCAGTACTGACCCTCTGACAGAACAGTACTCCCTCAGTACGGACCCTCTGACTGTGCGGCGCTACCTCAGACTGAGCCTCTGACAGTGCAGCACTCACTCAATACTGACCCTCTGACAGTGCGGCACTCCCTCAGTGCAGACCTTCTGACAGTGCAGCACTCCCTCAGTACTGACCCTCTGACAGTGCAGCAATCCCTCAGTACTGACCCTCTGACAGTGCAGCACTCCCTCAGTACTCACCCTCTGATAGTGTGGCTCTCCATTAGTGCTGACCCTCCGACAGTGTAGCACTCTCTCTTTACTGACCCTCTGACAGTGCGGCACTCTCTCAGTACTGACCTTCTGACAGTGCGGCACTCCCTCAGTGCTGACCCTCTGACAGTGCAGCACTCCCACAGTACTGACCCTCTGACAGTGCAGCACTCCCTCATTACTGACCCTCTGACAGTGCAGCACTCCCTCAATACTGACCCTCTGACTGTGCGGCACTACCTCCGTACTGAGCCTCTGACAGTGTGGCACTTTCTCGGTACTGACCCTCTGACAGTTCAGCACTCCCTCAGTACTTTCCCTCTGACAGTGCAGCACTCCCTCAGTCCTGACCCTCTGACAGTACAGCACTCCCTCAGTACTGACCCTCTGACAGTGCAGCACTCCCTCAGTACTGACCCTCTGACAGTGCAGCACTCCCTCAGTACTGACCCTCTGACAGTACAGCACTCCCTCAGTACTGACCCTCTGACAGTGTGGCACTCCCTCATTACTGACCCTCTGACAGTGTGGCACTCCCTCATTACAGGCACTCTGACAGTGCAGCACCCCCTCAGTACTGACCCTCTGACAGTGCAGCCCACCCTCAGTACTGACCCTCTGACAGTGCAGCACTTCCTCAGTACTGACTCTCTGACAGTGCAGCCCTCCCTCAGTACTGACCCTCTGACAGTGCAGCACTCCCTCAGTGCTGACCCTCTGACAGTGCAGCACTCCCTCAGTACTGGACCTCGGACAGCGCAACACTCCCTCAGTACAGACCCTCTGACAGTGCAGCACTGCCTCAATACTGGCCCTCTGACAGTGTGGCACTCCCTCAGTACTTTCCCTCTAACAGTGTGACACTCCCTTAGTACTGACCCTCTGACAGTGCAGCACTCCCTCAGTACCGACCCTCTGACACTTCTGCACTCCCTCAATACTGACCCTCTGACAGTGTGGCACTCCCTCAGTACTGACCCACTGACAGGGTGGCACTCCATCCGTACAGACCTTCTGACAGTGCAGCATTCCCTCAGTACTGACCCTCTGACAGTGCAGCATTCCTTCAGTACTGACCCTCCGACAGTGCAGCACTCCCTCAGTACTGACTCTCTGACAGTGCAGCACTCCCTCAGTACTGACCCTCGGACAGCGCAACACTCCCTCAGTACAGACCCTCTGACAGTGCAGCTCTCCCTCATTACTGACCCTCTGACAGTGCAGCACACCCTCAGTACTGATACTCTGACAGTGCAGCACTCCACTCAGTACTGTCCCTCTGTCAATGTGGCACTCCCTCAGTACTGACCGTCTGACAGTGTGGCACTCCCTCATTACTGACCCTCTGACAGTGTGGCACTCCCTCATTACTGACCCTCTGACAGTGTGGCACTCCCTCATTACTGGCACTCTGACAATACAGTACTCCCTCAGTACTGACTCTCTGACAGTGCAGCACTCCCTCAGTATGACCCTCTGACAGTGCAGCACTCCCTCAGTACTGACCCTCTGACACTGCTGCACTCCCTCAATACTGACCCTCTGACAGTGTGGCACTCTCTGAGTATTGACCATCTGAAAGTGCAGCACTCCCTCAATACTGACCCTCTGACAGTGCAGCATTCCCTCAGTACTGACCCTCTGACAGAACAGTACTCCCTCAGTACGGACCCTCTGACTGTGCGGCGCTACCTCAGACTGAGCCTCTGACAGTGCAGCACTCACTCAATACTGACCCTCTGACAGTGCGGCACTCCCTCAGTGCAGACCTTCTGACAGTGCAGCACTCCCTCAGTACTGACCCTCTGACAGTGCAGCAATCCCTCAGTACTGACCCTCTGACAGTGCAGCACTCCCTCAGTACTCACCC